>NC_141159.1:92529425-92841698 GCF_053477565.2 Lygodium microphyllum | reverse complement strand
TGGCTGCAAACATTGACTTAAAAGGATTTAAAGACATACCAAGTCTTTTTTCCACTCTCATAGCTGCCCTAATCATTGTGTCCAATGTATCATTCTGGCCCATCTCAACATTGGCAATGGGATTCTGAATCTTACCTCTCAAGCTCTTCATAAAGTAGGTAATCTGCATTTCAACTAAAGGTATATCATCAATATGCAGCCTATTTAACAAATTCCTAAACTTCTAGGCATATTCCTCCACCAACATAGCCTTTTGCTTGATCTTCTTGATCTTCTTGAGAATGTCTCCCAGAGTTTTATCTTTACAGAACCTATCCAAAAATGTTGTTTTTAAAGCATCATATGAATTAAAGGCTGCCATACCAAAACTGGCAAACCAGTCCATATCCTTTCCTTGGAAGGTGGCAACAAACTGTTGCATTTTAACCTGATCCCTATACATTTGATTGAAACCACAGGCTGTTCATTTGGTCTCAAATTTTGCCACATGGCAATCAGGGTCTTGTTTCTTCTTGCTTGAAAATTTAGATGCATGAACCTTTGGATTAACCAACTGATTCGGATTCATTTTGGGTCTCTTCTTGGGCTTCCTTGAGGTGGTAATGGATTAAAATTCAGAACCCTCTGAGGTGGAATTCTAGCACTTCTTAGCAAAAATGTTCTTCCAAGCACTGCATGCTATAGCCTCTCAAATGCCTACCTAGGAGAAGTATCCTACTGGTCAAGAGGTAATATTCCCTCATCATCAGAAAAATTTGGAGAGTCTAATGAAGTGGCAGGAGAATGATAGATTGTTGAGGTACCTCCAGAGGTATCCCCTTCCAAAGAAGTCTGCCTAGCATCAATAAATTGCTCTTCATCCAGCCTGTCCAAACCTTCTAATCCACCCCTATCATCTAGCCCTACAACCTGTTGTTGCTGTCTTGTCAAAACCTCCCTGATTTCTTAGGACCTGCTCCATTGGATAAATAATGATAATTGTCTAACATAAATACGACCCATAGAAGGTACCTTACCCAATCCCAATGCCATCAACATTCATGTCACCTAAATCTCTTAGGACCTAATTCTAGAATTGCACCTAAATCAAGAAATTATTTTCCTAAACCTGGCAGGGATCACCAAAGTGTTATGGCCTTTCAACATGCCATAACAGCCATGAAACATCATTCTGCCTAAATACCTAGCAATGCTATAAAGGAACTTCCTAAATGTATTTCTAGCCATCAACACTACATTATGTTCAAGAAATACATTGGCAACATAGAATTAATGTTCATCAATTGCAACACTGTTTTCTATCACCATAATCATTATTGATTGAACAACGTGAAAGAGAATAACACCAACACTCAAGAGACAATCAGAAGATAATGGGATCAAATATCAGCAGCCATTTCTGGGTGCTGCACACAGTCATATTCCATTCATGATCAAGAACCAACTGCTCGAATACAACTGCCTGACATTTTTGACCTATGCCCTGACTTTCAGGTGACACATCATATGAAGTATAAGGACTGCTTTACATATGCTGATCTAGAAGACTACATGTATACTAATATTAAGGTATGAAATAGTACTAAATAGATGGTGAAGTTCATGTCCTAACAAAATTTTTAGGCCAAATTTGGTGGCATGGTTTGTTGAGATGACAAGCTCAACACATGTGGACATTAATGATGGACTGCCTGGTTAGATGGGTCCACATGCCTACACTTAGCACATCGATGGTCATTATGACTCTCACATGGCCACTAACTCATTATTTATTATATTCAGGTTGTTACACCTATTTACAGCTGGCATAATTATAGTGCCAGTCGACTAGTGTAGTCGGTTATGCATTGTTTGACTTAGTAGGCCACTTTCCTTTATGTTGTATCTTATCTATACTTTGTGTACATTGTAAAGTGTGTGGAAGAAGAAGAAGAAACTAGCAAAAAAAACGTTTTGGCCTCCATCTCTCTTCTTGTCTCTTGAGTGAGCTTCTCCTTGTGCATTCTGTGTGTGTTCGGCGCAGCATCTTGAGCAAGTCCCCCCACCACGCAATTCTTGACATGGTTTCCACCTATGTCTTTTGGCACATCTGGCTATTCCACTCAATAAATTGGCATATGTGGCCAAATCAACATTTCAATGGAATGAAGAAGCCAACTTGCCATTCCAATGCCTCTTGCTCTTACTCTCAAAAGCTCAACACCTACATTTAGAATTGCAGAATTTCATAAGGTATACGAAGTATGTCAGTTTGGTAAGCAGGTAAGACAACCCTTTTTCACATGACAGAGATGTAAGAAGAAATATCCTTGATGTTGTGCATATAGATATTTGGGGGCCTATACAAAATATATCTCTTGGAGACAGTTCATACTTTGTCACATTCATTGATGATTGTTCTAGAAAGTTGTGGGTATATTTTATGAAGGAAAAGAAAGAAGCGTTTGAGCACTTTAGAAATTTCAAGGCTGCAGTTGAAAGAGAAACAGGCTTGGAAGTAAAGTGCTTGAGGTCAGATGGACGGGGAGAGTACCTCTCGAATGAGTTCAGTGATTTTTTGAGGTCTCATGGGATAAAGAGACAGTTCACATATAGGTATACCCCACAGCAAAATGGGGTTGCAGAAATGAAAAACATGCATATTGCAGAAGTTGCACGTGCCTTGATGGCTGAAAAGAATATGCCTAAGCATTTTTGGTCTAAGGCTGTTTATACTACTGTTTATATTATGAACAGAACTCCCACAGCTGTAGTTCATGGTATGACTCTTGAAGAATGCTTTACTGGCAAGAAGCCTGATGTATTGCACTTGAAGGTATTTGGCTTTGTTGCATATGTTCATGTGCTAGATGAGCTATGGATGAAGCTTGACCCAAAGGCAGAAAAATGTGTTTTTTTTGTATACTCTTTAGAGTAGAAAGGGTATTGTTGTTATAACCATGTCACATGTAATTTTAGAGTGAGCAGGGATGTCATCTCTGATTAAATGAGCAGTTGATATGCATCTAGTGGTGATGCATTGGATGATGCTGATGATCATGACACTCACATGTAGGCTGAAAAGCAAGAATCACGAACTCTTAGTGGACCAGAGACTGTTGAGATATCGAGCTCCACTCGTGATATGCCAGGGTGACCGTTGTGCATTTATGTCACTAACTTATTAGCTATAGATGCGGTTGGTACATCGCCCATGAATAATAGCTAGATGACAGCTATCCTTATCTACTCTAGTTCGTGGCTTAGTTAGTATGCCACATTAGATAGTTGAGTTTGGTTTGAGACCCATATATAGGGTTCTTCTATTTCTATGTACTTGAGTTCTTTTTGGCTTACACAACTAAGAAGAGGAAAACTGTTTTCAGCCTCCACCTTTGTGTGTATTCCCCCATTGTGCAAGCAAGAAAGCTACAAGTGAGACTCCTTCCTTCTCTCCCACAATCTTGACATGGTATCACAGCCTTGTTCATGGTAAGGAGCTCAAGAAAGCAAACCAAGTTCACGGTGTTCTAGTAAGAGGACCAGTGTTGCTTTCATTTTTCTGTTTTGGGTGCAAGTCTCTGCAAGTAGCACAGCCGGAAAGTGCAAGAGTGCAATGTCTCAGATTGAGACACCCTTTGCGGTGTAGCAAGAGGGTAGTATATGCTGCAGGAGAGGGCTTTAGCCCATGGTTGCTCTGTTTTTTTTATTTGAGGCTATTTCAGGGCCTATTTTGGAGGCGGAAGTTTTATGCACGCACTCAGGAAAAGGCCCAGTTTTATGCTGTGCGACCACTGTTCTACAGGTTGGTGAAAAGTTACTGTAGAAATTGCATCGTATACCTGTGCGCAGAGACATTCGGAGTTACAGAATCATCCTTGTTGCCTGTTGATGCAAAATCGTCACTAGGAAGTGACTGTGTGGTCAAATACCACTTTCGTCAGTTTTGCAAATTTTCCCTTGTGAGGTTGAAACTGTGTTCTTTGCAGTGACAGAATTTTTTGCAGTGTTCTGTAATGGCGTCTGATTCTCTTTCACAAATTGTCACTGAAAAGCTTAACAAGAATAACTTCCAAGCATGGAAGTTTAGAATGACGAATTTCCTTATGGGAAAAGGATATTGGAAATTCGTTGCAGGAAATGAAGAACAACCAGTTCTTCCTGATGTTCCCAATCAACAGCAAATGCAGGCATTTAAAGCATGGCATGAGAGAGCCAGGAAAGTTATGTACTGGCTGTCTATCAGCATTTCAGACTCTATGATTGTGCATATTCAAGATGCAAGTATGCCAAAGGAGGCATGGGATAATTTGTCAAAAATATATAACACAAATATGCAAGCCAGGAAAATGCAGCTGAAGCAAGAGTTGCACAATGTGCAAAGAGAAAGTATGAGCATCAATAACTACCACATGAAGGTGAAGAAGATTACAGATGCACTTGCTTCCATTGGGTTTCCAGTGAAAGATGATGATTTAGTTTCTGTGACCTTGAATGGTCTAGGAAAGGATTATGCACAGTTTTGAACATCCATTTCCGTCCGTGAAAGATTTCCTGATTTTGAGGAGTTGATTGCTCTTCTAATTTCTGAGGAGCAGAGAAACGGTGCATCTTCTTCAGGAGGAACTTCAAAAGAAGCTGTCTTCTACTCAAATGCTGGAAGAGATAGAGGCAGAGGTAGAGGAGGCCGATATGGAGGCCGTGGTAGAAATCAGAATATGCAGCAAACTCAAGAAAACCAGTCCTATGGAGGAGGATGTGGTAGCTCTAGAGACAGGGGGAGCCAAAAAGGCCGTGGTGGATGGCAAAGAGGCCAAAATGCAAACAACAATGTTGAATGCTACTACTGTGGTAAAATGGGTCATATGGCTAAAGACTGCTATAAAAAGCAGAATGACATCATGAATGGAAAATTGCAACAAGGGAATTATGCATCTTCTAGTAGACAGGGTGATGACAGAAATGAGCATTTGTTTATGGTGCAGCACATGAACAATTCTGTGACAAGTGCATAAGAAAGCAACAATGTATGGTATGTTGACTCAGGTGCATCAAACCACATGACAGGTCATGCAAAATGGATGAAGGATGCAAGGAAAATGGAAAAACCAAGATTTGTGGAGACTGGTGATGATATTGCACATCCTATTGTGCAGATTGGAAAAATTCCCTTGTCTATGTAGGATGGGAAAAAGAAATACCTGTTCGATGTATTTCATGTCCCGAATATCACCAAGAATATGGTTTCTGTTGGTCAAATGGTTGAGCAAGGCTTGCAGGTCAGATTTAATTCTCATGGATGCTTTGTTGAGGATATGGATCCTTTTGGATCCTTGTACTAGACTTCTTTTTGGCTTACACAACTAAGAAGAGGAAAACTATTTTCAGCCTCCACCTTTGTGTGTATTCCCCCATTGTGCAAGCAAGAAAGCTACAAGTGAGACTCCTTCCTTCTCTCCCACAATCTTGACAGAGATATCATCTAGTAGTCCTTGGTCTGGGAGACTAAGGAGTAGCTCTACATCTTCAGGTGCATCTAGTAGCACTATAAGTAAAGACAAAGGAAAGAATAAAGTGTCAGTTGCATTGATGCAGTTGTTGATGGAGACTCCAGTGGCTCAAAGAGCTTGGATGATGAGCTTGGCATTCCTTCAGTGAGGACTCCAGGTGTGCAGAGAGCACGCATCAATGCAAAGACTCCATTGAGTGATCTAGTGGTACGCAGGTCTAGCAGGGTGAGATACCCTATTAACAGATTTGGTTTTGAAGGTTATGCAGCTCACCATTATGCTTATATGGTGAAAGTGATTGAGGATGTTGAGCCCACATGTTTTGAGGAGGCTGTTGGTCATGCTCATTGGGATGCAGCAATGGATGAGGAGATGGATGCATTAGAGGCTAATAAGACTTGGGATCTAGTATCATTGCTGAAGGGTAAGAAATCTATTGGATGTAAGTAGGTTTATAAGATTAAGCACAATGCAGATGGTTCTATTAGTAGGTACAAAGGAGGATTCAAAGGTCAACCAAAAGGAACCCAAGGCCAATTTCACCAAGGTCAGAAGAAAAAGGCAAAATTTAATGCAATTGGAAATTTTGTTTCTACGCAAGGAAACATGGATGGTTTTAGGTGCTTTCATTGTAATGAGTATAACTCCAAATCAAGCGCTCTATAGCTCAATAGATTTTATTTTTCAAGCGCTTTCCAATGATAGGTCACATCATTTTACTCATGACAGCCTCTATATACTCATTGTCTTTCTTGGTTGTGATTGAGGAGGGGTGTTGAGAAATGTGCAATCACATCCACCATAGCCTCTTTGTATGGAACAAACAAGGCAAAGAAACACATTGCAAATAAAGCCTTAGACTAGGTCATGCATGGTTTATTAAAACCACAGTTGGTGAATACCATGGTCACTTTCCACCTTTCTCCACCTACCAATACCACCTACTATAAGCCTATAAAAGGCACTTATCCCCACACTCATTCTATCAATCATTCTCATCAATTGTTGTACTTGCATTATGCTTGGATAATATCAGTTGTTTTTCTTTCTCAGTGCTTATGTCTCATTATGATTGTCTATTTGCTCATTGGTGATCCTCCTTAGCATGTATCCTCAATATTTTAATAGCTCTTGATATTGCTTTTACAAGAGCAAAGGAGGTAGAATCGTGATTGCAGGTGGCTTATGTTGAGATATCGAGCTCCACTCGTGATACGCCAGGGTGACCGTTGTATATTTATGTCACCGACTTGTCAGTTGCAGACGTGGTTGGTACATCGCCCATGAATAATAGCTACATGACAGCTATCCTTATCTACTCTAGTTCGTGGCCGAGTTAGTATGCCACCTTAGTTATTTGAGTTTGGTTTGAGACCCATATATAGGGTTCTTCTATTTCTTTGTGTGAGAGTTCTTTTTGGCTTACACAACTAAGAAGAGGAAAACTGTTTTTCAGCCTCCACCCTTGTGTGTATTCCCCCATTGTGCAAGCAAGAAAGCTTCAAGTGAGACTCCTTCCTTCTCTCCCACAATATTGACATGGTATCAGAGCCTTGTTCATGGTAAGGAGCTCAAGAAAGCAAGCCAAGCTTGCGGTGTTCTGGTAAGAGGAGTAGTGTTGCTTTCATTTTCTGTTTTGGGAGCAGATCTCTGCAGGTAGCACAGCCAGAAATTGCAAGAGTGCATTGTCTCAGGTTGAGACGACCTTGTTTTTTTTATTTGAGGCCATTTCGGGCCTGTTTTGGAGGCGGAAGTTTTCTGCACGCACTCAAGAAAAGGCCCAGTTTTATGCTGTGCAGCCATTGTTCTACAAGTCGGTGAAAAGTTACTGTAGAAATTGCATTGTATGCTTGTGCGCAGAGACATTGGGAGTTACAGAATCATCCTTGTTGCCTGTTGATGCAAAATTGTCACTAGGAAGTGACTGTGTGGTCAAATACCACTTTTGCCAGTTTTGCAGATTTGCCCTTGTGAGAGTGAAGCTGAGTTTTTTACAGTGACAGAATTTTTTGCAGTGTTCTGTAATGGCGTCTAATTCTCTTTCACAGATTGTCATTGAAAAGCTTGACAAGAACAACTTCCAAGCATGGAAGTTCAGAATGACGAATTTCCTTATGGGAAAAGGATATTGGGAATTTGTTGCAGGAAATGAAGAAGAACCAGTTCTTCCTGATGTTCCCAATCAACAGCAAATGCAGGCATTCAAAACATGGCATGAGAGAGCCAGGAAAGTTATGTATTGGCTGTCTATCAGTATTTCAGACTCTATGATTGTGCATATTCAGGATGCAAGTACGCCAAAGGAGGCATGGGATACTTTGTCAAAAATGTATAGCACAAATACGCAAGCCAGGAAAATGCAGCTCAAGCAAGAGTTGCATAATGTGCAAAGAGAAAGTATGAGCATCAATGACTACCACATGAAGGTGAAGAAGATTGCAGATGCACTTGCTTCCATTGGATCGCCAGTGGAAGATGATGATTTAGTTTCCGTGACCTTGAATGGTCTAGGAAAGGATTATGCATAGTTCCGAACATCCATTTCCGTCTGTGAAAGATTTCCTAATTTTGAGGAGTTGATTGCTCTTCTAATTTTTGAGGAGCAGAGAAATGGTGGTGCATCTTCTTCAGCAGGAACTTCAAAAGAAGCTATCTTCTACTCAAATGCTGGAAGAGATAGAGGCAGAGGTAGAGGAGGCCGATATGGAGGCCGTGGTAGAAATCAGAATATGCAGTAAACTCAAGAAAACCAGTCCTATGGAGGAGGACGTGGTAACTCTAGAGGCAGGGGGAGCCAAAGAGGTCGTGGTGGATGGCAAAGAGGCCAAAATGCAAACAGTAATGTTGAATGCTACTATTGTGGTAAAATGGGTCATATGACTAAAGACTGCTATAAAAAGCAGAATGACATCATGAATGGAAAACTGCAACAAGGAAATTATGCATCCTCTAGTAGACAGGGTGATGACAGAAATGAGCATCTGTTTATGGTGCAGCACATGAACAATTCTGTGACAAGTGCAGAAGAAAGCAACGATGTATGGTATGTTGACTCAGGTGCATCAAACCACATGACAGGTCATGCAGAATGGATGGAGGATGCAAGGAAAATGGAAAAACCAGGATTTGTGGAGACTGGTGATGATACTGCACATCCTATTATGCAGATTGGAAAAATTCCTTTGTCTATGCAGGATGGGAAAAAGAAATACCTGTCCTATGTATTTCATGTCCCGAATATCACCAAGAATCTGGTTTCTATTGGTCAAATGGTTGAGCAGGGCTTGCAGGTCAGATTTAATCCTCATGGATGCTTTGTTGAGGATATGAAAAATAAAGGTCGCTTGATAGCAAAAGGAAAGAAGAAGGGCAGAATGTTTACATTGGATGCAGACATGTCTGAATTGAGTGCAGCAATGTTTGCACATGGGACCGGTGTAGTTGCAGATATTGATATCTGGCATAAACGCATTGGTCATGTTAATGTACAGCGACTTAAATCAATGCAGGCCCAAAATATTGTTGCAGGTTTGCCTAAATTCAAGGTTACAGAAATGCATAAGGTATGTGAAGCCTGTCAGTTTGGAAAACAGGCAAGGAAACCATTTCCTAGACATGTTCAAGAGAGTGAGAAGCCATTGGAATTAATCCACTCTGATGTGTGGACTACTAAAGCTGCATCTCTTGGAGGCTGTCATTATTTTGTCACTTTTATTGATGACTATAGCAGAAAAGTTTGGGTGTATTTTATGAAAAAGAAAAGTGAAGTTTTTGGGCATTTCAAAACTCTTAAAGCGATGGTTGAAAAAGAAACAAGCCTGCAGATAAAATGCCTAAGGTTAGATGGAGGGGGAGAGTACCTCTCAAATGAGTTTGCAAGGTTCCTGCAGGAGCATGGCATAAAGCAGCAATATTCATGCAGTCATACCCCACAACAAAATGGAATTGCAGAAAGGAAAAACAGGCATATTGGAGAGGTATCTCGTGCCATGCTCAATGAAAAAGACTTGCCATATTTTTATTGGGCTGAAGCAGTTGCTACAGCAGTCTACATAATGAACAGGACTCCCACTGCAGCAATACATGGAATGACTCCAGAGGAGAGGTATACTGGTAGGAAACCAGATATTTCTCAATTGAAATTTTGTTGTTGCATTGCCTATGTACATGTGCCAGATGAGTTGAGATCCAAGTTGGATCCAAAACCTGAGAAGTGCATCTTTATTGGTTACTCTCTGTAGCAAAAAGGGTATAGATGCTATAACCCTTCTACTCGTAAGTTTACAGTGAGCAGAGATGTTGTTTTTGATGAGATGAGTAGCTGGTATAAACCAGTAATTGTGATTGATGATGTAGATGCACAAAATGGTAATGCTGCACAGAATTCACAGCAGCAGTCACAAAATATTAGTGGACCTGGAGCGTCCTCTAGTAGTGGTTCACATTCTTTGCCATGGACAGGTAGATTGAGATCAGGAGAATCTTCTCAAAGCAATGCAGATAGTGGTATTTAGGGTGTCATGAAAAGAAAAAGAGAAGGTAGATCAGCCCATGTTTGATGTGAATGCAGGTCATTCTTATGTGGATGGTGAATCCAGTGGCTCAGAACAGAGCATTGATGATGAGTTGGGTATTCCTTCTATTGTTACACCTGGAGTAAGGAAGACCATGGATGTTTTGAGAGCACTTGGGAGTGAACCTACTTTGCGCAGGTCTACCAGAGCTAGGTATCCTGTGGATAGGCTGAAATATGATGGATTTACAGCCATTCACTATGCATATATGGTCAAAGTGATACAGGAACCAGAACCCACTTCTTTTGAGCAAGCCATAGGAAAAGAAAAATGGGAGAAAGCCATGGATGAAGAAATGGATGCGTTGGAAGCAAATGCTACATGGGAATCGGTACCTTTGCCTAAAGGTAAAAATGCAATTGGCTGTAAGTGGGTTTACAAGGTGAAGCACAATGCAGATGGTTCTGTGAACAGATACAAGGCAAGATTAGTAGTCAAGGGGTATGCACAAACATATGGCATTGACTATGAAGAAACATTCAGTCCGGTTGCAAGGATGGCAATTGTAAGAGCAGTCATTGCTATGGCTGCATCAAAGGGATGGTCTTTACATCAGATGGATGTAAAGAATGCCTTCTTGCATGGTGATTTGCAAGAAGAGGTCTATATGGAGCAGCCACCAGGTTATGTGCATGCTGTTCATCCTGAGTTTGTTTGCAAGTTGAAGAAAGCCTTGTATGGCTTGAAGCAAGCACCTAGAGCATGGTCTAACAAGATAGGACAGTATCTTGTCACTATTGGCTTTCAAATTTCCAAGGCAGATTTCTCACTTTATGTGAGAAAAACAGAGAAAGGTATTATGCTACTTGTCGTTCATGTTGATGATTTGATTATGACAAGTGACAGTGATGAAGATATCTTTCATGTGAAAATGCTATTGAAGCAGAAGTTTGAGATGAAGGATTTGGGAGAGCTGCGTTATTTTTTGGGCATTGAGGTGATTAGATCACCAAGTGGGATACAGCTCCTGCAGAGGCAGTATGGATTGGACATGCTGTCCAAATATGGGATGACAGGCTGTAAGCCTATTTCAGTTCCTTTGGAGCAGAATGTGAAGCTGAGCACAGATGCAGGTGAGCTTCTAGAAGACCCTACTATGTACACACGCATAGTAGGAAGTTTGATTTATATGACTATTACCATGCCAGATTTGAGCTATGCTGTTGGATTGGTAAGTCAGTTTATGCAGGCTCCAAGGAAACCACATTTGGATGCAGCTAGACGCATACTCAGGTATGTGAAGTCCACGTTGCAGTATGGACTATTTTATGAGACTGGGGTTCAGATACAGTTGCATGGATACACTGATGCTGATTGGGCTGGCAGTATTTCTGATAGACGATCTACCAGTGGATATGTGTTCTCTTTTGGGAGTGCTGCAGTCACTTGGAGCAGCAAGAAACAGCCTACAGTTGCCTTGCCGAGCACAGAGGCTGAGTACAGGGGTGTAGCAATGGCTGCATGTGAGGTAGCTTGGTTGCATAAGCTACTTTATGATATGCATCAGTCTACAGATGGGCCAATTGTCATTTATTGTGACAACATGAGTAGTATACACTTGGCAAATAACCCAGTTTATCATGCTAGAACAAAGCACATTGAGGTGCATTATCACTATGTGCGAGAAAGGGTTTTACTAGGTCTTATTGATCTAGTTTATGTCAGCACAGAGGATCAGGTAGCTGACATACTCACGAAGGCATTGGGCACAAAGAAGCTGCGCAAGTTCAGAGACCTGCTTGGTATGTAGGAATTGGGATTGAGCTCGAGGGGGAGTGTTGAGATATCGAGCTCCACTCGTGATACGCCAGGGTGACTGTTGTATATTTATGTCACCGACTTGTCAGTTGCAGACGCAGTTGGTACACCGCCCATGAATAATAGCTACATGACAGCTATCCTTATCTACTCTAGTTCATGGCTGAGTTAGTATGCCACCTTAGTTATTTGAGTTTGGTTTGAGACCCATATATAGGGTTCTTCTATTTCTTTGTATGAGAGTTCTTTTTGGCTTACACAACTAAGAAGAGGAAAACTGTTTTTCAGCCTCCACCCTTGTGTGTATTCCCCCATTGTGCAAGCAAGAAAGCTTCAAGTGAGACTCCTTCCTTCTCTCCCACAATATTGACAGCTTATACCTCTAGGGAAAATTGAAATATGAGTTTAGGTGTTGGAAATACTTTAGCATTGATGAATGGCAGTTAAGGGATACCCATGAGTCCTCCTAATGGGAGAGGAAGCATGATCTAAAATGTGCCTATGTTGCCAACTCCTCCATGTGTGACCATGCCTATAGCTTGTCAAATGGCTCCACCAAATGTTGAAAGCCAAATGAGAAATCCTAGCATTGTTCTAGGAAATCAATAGTTGATTCCTAACCAAGTGGTCAAGCCAATGGAATGATAGGTAGATGATTGCAACTATGAGTCAAGTGCCTTGAATGTCCTTGGCAAAGTTAAGGATATGATGAAGCAGTATACTGACATGATCACCGAACAATATAGGCAAATAGCCATTGATGTCAATTTCCTTAAGAAGCAATAGAATTTGATAGGGAGTCATTGCCTTGAAGAGGGTGCCCCCTTGAAGACTCAATTGTAAGTGTTGTGGCGGCCAACATTTCCCGAAGAATTGTCCAAATGTTAAATGTGACATATGTGGAAAATCTGGCCACTTAGCTAGTACCTATTGGACCAAGATTAGTTCTCTCTAGCAAGGAAGTAAACCGTTGGGTCTAGTTAATCATTGAGCACAATGAAATAATCTCCATGAAGATGAGGGTTTGAAGCAAATATTGCAAAGAGGAAAAGCTATGGTCGAGGAGCTGCCTAGTTGCAGTGGAGTTAACCTTATAGAATCTATTTGTGTCAATATGGCACTGAAGCTCCTAACCTACAAGCCATTACAAGAGGTCAAAAGGGTAAAGAAGCCGACAAAGACAAGGTAAAACCTATTGAGGGAAACCCTAAGCAAGATGATAAGGGGACCCAAGTCCTTAATCCCAATATGGAAGGCAGACCTCTAAAGGCCATAGATGGTAAAGATAACCTCAAGAGGGATAAGGAGTTACCAAAGAAGAAGGAAAAAGCCAAGAAAGAGGCACTAAAGCCAGTTCAAAGACCAAAGGAGAGAATGTTGAGATTCAAGCTCATAGTCTTTGGTCAGTGTACTACCTTAGCTGAATAAGGTTAAGTCATATTGACTTAACCATGGTTAGATCTACAATTCTTGATCTTTGTATGTGTTGATGATAATGAGTTGAACATGGAGCATGTCTGCTACCCTTTCGGCCTAAGCCTTTGTCCATCTCTCTCTCTAATTTTTCATATGGTATCAAAGTAGGAAAAATTATGTTGCCTCGATCTGTGTACTCATTGTGGATAGCAGCAGGAAGCTTCTGACAAAAGTTTTTTCAAGATTAGCAAGCATTTCAAGTGATTGTGAAAACAAATCGAATCACTTTATGAATCATTAAGCAAAAGCACTCTAGTATCATTGAGCAAAATCACTGATCGGGACCAGTCTAGAGGCGCAAATCAATCGGGTCAGTCTTGACTATTGCCAGATCTATGAATGCAAGACATAATCTCACCGTTAGCAGCTATAGGAGGTGCCAATTTCATGGACTTTCATTGAAAGACATTTCCTTATCACAGATGGGATAGCTATCGCTTCTCTCCATCCATTCTAATATACAACGAAGGTTCCACAATATGTGCTTCACTTGTTTCACTACTTTGAAGGTTCTCACCATCCCCCTTGCTAGCAGAGACAAAGAAGCTTCCCGATAAGTTTGGGATAGCAAGATACACAAATCCTAAGGAAGTTCTGTCCAAGAGTCCTACAAAATGAGGATATGATTCAATCTGTGGAGATGCTGTTGTTTATTGTTGTCTCAGATATTGAGCCACAAAGCATAGTCCACAACAAAAAAGCAAGCATGAGAGCACCATTGATAGCAGTAAGCTAAAAAGTGTTGATCTTCTTCCACTCGTTGGCAGCTGCAGGAACATCCCTTCATAGAAACTAATCAACAAAGGAGGATAGCTTTCCCTCATGTACTTGCTGTCTACCAGCACTTTACGCCCATCAACCCTTAATACCTTAAAAATAACAATCACATCATGCTTTCCTTACACATAATTCTTTCATGATGGAGGTGATTGGGACAATTACTATGGAAGATTTTTCTTGAAATGGTATGCACATAAGCTAATAGACCATGGTGATAGAGTGCTTTCATTAGCAAATTTGGCATTTGAAGGAGCAAAGAAAATGTGGATCAGATAATAGCATTAGCTGCACTTGCAATCCTGGGCCACAAATCTACAGTAGGCTTGGATAGCAAGACACAAGCCTGCTTTAAGAAGGAAACTTCCTCATTCACTCTCCACAGATTCATCTGTGATTTATTCTCTTCTTTAGTTCCATATTCAATAGTAAGCAAAGAAGGAATTACGCTGAAGTGGTGAATGGCATAGCATCTCTGAAAGGTGCTTTGCTCTCTTAATCAAGAGTAGCTCCCTGTTTATCCATAAATAGGCATCCTGTTTATGGGCAGCAAGTACAAGAATGATGCATAGATAGTGTTCTCCTTGCAAGCCGCAAAAAGAGAGGCAGTAATCTCTTTGCCAAGAATTGTAGTCATCATATTAGATTGGAATGCAAAGTTGATGCATTGGAACTGCAATTGAATGGGAACAGAAACACATGTATTGGCTGAGAATGCAATAGTGGTCATTGCTGCAAATTTTCAGTAAAATTTGGTTGCATTATAGGGTATTGAAGTACATTGCATGCTGGAATTTTGGGGAATTAACTAGTTTTGCAAAGTTGAAGACTTTGAAATGGCAAACACATGAGAGAAGGACATTATCACTTAGATAGTTTGTGAGAAACTGGACTACAAAAATTTTGTTCTATGGAAATTCAGGATGTCTAATTTCTTAATTGGAAGAGGTTATTGGGACCTAGTCACAGGTCTTGAAGATGAGCTCAGCTCTGCTGGAGGATAGACCTCCAAAATAGGATCAATTAAAGGCACATAGGACATGGTTGGAAAAGGCCAGCAAGGTCTTGTATTGGCTGTCCTTATGTGTGTTAGACACAAAAGCTATGCAAATTGTAAAATGTGCTTCACCAAAAGCTACTTGGGACTTATTCATGAAGAATTATGGGCATGTCACTCATGCGAGAAAGACACAACTGAAGCAAAAATTAAGTCACATATCTAGAAGTGGAAGGACTATTGAAGACTATGCCAATGAGATTAGAACCATTGTAGAGCAACTAGGCTCAATTGGAGCTAAAATTGAGGATGATGATTTGGTGGCCACTACCCTCCATGGACTTGGAGAGGAGTATAAGCAGTTTGATACTTCTATTTCAGTGCGTTAGGAGCAATCTAACTTTGATGAACTTGTGGCGCTTCTTTTTCATGAAGAAGTGAAAGATGGACTCAATACAAGTTCTAGTGGGTCTAAAAACAACAGGGACAACGTCTTCTACTCAAATCAAAGGGGTAGAGATGGAAGAGAAAGATCAAATTTTAGAGGAAGAGGTGCTAGAAATACATATGGAGCCCATGGACAGCAAGCTACTGGATGGCAAAATAGGCAGCCTCAAGAAAATTGAGGTGCCTCAAATGCTTGTGGAAGAGGGGCTTATTCAGCTAGAGGAAGAGGCACTTGGCAGCAATCTCAAATGAGTCATGGACAGCAATCAAATGCAAATAAGGACTTTCATTATTGTGGCAAATACGTGCATGTAGCTAAGGATTGCTACAAGAAGAAAAATGATAAGAGAGCAAGAGGGAGACAACATGGTAATTATACTTCTTCTAGTGGTATGCAAGAGGATGATAGGTTGTTTGCTATGCAACATGTGAAAAAGGGGTTGCCTACATAAGGCAAAGCAGATGATGTATGGTATAGGCATCTAACCACATGACTCCTCATGGAGAGTGGTTTGACACATTGGTATAAGGTGCTCATGGATATGCTTGCATATGGGATGATATGCAGCATGACATTATGTGTACAAGTATTATTCCCTTGATGATGCATGGTGATAGGAAAAAGAGTCTCTATGATGTGTTACATGTACCCTCCATAACCAAAAACTTTCTTTCTATGGGACAAATGGCTGAACAGAATCTACAAGTTAGATTCAATAGAGATGGATGCTACATTGAAGAGTATGGTTAAGGATGCAAACTCATTGCTAAAGGCAAAAGAAATGGTAGGATGTTTACATTGGATATAAAAATTCCAACATTGAGTGTTGCTATGAACTCACATGACAATGTTGCAATAAGGGACATTGAGATATGGCATAAAAGGATTGGTCACGTAAATGTTCAAAAGCTGAAGAATATGTAGCATAAGCAAGTTGTAATTGGACTCCCAAGTTCAAGCATGTGGAATTGGGACATGTATGCCAGTCATGTCAATTTGGAAAGCAATCAAGGCTTCCATTTATGAGGCATGTAAGTACTACTACTATACCATTATAGCTTGTACATTCTGATGTATGGGGACCCCCACAGAATGCATCTCTTGGGGGATCACGTTACTATGTTTCATTCATAGATGACTATAGTAGGTACACATGGTTGTATGTGCTGAAGCACAAGAGTGATGTCATGGATGCCTTTCAAGACTTCAAGAGACATGTGGAGAAAGAATTGGCTTGCTACATCTCGTGCTTGAGATTTGATAGTGGTGGGGAATATGTCTCTAAAGACTTTGATCACTTCTTGGCAGCCCATGGGATTAAAAGGAAATTGACATGCATGTATACACCACAACAAAATGGTGTGGTAGAAAGGAAAAATAGGGTGATCATGGAATTAGCTAGAGCCATGTTGAATGAGAAGAGCCTACCAAATGCATATTGGACAGAGGCTATAATGACTGCTGTGTATGTCATGAATTGTACACTAACAGCAAGGATACATGAGGTGACTCCTCATAAGAGGCTTTATGGGATAAATCTGGACATTAGGCATCTTAAGGTTTTTGGATGCATGTCATATGGGTCCTTCTACTCATGAGACATTGGTATCAAGAGATGTAGTATTTGATGAGTTGAAATCATGGCATGAGAAGAAGACCATCTTGATGAATGATGATGATGCTTGTTAGGAGACTTATGTACATGCAATACAAATGAGAGTGTAGAAATTTATGGGCTTTCTAAGATGCTACTACATCAGTTAGTCCTTGGGCAGCAAGTAGATTGATGAATTTAGCATCTTTGTCCCTGACATGGGTATGTCAGTGAGGGGGAGAAATGTGGATAAAGGCAAAGGGAAAGGCAAACTTGATGATGTTACAAGGCCTCTCACTTGTGGTTATGATTCACCTAGCAGTGATAGCTTGGATAGTGAGTTTGGTATTCCATCAGTTGTTGTGACTCCTAGTGTGAGACATAGATATGTACCACCCCATAAGAGAGGAGAGTCTCATGCTGCACCTAAGTTGGGGAGATCAGATAGAGTTAGGAAGCCTGTAGATAGGCTTACATATAGGGGCTGCACAGTGAGACACTATGTATATATGGAAAAAGTCACTAGCTTCAAGGAACCCACAAAGTTCTTTGGAGCTATTTTTGATGATCATTGGTCTAAGGGAATGGATGAGAAATGTTCAGCATTGGCTGAAAATGACACTTGGGATTTGGTTGATTTGCTTGAAGGAAAAATGGCCATTGGTTGCAAATGGATATACAAAGTGAAGTGCAAATCAGATGGCACATTGGAAAGATAAAAGACAAGACTTGTGGCAAAAGGGTATGCACAACAATATGGTCTTAATTACGAGGAGACATTTAGTCCTGTTGCTAAAATAGCAATCGTGAGAACAATGATTGCATTGGCAGCATCTAGAGGATGGAGTATGTATTGGATGGATGTGAAGAATGCTTTTCTCAATGGTGATTTGGTTGAGGAAGTATACATGGATCATCCTGAGGGCTATGTACATCCAAATTTTCCTGTACATGTGTGTAGATTGAAGAAAGCATTATATGTGCTGAAGCAAGCAACTAGAGCTTGGAATGCTAAGATAAGTGCATGCTTACAGAAAATTGGTTTCACTATGGGCAAGGCTGATCATAGCCTATTTACAAAGAAGACAAGGGCCGGTTATGTGATATTAGTCATCTATGTGAATGACTTGATCATTACAAGTGATGATGTCACAAGAATTGGAGAGATCAAGGAAATGTTACATGCTGAATTTTAGGTCAAAGATTTGGGTGAATTGAAGTATTTCCTTTGGATTGAGGTTGTCTTTACACCTCATGGTACTTGGTTGTTGCAAAAGCAGTAAGCAGTATGCACAAGACATGTTAACCAAGTATGGTATGTTGGATTGCAAGTCTTTGAGCACTCGATTAGAGCAAAATATTAAGCTACTTGCAGATGTTGGGCATGAGATTGAGAATGTCACTATGTATAGACAAATGGTGGGTAGCCTAATTTATCTTACCATTACTAGACCAGATCTTAGCTATTTAGTTGGACTGTTTAGCCAATTCATGCAAAATCCTATGAAGCCTCACTTGGATGCAATGAGGAGGATCTTGAGATATGTGAAGGCTACATTAGATTATGGTCTATTTTATGATTATGGTAAGCCTTTGGAGCTTACAAGATATACCGATGCTGGTTGGGCAGGAAGTGCCTATGATAGGAAATCTACTAGTGGGTATGCATTTTCCCTTGGTAGTAGTATGGTCAGATCGAGCAATAAGAAGCAACCTATAGTTGCATTCTCTAGTACCGAGGGAGAGTATAGAGGTGCTGCACTAGCTGCATGTGAGGTAGCATGGCTCATGAAGCTTCTTGATGATTTGGGCATGCAGGAAGTGTCAAGAATTGCGTACTGAGCCATGGGTAAGAAGCTCTCCCATTCTTCCACTCTTTCTCTTGGACAGTGCCTGTGGAGGCACCAGAAGCAGGGTGTATTCTGCAAATGAACCCTTTAGGGCTTTCCCACTGTTATTTTGGCCATCCGAGGTCATTTCAGGCCCCGTTTTAGAGTCGCAAGGTTGCGGATAGCAGTTCGAGATACCCTGCAGTTTTAGTTGTGTCTGCCGTATATAGGTGAACAGGTTACAGATTTCAGATTTGTAAGTTCGAAGGTGTTTACTAGTGAATAAACACAAGGTTTATCTGTAAACTAGTTGCAGATTGCATGTATTGTTAAGTAGACAGTGAAAAAGGATGTCTGGTGTATTGCTGTGCACTACAGGTCGAGGGTTGCAGAAGATTTGCTTGCTGTTTGGTATTAGTTTTGTGATAATGGCAGAGAACAGTGGAAACCCCATCATTGAGAAGTTTGACAAGAACAACTACCCTTCATGGAAGTTTCGTGTCACGAGCTTCCTTATTGGAAAAGGCTTCTACGAGTTTGTGTCAGGTGAAGAAAAGGAGCCGGAGGTGAGTGATCCTCCAACTGCAGAAGAGACAAAGGCACAGAAGAAATGGAATGCAAAAGACAAAAAGGTTATGTATTGGTTGTCTGCAGTAATTGACAATAATATGTTGGGACATATCAGAAATCCAGAGAATTCATATGCAGCTTGGACCATACTTGAAAGTATGTTTTCCGTAAATACAAAGGCACGAAAGATTCAACTTAAGCAAGAGTTGAATACATTGAAGAAAGGGAAGATGTCTATCAATGAGTATGCACTGAAAGTAAGGAGCATTGTAGATGCCTTGGTAGTGATTGATGCAATGCCCGATGATGATGATTTGGTGTCATCTACCTTGGGTGGACTTAACAATGAAAAGGCTTGAAAGTCTTTTGTAACTTCCGTATATGTTAGAAAGCCATTTCCAGATTTTGATGAGTTGGTCTCCCTTATGATCACTGAAGAGATCAACATGTAGAGTGAGATATCTGAAAGAAGTGGTGAACAGGTCTAAGCTTTCTACTCCACTTCAGGAAGGGGACATGGCAGGTTCTCTTCAAGAGGCCGTGGTACAGGACGTGGTAGTGACAACCAGCAAAATAGATTGAATCAGCAATTTGGCGATATGCAGGTTTCAGGAGGTCGTGGTAACTTTAGAGGTAGGAGGAGCTTTAGAGGAAGAGGTGGATGGAAGAACACAAGTTCTAACAACTCTGGTATTGTGTGTCACTACTATGGCAAAATAGGTCATATTGCAGCCCAATGTTATGCTAAGAAAGATGATATTTGCAGTGGTAAGTTGCAGCAAGGAAACTATGCATCGTCTTCACGACAGAATGAAGACAAAAATGAGCGTTTGTTTGTTATGCAACATATGCTGAATGTTGTTGCAGGAAAGGGAACACATGATGATGTTTGGTATGTTGATTCAGGTGCATCCAATTATATGATCAGCTATGCAGAATGGCTTGGAGAGATGCAGGATTTGCAAAATGCAGGTTATGTGCAGACGGGTGATGATCCATGCCACCCAATTTCACACATTGGAAAAGTTCCCTTATCCTTTCATGATGGTAAGACAAAGAGTCTTTTAGATGTATTACATGTGCCATCTATTACAAAGAACTTGGTGCCAGTCAGTCAGATGGTAGAGCAAGGGCTGCAAGTCAAATTTAATGCAAAGGATTGCTTTGTAGAAGACTTCAATGACAAGTGCAGGTTAGTTGCAAGGGAAGTAGAGTTGGACGTATGTTTACTCTAGATGTTGGAATTCGAACTATGAATGCTGCTATGTATGCTAAAGGAAAAGGTGTTGTTGCATATATTGAAATTTGGCACAAACGCATTGGACATGCAAATTTACAAAGGCTGAAATTAATGCAGTCCAAAGGGTTGGTTACAGGTTTGCCTACATTTAGAGTTACAGAATTTCAGAAGGTATCCAAAGCATGTCAGTTTGGTAAGCAGGCAAGACAACCCTTTTCACATGACAGAGATGTAAGCAGAAATATCCTTGATATTGTGCATACAAACATTTGGGGGCCTACAAAAAATGTATCTCTTGGAGGCAGTTCATACTTTGTCACATTCATTGATGATTGTTCTAGAAAGATGTGGGTATATTTTATCAAGGAAAAGAGTGAAGCGTTTGAGTACTTTAGAACTTTCAAGGCTGCAGTTGAAAGAGAAACAGGCTTGAAAGTAAAGTGCTTGAGGTCAGATGGAGGGGGAGAGTACCTCTCGAATGAGTTTAGTGATTTTCTGAGGTCTCATGGGATAAAGAGACAGTTCACATGCAGGTATACCCCACAGCAAAATGGGGTTGCAGAAAGGAAAAACAGGCATATTGCAGAAGTTGCACGTGCCTTGATGGCTAAAAAGAATATGCCTAAGCATTTTTGGTTTGAGACTGTTCATACTGATGTTTATATTATGAACAAAACTCCCACAGCTGCAATTCATGGGATGACTCCTGAAGAATGCTTTACAGGCAAGAAACCTGATGTATCGCACTTGAAAGTATTTGGCTCTGTTGCATATCTTCATGTGCCAAATGAGCTACGGAAGAAGCTTGATCCAAAGGCAAAAAACTGTGTCTTTATTGGATACTCTTTAGAGCATAAATGGTATTGCTATTATAACCCTGTCACATGTAAGTTCAGAGTGAGCATGGATGTCATCTTTGATGAAATGAGTAGTTGGTATGCATCTAATGGTGATGCATTGGATGATGATGATGATGATCATGACACTCATGTGCAGGCTGAAAAGCAAGAATCACGGACTCTTAGTGGACCAGAGACATCATCTGGTAGTCCTTGGTCTGGGAGACTAAGGAGTAGCTCTACATCTTCAAGTGCATCTAGTAGCACTACAGGTAAAGACAAATGAAAGAATAAAGTGTCAGATGGCATTGATGCAGTTCTTGATGGAGACTCCAGTGGCTCAAAGAGCTTGGATGATGAGCTTGGCATTCCTTCTATTAGGACACCAGGTGTACAGAGAGCTCATAGTAATGTAAAGGATCCATTGAGTGATCCGGTGGTACGCAGATCTAGCAGGATCACATATCCTATTAAAAGATTTGGTTTTGAAGGTTATATAGCTCACCATTATGCTTATATGGTGAAAGTAGTTGAGGATGTTGAGCCCACTTGTTTTGAGGATGCTGTTGGTCATACTCATTGGGATGCATCAATGGATGAGGAGATGGTTGCATTAGAGGCCAATAAGACTTAGGATCTAGTATCATTGCCAAAGGGCAAGAAAGCTATTGGATGTAAGTGGGTTTATAAGATTAAGCACAATGCAGATGGTTCTATTAGTAGGTAGAAAGCTAGGCTGGTTGCAAAAGGCTATGCCCACACATATTGCATAGATTATGAAGAAACCTTTAGTCCAGTTGCTAGGATGGCAACTGTCAAATGTGTGATTGCTTTGGTAGCAGCCAAAGGTTGGAGGTTGCAGCAAATGGATGCAAAGAATTCCTTCTTGCATGGTGATTTGCAGGAAGAAGTGTATATGGATCAAGCAGCAGGTTATGAAGATTTAGAGCATCCCACGCATGTGTGCAGGTTGAAGAAGGCGCTCTATGGGCTCAAGCAAGTACCTAGAGCATGGTCTGACAAGATCAGAGAGTATCTTGTCAATATTGGCTTTTATGTTTCTGATGTTGATCACTCACTTGATGTGAGAAAGGGAGATGGAGGTTTGATCATCATAGTCATCTATGTGGATGACTTGATTATTACAGGTGATAGTGATAGTGGGATTGTTGAAGTCAAGGACTTTTTGAAGAAGAGGTTTGAGATGAAGGATTTAGGTGAGCTAAGGTACTTCCTTGGCATTGAGATGATCAGATGTGATGATGGTATATGGCTGTCCGAAAGACAGTATGGCTTGGATATGTTGTCCAGGTATGGTATGACAGCATGCAAACCACTTTCAATCCCATTGGAACAGAATGTAAAGTTGAGTGCTGATGTTGGGGATGAGATAGAAGACCCTACTATGTTCAGGAGGATAGTGGGGAGTTTGATCTACATGACCATTACAAGGCCAGACTTGAGCTACGCTATTGGTCTTGTGAGTCAGTTTATGCAAGTACCTAGAAAGCCACATTTGGATGTAGTCAGATGCATATTGAGATATGTGAAGTCCACATTACATTATGGACTTTTCTATGAGGCAGGTACAGATGTACATGTGTTTGGATACACAGATGCAGATTGGGCTGGTAGTATGTCTGATAGAATATCTACCAACGGATACATGTTCTCTCTTAGTAGTGTAGCAGTTACTTGGAGCAGCAAAAAAGCAATCTACAGTTGCTTTGTCGAGTACAGAGGCTGAGTACAGAGGTGTTGTTGTTGGAGCATGTGAGGTAGTATGGTTGCAAAAGTTATTGGCTGATTTAGATGTGCAGGTGGAAGGCCCAGTTGTCATTTATTGTGACAACATGAGCAGTATATAGTTGGCTAAGAACCCTATGTTCCATGCCAGGACAAAACATATTGAGGTACACTACCACTTTGTGAGAGAAAAGGTACTAGCAGGTGAGATTGACTTGGTGTATGTAAGCACACAGGATCAGATAGCTGACATCTTCACAAAGGCATTGGGTACAGAGAAGCTTCAAAAGTTTCGAAGCTTAGTTGGAGTTGCAGAGATAGAGTTGAGCTTGAGGGGGGAGTGTTGAGATGGCAAGCTCAACATGTGTAGACATTGATGATGGACCACCTGGTTAGATGGATCCACACGTCTACACTTAGCACGTCGGTGGTCATTATGACTCTCACATGGCCACTAACTCATTACTTATTATATTCAGGTTGTTACACCTATTTACAGAGCTAGCATAGTTATAGCACTAGTCGACTAGTGTAGTCGGTTATGCATTGTTTGACTTAGTAGGCCACTTTCCTTTATCCTGTATCTTATCTATACTTTGTGTACATTGTAAAGAGTGTGAAAGAAGAATAAAGAACCAGCAAGAAAACGTTTTGGCATCCATCTCTCTTCTTATCTCTTGAGTGAGCTTCTCCTTGTGCATTCTGTGTGTGTTCGGCGCAGCATCTTGAGCAAGTCCACCCACCATGCAATTCTTAACGCTTCTAAGTCAAACAGAGCATAACTGACTACGCTAATTGACTGGCACTATATCTTTGCCACCTGTAGGTAGGTGTAACAAACTAAATATAATAAGTGATGAGTCAGTGGCCATGTGATTATCATAATGACCACCAACGTACTAAGTGTAGACGTGTAGACTCATCTAGCCAGGTGGTCCATCATCAATGTTCGCACGTGTTGAGCTTGCCATCTCAACACTCCTCCTCAAGCTCAACTCTATCTCTGCAACTCCAACTGAGCTTTGGAACTTTCGAAGCTTCTATGCACCTAATGCCTTTGTGAAAATGTCAGCTATCTGATCCTGTGTGCTAATATATACCAAGTCAATCTCTCCTGCAAGTACCTTCTCTCTCACAAAGTGGTAGTGCACCTCAATGTGTTTTGTCCTAGCATGGAACACTGGATTCGTAGCTAGATCTATGCTGCTCATGTTGTCACAATGAATGACAACTAGACCATCTCCTTGCACGTCCAAATCACCTAATAACTTTTGTAGCCATACCACCTCACATGCTGCCATAACAGCACCTCTATACTCAACCTCTGTACTCAATAAAGCAACTGTAGGTTGATTTTTACTGCTCCATGTAACTGCTGCACTACTGAGAAAAAACATGAATCCACTTATAGATCTTCTGTCTGACATGCTACCAGCCCAATCTGCATCTGTGTATCCAAAGACCTGTACTTCCTTACCTGCCTCATAAAAAATTCCATAATATAAAGTGGACTTCACATACCTCTGACTGCATCCAAATGGGGCTTTCTAGGCATCTGCATAAACTGACTGACAAGGCCAACAGCATAGCTCAAGTCTGGCCTTGTGATAGTCATGTAAATCAAACTCCCTACTATCCTTTTGAACATAGTAGGGCCTTCTATCTCATCCCTAATGTCAGCACTCAACTTCACATTTTGCTCCAATGGTACTGAAAGAGGCTTACATGCTGTCATACCATACGTGGATAATATATCCAAGCCATATTTCCTTTGGGACAACCATATACCATCATCACATCTGATCACCTCAATACCAAGAAAGTATCTCAACTCACCCAAATCCTTCATCTCAAACTTCTTCAAGAAGTCCTTAACTTCAGCAATCCCATTGTCACTATCACATGTAATAATCAAGTCATCCACATAGATGACTATGATGACCAAACCTAGTGATCAGCATAAAAAATAAAAAATCCAATATTGACAATATACTCTCCAATCTTGTCAGACCATGCTCTAGGTGCTTGCTTCATCCCATAGAGCGCATTCTTTAACCTGTACACATATGTGGGATGCTCTAAATTCTCATAACCTGCTAGTTGCTCCATATACACTTCTTCTTGCAATTCACCATGCAAGAAGGCATTATTAACATCCATTTTCTACAAACTCCAAGCTTTGGCTAGCCAAGGCAATCACACACCTAGCAGTTGCCATCCTAGCAACTGGACTGAACGTCTCTTCATAATCTATGCCATATGTTTAGCTTTCTTACTCTTAGGTAAGGGTACCAAATCCCAAGTCTTATTGGCTTCTAATGCAGCCATCTCCTCATCCATTGATGCATCCCAATGAGCATGACCAACATCATCCTCAAAAGAAGTGGGCTCAACATCCTCAACTAGTTTCACCATATAAGCATAATGGTGAGCTGCATAACCTTCAAAACCAAATCTTTTAATAGGGTATCTGACCATGCTAGATCTACGTACCATCGGATCACTCAATGGAGCCTTTACATTACTATGAGCTCTTTGTACACCTGGTGTCCTGTGACTAAAGGAATACCAAGCTCATCATCCAAACTCTCTGAACCACTGGAATCTCCGTCAAATCCCAAATGACTGGTAGATGCATCATTACCATCCATCACTTTTTTCCTTTGTCCTTCCCTACAACACTTATAGATCCACCTAAAGATGTGGGAACACCATATTGGGAATATATGGGAATTTTCCATAAGTTTGGGACATGTGGTCAAATCTTTAGATTTGTCATAACTTGAACACTATAACTCCAAATCGAGCGCTTTATAGCTCAATAGATTCCATTTTTCAAGTGCTTTCCAATGATATGTCACATCATATGGTTTTGAGAAACTTATGGGCATGTTATCCGGGTGCCACCTTTTTAGTATTCAAAAAATGGGAATTGGAAGATTCCCAAAGTCACTAATATTGTATTTGGGGCTACTCCTTAGTCTCCCAGACCAAGGGCTCACTATAAGTGTGGTACCAGATGATGCTTATGGTCCACTAAGACTCCATGATTCTTGTTTATCTTTCTGTACATAGCTGTCCTGATCATTATCATCATCCAAAACATCACCAGCAGGTGTATACCAACTTCCCATCTCATCAAAGATAACATCCCTGCTCACTCTAAACTCACCTGTGAAGGGTTATAATAGCGATACCCTTTCTGCTCTAAAGAGTATCCAATAAAAACACATTTTTCTCCCTTTGGATCAAGCTTCTTCTGTAGTTCATCTGGCACATGAACATATGCAACACAGCCAAATACCTTCAAGTGCGATACATCAGGCTTCTTGCTAGTAAAGCATTCTTCAGGAGTCATCCCATAAACTACAGCTGTGGGAGTTCTGTTTGTAATGTAGACAGTAGTATGGATAGCCTGAGACCAAAAATGTTTGGGCATATTCTTTTCAGCCATTAATGCCCTTGCAACTTCTGCAATATGCATGTTTTTTCTTTCTGCAACACCATTTTGCTGTGGGGTATACTTGTAAGTAAATTGCCTCTTTATCCCATGAGTCCTCAAGAAGCCACTGAACTCATTAGAGAGGTACTCTCCCCCTCCATTTGATCTCAAGAACTTCAATTTTAAGCGTGTTTCTATTTCAACAGCTGCCTTAAAAGATTTGAAGTGCTCAAACACATCACTCTTTTCCTTCATGAAGTATATCCATAGCTTCCTTGAATAGTCATCAATAAATGTGACAAAGTATTTGCTGCCACCAAGAGATACATTTTGTGTAGCTCCCTCAAACATCTGTATGTACTATATCAAGTATATTTCTGCTCACTTCTCTATCATGCGAGAAGGGTTGTCTTGCCTGCTTACCAAACTGGCATGCTTCACAGACTTTATGCAATTTCGCAACTCTAAAAGAAGGCAACCCTGTAACCAATCCTTTGGACTGCATTAATTTTAGCCTTTGCACATTTGCATGTCCAATATGCTTATGCCATATTTCAATATCTGCAACTACTACTTTTTCTTTAGCATACATAGCAGCATCCATTGCAAGAATTCCAATATCTAAAGTGAACATTCAACCAACTCTATATCCTTTTGCGACCAACCTACACTTATCATTAAAGTCTTCTACAAAACAATCTTTTGCATTGAATCGGACCTGCAACCCCTGCTCCACCATTTGGCCAACAGACACTAGATAATTTGTAATTGATGGCACATATAATACATCTATCAGGCTCTTTGTCTAGCCATCATACACACAAGGACAAGGAAACCTTTCCAATGTGTGAAATTGGGTGGCATGAATCATCACCTGTCTGCACATAACCTGGGTTTTGTAAGTCTTGTATCTCTCCAAACCATTCAACATAACTGGTCATATGATTAGATGCACCTGAATCGACATACAATACATCATCATGTGTCCCCTTTCTTGTAACTACATTTATCATATGCTGCATAACAAACATATGCTCATTTTTGTCTTCATTCTATCGTGAAGACGATGCATAGTTTCCTTGCTGTAATTTACCACTACGAATATCATCCTTCTTAGCATAACAATTGGCTGCAATATGTCCTATTTTTCCACAATAATGGCAAATAAAAGCAATTTACCACTGCGAATATCATCCTTCTTAGCATAACAATTGGTTGCAATATGTCCTGTTTTTCCACAATAATGGCAAACAAACAGACGCTCATTTTTGTCTTCATTCTATCATGAAGACGATGCATAGTTTCCTTGCTGCAATTTACCACTGCGAATATAATCCTTCTTAGCATAACAATTGGCTGCAATATTTCCTGTTTTTCCACAATAATGGCAAACAATAGCAGAATTTCTAGAGCCTCTGTTCTGCCATCCACCTCTTTTTCTAGAGCTCCCCCTGCCTCTAAAGTTTCCTTTGCCTCCAGAAACTTGCATTTCACCAAACTATTGATTGAACCTATTTTGCTGGTTATTGCCAGCATGTCCCATACCACAGCCTCTCGAAGAGGATCTACCACATCCCCTTCCTGAGCTTGAGTAAAATGCTTGGACCTATTCACCATTTCTTTGAGATGAATCACCCTGCATATTGATCTCTTCAGTAATCATGAGAGAGATCAGCTCATCAAAATCTGGAAATGGCTTCCGTACATATACTGAAGTAACAAGTGATTTTCATGCCTTCTCATTGTTAGGGCCACTCAGAGTGGATGAAACCAAATCATCATCATCCAGCATTGGATCAATTGCTACTAAAGCATCTGCAATGCTCCTCACCTTCAACACATACTCATTGACAAACTTTTTCCCTTTTTTCAAGGCATTCAACTCTTGCTTGAGTTGAATCTTTCATGCCTTTATATTTACTAAAAACATGCTCTCAAAAATTGTCCAAGCTACGTGTGAAGTTTATGCATTCTTGATATGTCCCAGCATAGTATTATCAATGACTGCAGATAGCCAATATATCACCTTTTTGTTTTTCGCATTCCACTCTTTCCATGCTTTTAACTCATCTGCAGTGTCGGAAGGATACCCAGCTCTAACTCCTTTTCTTCACCCAAAACAAACTCATAAAGGCCCTTTCCAATGAGGAATTTCATCACATCAAACTTCCATGAAGGGTAGTTATTCTTGTCGAGCTTCTCAATAATGGGATTTCCACTATTCTCTGTCATTATCACAAACAAGGATTCAACGCAGTAAGCTAGTCTTCTGCAATCTTTCACAACACGTGCACAGCAATACACCAAGCAACCTTTTTCATTGATTTCTCAATAGTACATGTAATTTGCAACCTGTTTGCAGATAAACCTTATGTTTGCTTCCTACAAACACCTCAAAAATTATAGATTCGCAATCTGTAACCTGTGCACCCACTTTTGGTCAATACAGCCGAAATCATAGTGTACCTTGAAACTACTGTCCGCAACCTTGCAGCTCTAAAACGAGGCCGGAAATAGCTTGAAATGCCTAAAATAACTACAGTGCAGCCCTAAAGGGCTAATCTGCAGAATATACAGTGATCTCCTTGCACACCAAATCTCACAACAATCTAAGATTTTTGCTCGACCCTACTTCCAGTGCCACCACAGGCACTATCCACCAAGAGAGAGAGAGTGGAAGAATGGGAGAGCTTCTTACCCGTTACTTGCTTGCTCGAACCTTGCTTCTTCTCCTTCACTTCAACCTTCAAAATTAGCCTCTCTCAGTGGTGCGGCTCTAATACGATGTCAAGAATTGTGTGGTGGGGGACTTTGCTTGAGCTGCTGCGCCAAACACACACTGTATACACAAGAGGAAGCTCACTCAAGAACACAAGAAGAGAGATAGAGGCCAAAACTTTTTCTTGCTGGTTTCTTCTTCTTCTTCCACATACTATACAATGTACACAAAGTATAGATAAGATATAACATAAAGGAAAGTGACCTTCTAAGTCAAACAATGCATAACCGACTACACTTGTCGACTAACACTATATCTTTGCCAACTATAGGTAGGTGTAACAAACTAAATATAATAAGTGATGAGTCAGTGGCCATGTGAGTATCATAATGACCACCAACGTGCTAAGTGTAGACGTGCGGACTCATCTAGCCAGGCGGTCCATCATCAATGTCTGCACATGTTGAGCTTGCCATCTCAACAGGAAATCATGCCTGTCACACTAGATTGTGATAACATGAGTAGTGTGCTCCTAGCTAATAATCATGTCTATCATGCTAGTGTTGAGAAATAGACAAATGATGTATGCTCCAAGAGGAGCTGTCCTGAATCCCATATGCACAGTGAGGAGAGTGGAACAACTCAAAGCCTATAAAGCATTGTACTTGACTATGAAATGAATACAATATCATGATGCTTTGTACTTTCAGTTAAGTGTCTGTCATTGTCAATTCTACACAAGATTGTGTTTATGAGTCCAAGCTAATCTATCTTGGAACCTAATTCACTTGTGTAATAGTTTATCTCTACTTGTCCATGTCATTATGAACTTGGTCTTCATCTTTGATCCACCATAGCTTGTGTCATGTCCTAGATCCGCATCATTTAACATGGTATCAGAGCCCAGTTGGGCATGTCACAGCTCATACTCTGAATCTCTAGTCTCCCTTCACCTCTGGTAATCTCTAACCAGCCCACATTCAGCTCATACCTCCAGTTTCAACTTCAAATCTCAGTTGGACCTTGTGGCAGCCATAGCCAGACTACACCTACCCACCTTGGAGCACTTGGATCTCTCTCTATGGGCCATATCTTCAAGTGAATCCTTCTGGAAGTATCTTCCCTTGCTCCAGGCGCTTCAGCCTATCACATCGGACAGCAACATTAGCATCCACAGCAGGCAGCATTGCGCGATTTCCAGAAACGGCGCAGTCTGAAACTGCGTGACGGTTCGTACAGCTGCACACACAACACGCAGCGCAATCGACACAGCAACCATAGGGCTTTTGTAGCCCATGACATAAGCTTCATGGCCATGTAAAAATTTCTGAGAATGATCAAGTGTGTAATGCACACAGACCAAAAAACCAGGCTGCTACAGAAACCCTAATCCAGGAAGCCATATCCAGAAATTTGGAAGCTTGGAAACCTTATTCCTGTTTCTCATTACCATCATCAACAATGATTTTTGATCACTGAGGAATACTCTCTGAAGCTCATTACTAGTCTGGAAGTGTCCAAGGAAGCTCAGAAGCCACCCACGAAGTTCCTAAGAGGAAGCAGATCAAGTACCGACTAGTATCCATTAACACTCAACTAGTGTCAATTTGACACTGATTCTCTTGTGTCTCTTGACACATTAAAATACAATTTTTTGCTGGTTAACTGAAGATTAGCAACATGGCCGAGCTTGAGCAAATAGCAAAGTTTAATGGAGAAGGCTTCCATGCCTGGAAGGAAAAGACCATGTATCACCTAATGCGGAAAGACTTGTGGGACCTGTTTGAAGATGATGCAGATAACAAGAAGGAAGATGATGAAGACGGGTTCGTTGAAGAAGAACAGTTCAAATCCAAAGAATGGAAGAAGATGAATAATAAGGCACTAGGCATCATTGCCTGGGGACTTAGTGATGACGTGTTACATCATATATCTGGCATTAGAAATGCTAGAACCGCCTGGGAGGAACTTGATAAAATGTTTGGTACTCAAGCAAAGAATTCAAAGGTAAAACTTCTCATGCAGTTTTATAAACTGGATATCAAAGACAATGCTTCTATGACCATACACATTAATAAGTTTAAGAGTTTAAAAACTCAACTTGCATCTCTTAAAAAGAATATTGAGGAAGATGAAGCAATAGCCGTACTGCTTGCAAGTGTAAACAAGGATCCATATGAAAATCTTGTGTCCACTTTGAGTAATGTTCCAAGCCTCACACTTAAAGATATTGAGCACTCACTACTCGACGAAGAAGGCAAAGTAAAAACCAAGAATGCAAAAGACAATGTCTCATCATCTAGGGAAAATCTTTTGTACACCAAAGGAGCTGCTGGACCTAAAGGAAGAGGTCGAGGATTCATCAACAACAATAACAAGGATCGGATTACATGTCACTATTGTGGTAAGACTGGCCATGTAGCCAGTGAATGTTTCCACAAGAAGAGAGCCCAACAATTGCAAAGTGATCATCACCAGAACCAATACATGGAGGAAAAAGAAGAAGAAGAATATGCTTCCACTACCATCAACAACTCTGACAGATTGTTTTGAAGAACTTTCATTGTATCTCTCATATGTTAGTGAATTTGATTTATATAACCCTTGCCAAGATGTAAAGTCTCAAGCTTTAACTTGACTAGGCTGCCTATGAGCTAGTCTTCCGGGCCATGTCATCATGAAGGGGGGGCAAAAGCCAGCAAGTGTAGGGACTCATCATTTGAGGGGGGGTGTTGAGAAATAGACAAATGATGTATGCTCCAAGAGGAGCTGTCCTGAATCCCATATGCACAGTGAGGAGAGTGGAACAACTCAAAGCCTATAAAGCATTGTACTTGACTATGAAATGAATACAATATCATGATGCTTTGTACTTTCAGTTAAGTGTCTGTCATTGTCAATTCTACACAAGATTGTGTTTATGAGTCCAAGCTAATCTATATTGGAACCTAATTCACTTGTGTAATAGTTTATCTCTACTTGTCCATGTCATTATGAACTTGGTCTTCATCTTTGATCCACCATAGCTTGTGTCATGTCCTAGATCCGCATCATTTAACAGCTAGGACTAAGAACATTGAGGTACACTATCACTTTATCAGAGAAAAAGTGATTGCAGGTGACATTGATTTGGTCCATGTGAGGATAGAAGACCAAGTTGCAGATATCTTTACCAAGTCATTGGGTAAAGATAAGTTTGTGCATTTTAGAGAGCTACTTGGAGAAGTACCCCACTTGAGCTTGAGGGGGAATGTTGAGATTCAAGCTCATAGCCTTTGGTCAGTGTTCTACCTTAGTTGAATAAGGTTAAGTCATACTAACTTAACCATGGTTAGATCTAGGTTTCTTGATCTTTGTATGTGTGAGTAGTACTACAATTGACTTTACTGTGTTGATGATAATGAGTTGAACAGGGAGCATGTTTGCTACCCTTTTAGCCTAAGTCTTTTTTTGTCCATTTCTCTCTCTAATTTGTCAAAGAGAATGGTTTGGCGAGAAAAAAGAGCTCTTGCTTACTATCATGATTTTGATTTAGTGAGTTCTCTTTGCAAAGTTAAGCTAGATGTAAATCTTTTGCAGTTGATTAAGTTATGTCCATGCTTATCCTTGATCCCTTGGGAATAGCACGAGTAGGAGACAATTGGTTTGAGCATGTTAAAAAGCATTGTCCAAGGGTAGTAGCATATGTTGATGGAATGTTGGTGGACCATGCTATTGTGGACATAGGATCCTCCGTCAACATTATGAGTTCTGAATTTATAGAGAGGTTGGGATTAGAAATCAAAATAGATGCCTTCATGATCCTTTGAATGACTAATGATAGCTTAAGACAACCTAAAGTTTGCATTACTAAAGTTCATGTGACCGTTGCCAATGTGGAATGCATTTTGGACTTTAGGGTCATTAGGTTTGCAGGGTGACCTAGCTATCAAGTATTGCTACGTAGGCCATGGATCTTGCAAGTAGGCTATTAGGTTGATATACCCGTTGGTCAGTTGATCTTTGGCAAAGATGTTAGACATGTGGTGGTGAATGCCTATCCTAAATCTCATCAAAGTGAGAGAGTTCATTTATATTTGTCAAAGTTTGATATACTAGATGTTCCATCTACTAGTGAGATGTCGAATCTAATGAGGGATCCACTACAGAGGATATCTATCAAGTAACCTTTAATGAGCCAATAGAAGCTTAGAGAGGATTAGAGATGCGGATGTAATTGAGTTAGACCTTGTCACATTGAATGATTCACGGCCAATCAAATTAGGGTCCATGCTCTATTTGGAAGAAATGAAGGAGTATGGATCCTTGATTTAGAAATTCTGCGATATCTTTGCTTGGAGTTATGATGAGCTATTCGAAGAATTGAAAAATCTACGAAAAGCTAGCTTGATATTTTTAGTTCAACACACAGAGCGGTGTTCACAAGTGTGGTTACCATGAAGAAGAAGAACAATCAGATTCGATTTTGTGTAGATTTCAGAGAGCTTAATAAGCAGACAATTAAGGATTACTATTAGCTACCATTTTTTAATAAAATTTTGGATCAGTTAGCAGCTAGGAAAATTATTCCTTTATGGATTGCTTTGTTGGATACAATCACATGGCTATTGCAGAGGAAGACAAGTTGAAAACAATGTTTATCACTATCTTCGGTACCTTTGTGTATCATGTGATGGCCTTTGGTATATGCAATGCTCCTAGTTCTTGCCAACGAACAACTTATAAGACTTTTGGTGATATATCCCCAGAGGAGTTAAAAGTCTTCATTGATGATCTGGGGTCAACCACTGCACCCAAATATCGTGGTGCAATTCATACTAAGTTCCTTGCTCACTAATCTCTACTTCCTATCCTATAACCTCTCCAATGCACCTCAAGTATTCAATAATCATTGAGTCCCAATGATTCTTAGTAGGGTTGACTATCATTTGACATCCCTTTCTTCAACTTCTCTCTTGGAAACCCTAAATCATAGCAAGAAGCCATAGCCATTCTTTGGAAACTTAGAGTTTCCTAAAGATGCATCAATGTCTTGGCTTGAAGACTCTTCCACACTACTTCTAATTGAAGATTGAAGCAAGATTGTAAGTCTTAGAGTTCGTTGGACATCAAAAGATCGTTATGGGAAAATATTTGGAGATTCTTTATCTTGAGGTTCATTTCTTCATCATCAATAAGTAGTCCATCTTGCTCAAGGTTCTTCAATCTTGAAATTGAATTGGTCTTCAAGCATTGCTTGCTTGACATTGGAGCTATCAAAGAAATTTGGGACCTATTTTGGATGCATCTAGCTAAAGATTGATTCTTCTTGATTCATCAAGTTTTAATATTCAATTGAAGAAGAAATCTACTAAATTTAACCCTGAAATCTCTCTAAATTTGACTTATTGTAGCCAACATCCACTTGATGGTGAGAGAGTACTCCATCCATAAGCTTGAATTCAATGATTTATCAGAGAAATATCTCTTTTTTAATTGTTATAATCTCATAGATAAATTCTTAGCCTCTTTTTCATTTTAATCAGGCTTCCACTTCAAGTATTGTCCATGGATTGCATAACCCTGATCTTGTGTTTTGATTCTTGGTTATTCCCAAAAGAAATTGCAAGGATAAGATTAAGCAATTAGTGAGTCATTGAATTGCAAGGGTAAACCCCAATCTTAATCCCTCATTTCAATTCAACTCATGCACATCATCAAATATGAAAGCTTTCATATGAAGTAATGCATATCACCCCTAGTTTCTTAGTCTAGAATGCTCTTGCCATGTTGAGAATACTCATCCTAGAAAAAGGTGAATGCTAGGGGAGATAGTGGGACAAAAGAGAAGTAACCCTCCCTCACTATCAAAGAACTTGAAGGGGCATGAAAACTTGACTTGACGGAAACTTTTCCCACCTCTTGGTGATTCGGAGCCAATGTAGGGAGCTTTGTGCCTTTTATTCCTCACATACGTGCAATGAGAGGAGCATTGAAGATACAAGCTAGAATAAAGGAATAGAGCATTTTATGTGATCAATGTAGAGAGTTTATAGGGTACCATAGCCTTGGGATAATAGGTTACAAGTGGATACAAGAGAAACAAGGCATTTCAAGCCTTTCCTAGGTTGTTTATATAGATTCATTATAGGTCATATAGGTTACTCTTAGCATATATAGGTCCCATAGTGATTGTTACAAGGCTTAGACACGTTATACATGACCTACAAGTGGTTTTAGGCTAATGAACAAGGTTGATGTTCTCAAAAATACTAACAAGTCCTTGCAAGAGAAAATACTACACTTAAAGGAAACTCCATTAGGATTTAGAGAAAGAAAAAGGTTGCTAAAAAGTATAACATGCTTATGTAAATGAGTTTATAAAAGGAGACTAAATCTTACAAGAAGATTTGTCTCTAGTATTTTAGGCATTGATATCAGAGAAAATCAAGCTTTTAAAAGAAACTATGAATAAAAAAGATATCTTAAGGATTCTTCGATCACCAAAAAATGTAGATTTAAGATGTCAAACTTTTAAAGAGTTAGTGAAAGACTTGAGAGGGCATGTGAAACCAAATCAAGTAGTCGAGACATGTGACATTGTGGGTATAAGCCATAGAGGTTATCATTCTCTCTCTAAATTATGGTTCAAAAATGTTAAGTGTCGTAGGATAACTACATTTGGTTTGCCTTGACCTCTTGCAGTTTCAGTTTTACTAAGATAACGATGAATAGTAGGCTTTCAAATGTATTTGGGGAGTGTATTCATACTCAAGGATCTATACCCTACAAAAAACACACAAGAAAGGTTGTCTATGGATACAACACATTTAATAATATTTGGGTTGATCTTAAAAGAGCACAACTTGCAACGGTCCATACATATAAATTTAGTGTGTAAGAATATGGTGGCATTTTAAAGTTTATCCTAAAGCTTGTCAAGATGCAGATTCAAAAATGACAAAATATCAAAACAATTAGCATTTGTATCATGAACATGGCACTAGAATACAATAACAATAATAAGGGACACAAACAACATCCTACAATTTGGTCCGTGATGGACATTTGGTGGATTGCTCAGCTGAAATACTAGTTAAAAGTAATCAAACCTTGAAATGGTTACTCTCTCATTCATGTATTTTTTATGTTATCAAGTCTTAAGGTGAAGGAAAAACATTAATAGTTGATGGGTTTGGTAGTTTCAATGTAGAGTATCATATGAGTGCTAACTTAAAGACTATCAAATGTATACTTGAGATATGCAATGGGGCCAATGAAAAATACATTTGCATTTATTGCACAGAAAGTATGGGATCTAAAGATTGGATTAATTTACGGCTGGTAAGAAGAGTCCCAACAACTAGAGAATCTATAGATTGAAGAACATTCAGAAGTAAAGAGGGCACAAGGGATCCTATTCTTTCAATATCTCTTAGTCTTAGGAATGTTCATATTTGTACTTTGCTACATAGATTAGAATAATTGATAAGCTTCTTAGATTGGATTTTGACTATGCATATTTAGTTAAGCTAATGCCCTTACTGGATGAGTGCATTGATAAATATGAGGCATTATTATCAAGAATGGGGTTTCATGGGAGACAAGTTCACTTGAGAAAATGACTCAATAGATTCAGGGAAAACAAGAGATATCTTAGCAAATGTCTCTATAGGAGGTGCAAAGGCTAGAAGGTTTCTCAAAAATCACAATAAAAAATAAGTAAACTATTGAGATAGCAAGCTCAATATAAGTGGACATTGATGATGGACTATTGGCTAGATGGGTCCACACATCTACACTTAGCATGTCAATGGTCATTAAGATCCTCAAATGTGTAAAAGATGCAGTATCTAAAGCATGGTAGATGCTATGGTGGATAGAAGATGAAGATTAAGATCATGATGACATAGACAAAGGCTTGATCTATTACACAAGTGAATTAGGTTCCAAGATTGAGACTTGGACCTCATAAACACAATCTTGTGTATAATACCAAGACACAAACTGAAATGGGAAAGCATCCGGATATTGTGTTCATCATGTATGAAAGTGACAACCAAGTACAATGTTATATAGAGATGGGTAGGTTCCAGTCTTTCTCTCTATGCATATGGGATTCCTATAGCCTGCATGTCCTCAGTCCATCTGCTCTTACAAAGAGGAAGCATGGATATGATTGCAAATCTCAACACCCCTCCTCAATCACAACCAAAAAGTACAAAGTGTGTAGAGGCTTTAGTGAAAGCAACACCTGCAAAGTGGGGCACACCATAAACATGGTAGACATCTAGAGGCTGTAATAGGGGCCTCACAAAGTGTACAAAGGCTATAGTACAAGGCTACATGAGGAGTTTACAAGCTTATGTCTGAAGCATTAGGGCTAGGCAATACATGGCTAAAAAAGTCTATCAAAATAGAAGGACTGATGAGAACACAATATTAGTGAGTTTGGGAATCTCCCAATTCCCATTTTTTTGAATACTAGAAAAGGTGGCACATGGATAACGTGCCCATAAGTTTCTCAAAACCATATGATGTGACTATCATTGGAAACTACTTGAAAAATGGAATCTATTGAGCTATAGAGTGCTCAATTCGGAGTTATAGTGTTCAAGTTATGACAAATCCAAAGATTTGACCATGTGTCCCAAACTTATGGGAAATTTCCATATTCCCCAATATGGTGTTTGAAGCTTGTCCTTCTCCTGGTAGTCTTCTTCTTCTTCTTCTTCTTCCTTTGCTCCATGGTCTTCTTTTTCTTTAACTGTAGCAAGATAGGCCTTCTGGGACCTTTTTTAGCATGGCAGAACTTCTCGGTGTGTCCGGTCCTTTTGCAAAAATCACAAAAAAGCTGGTCTTTCTTGCCTTTGTAATTGTTGCCAACATATAATGCTTGTTCATCTCTAGAGGTGCTTGGTTCTTAGTTTTTAGTGATGCCTGGATTTCAAGAAGCTTAGGGTTTGGCATATTAATTAAGGTTGTTGATACATTATTATATTCAAGAGGAAAACTTTTAAGCATAACACCAATGCAAACATCTTCTTCCAATTTGATGTTGATTCCTATAAGCTGGGTTAGAAGTCCTTCCATGTAATTTAGATGTGTGGAGAGTGATGTGTTGGACTTCATGTCAAGCCTTAAAAATTCAGTCAAGAGACCATACTTTGATGACTTAGACCGTGCACCAAACAAGGTGTCAAGTCTCTTCCATGTATCATGTGAAGTATCACAATTATCCACGTGGTGGATATAGTTGTCGTCTAGCTCCACTTTGATAATGGCCCGAGCCTTATCATCATTATTTTTCCAAGTGACTACCAGGTCCGCATCATGAGGCTTCTTTTCTTTGCCACTTGTGATGGCCCAGAGACCCTTCTTCATTAGGATTAGCTTGATGCAAGTCTACCAACTGTGAAACTCGACCCCTTTGAACCTGATGGTTGGAGTGTCTTTTCCCATGTTGAAGTTGCAAAGGAAATAGCAAATCAACTCCAAGAATCCTCAATTTTTAGCTCAAAGGTTGATCTTGAGTGTGCACAACTGTCAAGAGACACTAGATGAGTAGTATCAAGAGATACTTGTAACATGCCCGTGATCCCCCCCCATAGGAACTTCCCCCCTTAATTTCAAAAGAAAAAATTATTATTAGTAGAAAAAAAATTTAGCCCCCTCTCTCTCCTCGCTGATAGCACGTCGGGGGGAGAGAGAGAGGGAGTTACGTGGTTCGTAATGGGGGGCATGCAGCCCCCCAGGTGGGAGGGGTGGCCATGCCACCCACCTCCTCCCCCTCCTATAAAAGGGGAGGCTCCTCCCCTCCCTCGACCACGGACAGAGAGAACGCCCCCTCCCTACATTGTCACCTTCCCTCCCCTCCTCCAGTCAATTGCGTGGCCCCCTGGGCCTTCGACTGAAGCCACCCCCCTCTGTTCGATAGTAACAGTGCCCCCCCTGGGACTTTCGATTGAAGCCACCCCCCCACCTACCTCCTCGACTGCCAATCGGTTGCAGCCTCCCTCATGAGCAGAAAAGAGGAGTGGGAGAGAAGAAGTGAAGGGAAAGAGAGAGGGAAGAAGAAGAAGAAGAAGAAGAAGAGGTAGAAGGAGAGAAGAAGGAAGGAGAAGAGGAGGAAAAGAAGAAGGAGAGGAGAGGGAGAGAAGAAGAGAAGGAGAGAGAAGGAAGGGGAAGAGGAGGAAAAGAAGAAGGAAAGGAAGAAGAGAGGGTGAGAAGAAGAGAAGGAGAGAGAAGGAAGGAGAAGAGGAGGAAAAGAAGAAGGGAAGGAGAGGGAGAGAAGAAGAGAAGGAGAGAGAAGGAAGGAGAAGAGGAGGAAAAGAAGGAGAGGAGAGGGAGAGAAGAGAAGGAGAGAGAGAAGAGAGGAAGGGAAGGAGAGAAAGAGAAGAGAGAGAGAAGGAGAAGAAGAAGTGAAGAAGAAGTAGAAGAGGTAGAAGGAGAGAAGAGAGAAGTAGAAAAAGAAGAAGAAGAGGAAGGAGAGAGAGAAAGAAGGAGAAGAGAAGAGGAAGAAGAGAAGAGGAAGAAGAGAGGGAGAGAGAGAGAAGGAGAAAGAGAGGGGAAGAGAGTTGGAGAATGAAGACGGTTCGAGGAGCCACACTCAAGCCACCCCCCCTCATCGGCAAAGGGTCCCCTTCCCGTGACCTTTCCCTCTTGAACTGGTCATCTTGAAGGCCGCTAAGGCCCGGATTATCCAAACCCCGAGCAGAAATGGCTCCCGAGAAGAAAATCCAAACCCCGAGTAGAAATGGCTCCCGAGTAGAAATGACTCCCGCTAACCCCGAGTAGAAATGGCTCTTGCTAAGGCCCGGACTATCCAAACCCCGAGTAGAAATCTGGAAGCGTAGGTGCCAAAGCTACCACTAGTACCGGTAATGCTGGAGAGGCGAGTGGAGTGACCAACCCAACAAACGTCCCTATGGTCACAAATCAAACCCAGGTTCTAAGCTTTAAAATTAATTATGTATTATTTCTCGTGGAAGAAATGAAGGGGTTAGTTACGTGCATGGAACAAGAACGAGTCTTAGGGTTTTTGTTTACTCTAAGCGCTAGGTTGCATGCGTGAAATGGTAGAGTATGGAATTCACATAAGTTTATATGAATGATAGCTTTTACACACATAAAATGATAAGGTTATCACCTTACTTCACATAAAAAGATAGATTTTTAACCAGTACAGTGCATGACTAGTAATTTAGAATTCATGTTTCGCAATCATGATTAAAAGAAACACATGAAATGTTAGTTTCTGTTCATGAGATACACTTGCACCGTTGGACAAAAACCTAGATTTTCATAGACACAAGTCACATGTGATCCGGTGCATTAGGAATAAGTACTCGTTGCCAGGAATGAAGAGAGATAAAGGTCGTTTAGGATGTACAACTATACTAAACGCACCATGTGCATGATGGATAAGGTTGATTGGAAAATTTTGCATAGAACTGCACTAAGAGAAATGGAAGGAACGCAAGCATCTAGATTGTATCTTGAAGGCCTAAATGAAGAGTCCTGTGTTGCCAAGTGTATTAACTGAACTTGGTTAGAATAAAAGACCTTTGGTTGGGTTGCGAATGAAGGCATGTTCGTTGCCTTGATTGTCTAGTTAATGCTTGGGTTAGGTTAAGATACCATAAGGTAAAACCCAAGGGAAAGGGTAAGTCAAAATAAGTTAAGTTACCAAGAACATTTGCTTGCATAATCTTGTTTGAGGTTATTGGAATCTCGCCAAGTCGCGAACGATCCAGGATCGGATGCTGGAGCATCCAGGAAAAAGACTCAGGATCGGATGCTGGAAGCATCTGGAAAAAAGGAGTCACACCTTAGCAGTTGGCCGTACAAATGACCTTCGAAATGTTCGTGCTTGTATTTAGGTACATTATTTGATCTCTTTGCTCAAGGATTTAATTCAAGAAAAACACTTAATGCTTCATGTTGAAAGCCTAGAGGGAGAGGCAAGAACAGTTACCTTCGATTGTGTGCTTGGCCCTATCCAAGGGGGTTGTTAGCTGTGCCGGTGCTTGGAGCGCGAGGACGCTTGGGTGACAGGGGAGGCTCTAGCTATAAATCCCTTGCCTCCGGATCTCGCACAAGAGGCCGACGTGACTCGAGATGGGATCTCAAGGCCCGTGTACTAGTCAACGGGCAAAACTTGGAGCAGCAATCCTGTAGATTGCTGAGATAGCCTTCGGGCATGATATTGGATGTACTCCAGGATTATGATAAATAAAGAACAAATATTGGAAGAAAAGGAACTTGCTTGACATTGTTTTTGTGTCAGTGCCTAAGTTATGTGAAGGAACCCGTGATTAATTTGACTAATTAAGGAAGTTGCTTTTGCATGTCAAACGTAATGTGGTAGGTAATTAGATAAAAGCAAATTGAGGAAAGGGCGATGGACGTGACTTATGTCTGCCATCCTACGGAAGGGTGGTCCTCCTGGTTAGCTGGGAACTTTTCTCAAATGATGAGATAACAAGACTATGAAAACCTAGCAGATGTAGAATCCCAGTTTATTCTATTTTAGGGGAAAGGAATGGGACTATGCCGTATGGCAGAGAGGTTGAGCTTTGCATCCCTCTCTTTTCCCATTCCCCATGAACCAAGTGCAGCATGAATCCGCTTCGACTCTGTTGTTCCTACACAAAGTGGTGCATCTAGAGCTCGACGCTAGCTTCTTCCTAGAGACTTTGCTGATAGGAAAGGAACCCTGACCTCAGGTCGATTCCAAGTGGGGAACGACCGGACACTTCCGCTCGAGGCAGAATTGGGAAGACCTAGATCGCAAACCATGTGTCATTCCTTGCGAGTGCCAGGTAGAGCCTTCTAGACCCTCCTCCCGATGGGCTGCTAAGACGTGTCCCACAAGCGGATGAGCAGACACATTACAGTTGGTATCAGAGCGAACCAACGAGATTCGAATATTACAAGGGAACTTAATGGAGTAAAGGGAATAAGGGGACATTCAAGCGAAGGTGAGTGGAATAGAGCAATGTTTTCTATTGAAAACATTTCTTCACTCACTTATGGATGTTGGGTTGCAGGGTCACGAAGCGTGGAGCAAGTTCTTAGTGTTCCAAGTCATGTTCATGACTGCAATGCGTGCTTCCGATTATCGTCATAGGCTAGGCATGATGAATATTTTGGACCGCATCTATAATCCTTCACCCCTATATACGGAACGGAGATGGACGGGAGAATCGGGAATATACTACATAGCAGCCCACCGACTCACGTACCTTCAGACCAACTTGAAGAGAATCAAGTGGATGGAGGATTTAAAGATCGTGAAGCTATTCATCTTTGTCGAAGCTCACGCGAATGCAACTTTGCATGTTGGCGGTTGGCAAGTCAAGCAGAACAAGTATGTCTATGAAGAAGTGACTCGGGTGATCCCTAGCGACAAAATCAAAGCGTAAGGGCGCTATGAGAAGAATGGGTATCAAAGGAAGGGATACCCCAAGCTTCCTATGAATTATCATTTCCTGAAAATCCATGATCCCATTCCATATTATTATTCCGTCCCTATAGCCAATTGTAACACAATCCTATTTTCTCCAAACTAATGTATCAATAATCTTGTCCTACATTTCCAAAATAAAATGTACACAAATGGTTATGCCCTCATGAATAAATAAGACTTTTTACTATTGTCTATCCTGGTTGTAAATGTTGGAAAATGTGTTAAGTGATTAAGTCACTTGGCTAAAAGCTGTGCAAGTCATAATAATGTGATATGGGGAACGATTGATAAGATGTTAACATAAAGAATCTTATTGTCCAGACGCAACCCCAAGTGCAAGTCCCAAGTCCAACTCCTGCAGCACTAAGTACAGATGTGGTTCAAGAGAAGAAGTTCCTCCTCAAACAAATTAAGCCACCTGAGTTTGATGGCAAGGGAAGGACTGTTCAAGCCGATGCCGAGATCTGGATTGAGTTCAAGGATGATTATTTTGAGGCAGCAGGAACTGCACTTGCTAACCAAGCCATGCTCGCCAAACTTAAGCTTACAGGCGAAGCGAGACTTTGGTGAAAACAGTGGTGCAGAGACCAAGCAATGGGACAGTTACTTGGGAGAAGCTTAATGAAGCTATGCGAGGGAGGTATCTGCCACCTGCCTACCGCACACAAAAGATGAACAAATTCTATGACTTGAAGCAGCTAGGATTATCCCTTGATGCATATTATTCAAAGTTCGTTTCACTCCTAAAGTACGTGCCTCCAATGGATATGACACAACAGGTGTCAAAATTTTGTGCTGGGTTGAATCCACCGATAAACATCGGATTGGAATCAATGAGCCCAACGGACCTACAAGATGCACTCATTCGAGCTGCTCCAATAATATAGGAAGTTCAGACCAAACCACGGAACAACAGGACTTGGCCTTATAGAGATCAGAATAAGGGTATGTCTAGGGCTCAGATTAAGAGAGTGTAGGGTCAGAATCAGGGCCAAAGAGAGAAAGCTAGGGCCAATGCTGTCAACAACTTTGTTCCTACACAAAGTAATGACCGCAACCCACGTTGCTTCCATTGCAACGAGCCCGGACACTTCAAGAGGCAGTGTCCCAAGCTTAGCAGAGGACATTGCCAAGGCCAATTCCAAGGTCAAAACAGAGCCGCTCATGGCCAAGGAACCACCGTTATGGCCAGAGGAAGAACCTCTAGTGTTTCCAACAAAGAGCTAGACGATGAAGAAGTTCCATCCATGGATGTTGACATTGAGAGGGCAACGGTTCATGCCACTCTGCACAAGAAGGGCCCGAATCGCCAATTCTCGGTGATTCAAACTCCATCAAATTATGAAGGTAAAATCTTCAAAACCCTAATTGATTCTGGCAGTACACATTCCTTTATTTCACTGATCTATGCAAAAAGATTAGGGATAGCCACAATAGATGCACCTACTTTACTTGTGGAATTAGCAAATGGTTGTGAGGTCACTTGTATAGGCAAACTGCTAAGGTGAAATTCCTACTGGGTGGGAAGCCAACTTTGGTGAGATTCAGGGTAATGAACCTAGGTGTCCACAAATGTTTACTCGGAATGGATTGGCTAATACCCAATGATGCCCACATCTATTGTGGAAAGGGCCAAGTCTCCTTCTGAAATTCTGAAGGGAAACTAGTTACGACTCAAGGAGGGGCTGGTAAGCCAAAAATACAGCTGACAAAAGCAACCCGGATAATAAAATGTATTAGAAAGGGCCTACCTGTCTATCTGATTAAATTGAATAAGCTAGATCAGAATCAGGAATCTAGGGAAGAACCCATTCAGAATAAATAACCCATTCCAAGAATAGATGAATTACTTGACCTTCTTCAAGGAGCGAAGATCTTCTCTAAGATAGATCTCAGATCTGGATATTATCAGATAAGGATCAAGGAAGAAGATATCTCGAAGACTGCATTCAGCACAAGGTATGGACACTTTGAATTCCTAGTGATGTCATTCGGGTTGGCGAATGCTCTTGCTACCTTCAATGCAGGATATCTTTAGGCCCTATCTTGATGACTTCATGCTCATCTTCTTTGACGATACCCTAGTCTACTCTAAACAGGATAAAGATCATGAAACCTAGCTTCACATTGTTCTTGAAACAATGAGAGCACACAAGCTTTATGCCAAGAAGAAGAAGTGTGCCTTTTTCAAGCAACAGATTGAATATTTGGGATTCATTGTATCAGCGAAAGGAATTTCAGTAGATCCAGCTAAGGTAGAGACGTTCTGGAATGGCCAACACCAACTTCTGTCAAAGAAATACATAGCTTTCTTGGATTGACAGGATGGTACAGGATTTTCATCAAAGATTATGCTTTGATTGCAGCATTTCTAACTAATCTACTAAAGAAGCAAGTAGCAATTGTATGGTCACCTGCCAAACAAACTAGCTTTGACAAACTAAAGCAAAGCTTAGTATCAACACCCATCCTGAAACTTCCTGATCTTAGTAAGGAATTTTAAGTGGTAATTGATGCTAGCGCACTTGCTTTAGGATGTGTGTTTATGCAAGAAGGTCATCCTGTAGCATATTCTTCAAGGAAATTGAAGAGCCATGAAAGGAATATGCTACCCACGATCTAGAGCTGTTAGCTGTCATCCATGCCCTCAAACTTTGGAGGAATTACTTGCTAGGTAACAAATTTTCCTTAGTGATAGACCACAAGAGTCTTAAATGGATCTTCACCCAGAATGAGCTCAATATGAGGCAATGTTGATGGATTGAAGTGCTGGAAGAATATGATTTTGAAATCAAATACAGGCCTGGAAAAGAGAATGTAGTTTCCGATGCACTCAATCGCAAGGCATTTCTAAATTCTCTTATTTTGCAATATCCATCAACAACAAGATCTCTAGCCACAAATGTATCAATGCCAAACAACCCAATTCTTGAGCTAGCTAAAGAAGAGGCATCTCATAACACCGTCTATCAGAAATTGCTAAGGGAGATCCCCATCAAATATCAAGACCCAAAGCTAAAGATGAATTATCAAGAATTCTCTATTAGTAGTGGACTTGTCTACTTTAGGACAAGATTATGTATCCCTACAAGCCAAACTCTCAAGCAGAAGATACTTTGGGAAGCCCATGACTCCCCTTTCTCAGGACATCCTAGCTATGCCAAGACCCTTAATGCAGTCAGAAAGAGCTATTACTAGGATAAGCTCAAGGGTGACGTTCTCAAATATGTCACGGAATGTTTGTCTTGTCAACGCATTAAGGCAAAACATGTCAAAATGCCTAGGAAATTGCAACCACTTGACATTCCCCGAATGAAATGTGAATTCATTAGTATAGACTTCATTGTTGGCCTACCCCAAGTTCAGGGAGGATATAACTCTATTATGGTTGTAGTAGATATGCTCACCAAGGTCGCACATCTCATCCCTGTCAAGACAAACTATAAAGCTTCAGACATTGCAAGATTGTTCATTAAGGAAATATTCAAACTGCATGGGTTACCCAGAAGAATCATTAGTGATCATGACTCTCTATTCACATCACACTTATGGAGAGCTATCTTTGAGGCTATTGGGACTCAACTCTGTTTCAGTACATCTTACCATCCCCAAACTGATGGTCAAACAGAACGAGTCAATCAAGTCATTGAAGATATGCTTAGGGCATACTGCTGTCGCGAACCCAAAAAGTGGATTCAATATTTGCCACCACTAGTTGAGTTTGCGTACAATGCTTCTTACCAATAGAGTATTCAGATGACCCCTTTTCAAGCATTGTATGGGCACGATTGTCGTACCCCTTTGAGCTTCTCGAATCCAACTTTGAGGGTAGAAGCTTTAAGGTAGATGCTGGAAGACATGGATGATCAAATCAAGTCAATAAGAGAAGACATCCAAGCTGCCAAGGATAGACAAAAAGCTTACGCTGACTTGAAACGGCAAGACAGATCCTTCGTTGAAGGTGATATGGTCTTCATCCGCGTAAGCCCTAAAAAGAGTTCACTGTCCTTGGGAGAGTACAAGAAGCTAAGTCCGAGATATTGTAGACCTTATAAGATCATTAAGTGCCTAGGGCCTAATGCTTACAGATTACAGTTGCCCGCATCCCTAAAGATTCATAATGTATTTCATGTTAGCCTATTGAAAAAATATCTACCTAATCCGAACATGTACTTGATGATCAGAAAATTGTAATGCCTAGCCAAGGAGTCCTTGAGCTATGGCATGATAGAGTCCTAGATGTCAGGGAGAGACATTTGAGGTCAAGGACCTTGAGAGAATATCTCATCTAGTGGAAAGATTATCCCGCAGAGGATGCCACCTGGATGGACGAAGATACTCTCAACCAACAACATCCCCAGGTCCTCTCGAGATGAGGACATCTCGATTCGTCCAAGGGGGAGAGGATGTAACATGCCCGTGCTCCCCCCCATAGGAACTCCCCCCCCTTAATTTCAAAAGAAAAAATTATTATTAGTTCAAAAATTTTTTAACCCCCCTCTCTCTCCCCGTCGACAGTACGTCGGGGGGGGGGGGGGGGGGGGAGAGAGAGGGAGTGACGTGGTTCATAATGGGGGGCATGCAATCCCCCCTAGGTGGGAGGGGTGGCCATGCCACCCACCTCCTCCCCCTCCTATAAAAGGGGAGGCTCCTCCCCTCCCTCGGCCATAGACAGAGAGAGCGCCCCCTCCCTACTGTGTCACTTTCCCTCCCCTCCTCCAGTGAACTGCGTGGCCCCCTAGGCCTTCGACTGAAGCCACCCCCCCTCCGTTCCACAGTAACAGCGCCCCCCTGGGACTTTCAACCGAAGCCACCCCCCCACCTACCTCCTTGACTGCCAGTCAGCTGCGGCCTCCCCCGTGAACAGAAAAGAGGAGTGGGAGAGAAGAAGTGAAGGGAGAGAGAGAGGGAAGAAGAAGAAGAAGAAGAAGAAGAAGAAGAAGAAGAAGAAGAAGAAGAAGAAGAAGAAGAAGAAGAAGAAGAAGAAGAAGAAGAAGAAGAAGAAGAAGAAGAAGAAGAAGAAGAAGAAGAAGAAGAAGAAGAAGAAGAAGAAGAAGAAGAAGAAGAAGAAGAAGAAGAAGAAGAAGAAGAAGAAGAGGAGAAGGAGAGAAGAGAGAAGAAGAAGGAGTGGAAGAGAAGAAGTGAAGGGAGAGAGAGAGGGAAGAAGAAGAAGAAGAAGGAGAGGAGAAGGAGAGAAGAGAGAAGAAGGAGTGGAAGAAGAAGAGGTAGAAGGAGAGAAGAAGGAAGGAGAAAATGAGGAAAAGAAGAAGGAGAGGAGAGGGAGAGAAGAAGAGAATGAGAGAGAAGGAAGGAGAAGAGGAGGAAAAGAGGAAGGAAAGGAAGAAGAGAGGGTGAGAAGAAGATAAGGAGAGAGAAGGAAGGAGAAGAGGAGGAAAAGAAGAAGGGAAGGAGAGGGAGAGAAGAAGAGAAGGAGAGAGAAAGAAGAAGAAGAGGAGGAAAAGAAGCAGAGGAGAGGGAGAGAAGATAAGGAGAGAGAGAAGAGAGGAAGGGAAGCAGAGAAAGAGGAGAGAGAGAGAAGGAGAAGAAGAAGTGGAGAAGAAGTAGAAGAGGTAGAAGGAGAGAAGAGAGAAATAGAAAAAGAAGAAGAAGAGGAAGGAGAGAGAGAAAGAAGGAGAAGAAGAAGTGGAGAAGAAGTAGAAGAGGTAGAAGGAGAGAAGAGAGAAATAGAAAAAGAAGAAGAAGAGGAAGGAGAGAGAGAAAGAAGGAGAAGAGAAGAGGAAGAAGAGAGGAAGAGAGAGAGAAGAAGAAAGAGAGGGGAAGAGAGTTGGAGAGTGAAGACGGTTCGAGGAGCCACACTCAAGCCACCCCCCCCATCGACAAAGGGTCCTCTTCCCGTGACCTTTCCCTCCTGAATTGGTCATCTTGAAGGCCGGTAAGGCCTGAACTATCCAGACCCCGAGTAGAAATGACTCCTGAGAAGAAAATCATAGGAAGCGTAGGTGCCAAAGCTACCATTGGTACCAATAATGCCGGAGAGGCGAGCGGAGCGACCAACGCAACAAACGTCCCTACGGTCACAAATCAAACCCAGGTTCTAAGCTTTAAAATTAATTAAGTATTATTTCTCGTGGAAGAAATGAAGGGGTTAGCTACATGCATGGAACAAGAATGAGTCTTAGGGTTTTTATTTACTCTAAGCACTAGGTTGCATGCGTGAAATGGTAGAGTATATAATTCACATAAGTTTATATGCATGATAGCTTTTACACACATAAAATGATAAGGTTATTGCCTTACTTCACATAAAATGATAGCTTTTTAACCAGTACAGTGCATGACTAGTCATTTAGAATTCATGTTTCGCAATCATGATTAAAAGAAACACATGAAATGTTAGTTCCCGTTCATGAGATACACTTGCACCGTTGGACAAAAACCTAGACTTTCATAGACGCAAGTCACATGTGATCTGGTGCATTAGGAATAAGTACTCGTTGCCAAGAATGAAGAGAGATAAAGGTCATTTAGGATGTACAACTATACTAAACTCACCATGTGCATGATGGATAAGGTTGATTGGAAAATTCTGCATAGAATCGCACTAAGAGAAATGGAAGGAACACAAGTATCTAGACTGTATCTTGAAGGCCTAAATGAAGAGTCTTGTGTTGCCAAGTGTATTAACCGAACTTGGTTAGAACTGGAAGAATAAAAGACCTTTGGTTGGGTTGCGAATGAAGGCATGTCCATTGCCTTGATTGTCCAGTTAATGCTTAGGTTAGGTTAAGATACCATAAGGTAAAACCCAAGGGAAAGGGCAAGTCAAAATAAGTTAACTTACCAAGAACATTTGCTTGTGTAATCTTGTTTGAGGTTATTGGGATCTCACCAAGTCGCAAATGATCCAGGATCTGATGTTGGAGCATCCAGGAAAAAGACCCAGGATCAGATGCTCGAAGCATCCGGAAAAAAGGAGTCACACCTTAGCAGTTGGCCATACAAATGACCTCCGAAATGTTCGTGCTTGTACTTAGGTACATTATTTTATCTCTTTGCTCAAGGAACTAATTCAAGAAAAACACTTAATGATTCATGTTGAAAGCCTGGAGGGAGAGGCAGGAACAGTTTATACCTCCGCCTGTCTGCCTGGCCCTATCCAAGGGGGTTGTTAGCCGCGTCAGGCATATGGACCTAACCCACCACGAGAGGTCTCTTCGTGGGTGCTTCTTGGAGCGGGAGGATGCTTGAGTACCAGGGGAGGCTCTAGCTTTAAATCCCTTGCCTCCGGATCCCACAAAGAGGCCAACGTGACTCGAGATGGGATCTCGAGGCCCGTATACTAGTCAACGGGCGGAACTTGGAGCAGCAATCCTATAGATTGCTGGGATAGCCTTCGGGCATGATATTGGATGTACTCCATGATTATGATAAATAAAGAATAGATATTGGAAGAAAAGGAACTTGCTTGGCATTGTTTTTGTGTCAATGCCTAAGTTACATGAAGGAACCCATGATTAATTTGACTAATTAAGGAAGCTGCTTTTGCATGTCAAACGTAATGTGGTAGGTAATTAGATAACTAAAGCAATTGAGAAAAGTGTGGTGGATGTGACTTAGGTCCGTCCTACAGAAGGGTGGTCCTGGTTAGCTGGGAACTTTTCTCAAATGACGAGATAACAAGACTATGAAAACCTAGTAGATGTAGAATCCTGGTTTATTCAGTTTTAGGGGAAAGGAATGGGACTATACTGTATGGCAGAGAGGTTGAGCTTCGCATCCCTCTCGTTTCCCATTCCCCATGAACCAAGTGCAGCATGAATCCGCTTCGACTCTGTTGTTCCTACGCAAAGTGGTACATCTGGAGCTCGACACTAGCTTCTTCCTAGAGACTTTGCTGATAGGAAAGGAACCCTGACCTCAGGTCGATCCCAAGTGGGGAACGGCCGGATACTTCTGCTCAGGGTAGACTCGGGAAGACCTAGATCGCAAACCTTGTGTCATTCCTTGCGAGTGCTAGGCGGAGCCTTCTAGACCCTCCCCCGATGGGCTGCTAAGATGTGTCCCACAAGTGGACGAGCGGACACGTTACAATACTAGTTATGACAAACTGAGTGTTGCTTGCCTTATTGGACTTGACGTCTTCAAGAACTTTCAAAAATTTGCTCCAATTCTTCCAAATCCCCTCCTTGATTCGATGCTGGTCTGTTTTGGTAGTAGATTTGAGTGACAAGGTGAAAAACAAGCTTATGAAGAGCTATGCTTCAAAAGATTTGCAAGAAAAAACCTCCAAAATCTTCCCTCCTCAATGGTTTGAGGATAAATCTTGCTGGAGTCTTCAGTGGATTAGCAAACTAGAGTGACAATGTCTTAAACCAAGTGGTAGGAGAGAGAAAATGAAGAAGAGGAAAAAGCTTGCATACTCTTGGCTATGGAGGACTATGTTAGGGTTTCAGAGTGCATCCTGATTTTTTTCTTAGTGTACATTGTTCGCTCAACCATTTCAAGAAATTTTTATATGAGAATGAAGCTTGGTTGATGGGCTTCCAAAGCCCTATTATCCTAAGCAAGATCGCAGCACGTGGTGATTGTGCAAGGCGTACAAATAAGACTATGCCGTTTTCTATCTATGAGTTAGTTTTCTTGCAATGCGAGGCCATATACAAGCTAATGTCGGCTTCTTAGGTGCTGAGAAGGAGAGCCCTGACTTTGGGGAGATATCCCTAGAAGAAATCGACTTAAGAGGTGGCTTGTTGAAGGGACAGTCCCAAGTAGATAGTTTCTATCAACAAGAAGCTCCAAGTACAGCAGGTTCTGTCTGGCTATGGCTGCCACAAGCTTAATTGAAGATGAAGTTGAAAAATGAAGTCTTGAGCTGGATGTGAGCTGTTGGGCAGAGGTGATCAGAGGTGAGAAGAGACCGGAGAGGCAGTGCCATGCTCAATTGAGCTCTGATACCATGTAAAAGATGCGAGATCTAGAGCATGGAAGATGCTATGGTGGATAGAAGATGAAGATTAAGATCATGATGACATAGACAAAAACTTGACCTGTTACACAAGTGAATTAGGTTCCAAGATTGAGACTTGGACTCATAAACACAATCTTGTGTATAAGACTGAAAATGACTAAGAAAATAATTGAAATGGAAAAGCATCATGATATTGCAGTCATCATCTATGAAAGTGACAACCAAGTACAATGTTATATAGAGATGGATAGGTGCCAGTCTTTCTCTCTATGCCTATGGGATTCTTGCAGCCTGCATGTCCTCAGCCCATTTTCTCTTACAAAGAGGCGGCATGGATGTGATTGAAAATCTCAACAAAATAGCCATTGAGTTATATTTTATTATTATATTTAGTTTATTACACCTACCTATAACTAGCATAGTTATAGTGTCAGCCAATTAGTATAGTCAGTTATGCACTGTTTGACTTAGTAGGTCACTTTTCTTTATGTTTTATCTTATCTATACTTTGTGTAGATTATATTATGTATGGAAGAAGAATAAAAAACTAGAAAGAAAATATTTTGGCCTCCATCTCTCTTCTTGTGCCATTGAGTGAGCTTCCTCTTAAGTGTATGGTGTGTATTTGGTGTAGCAGCTCAAGCAAGTCCCCCCACCACATGATTGTTGACATGGTATCAGAGCAATGCCACTTAGAGAGGCTGATTTTAAAGGCTAAAGTGAAGGAGAAGAAGCAAGGATTTGAGCAAGCAAGCAATAGGTAAGAAGCTCTCCTATTCTTCCACTCTTTCTCTTAGTGCATGTGGAGGCAGCGAAAGCAAGGTAGAGTGAAAATCTCATATTGCTATGAGATTTGGTGTGCAAGCAGATTACTATATATTTTGGGGACCAAGAACTATATTTGCTCCACTTGCTAGGATCAATAGTGCTAGTGAGAATTATCTCCATAGGGAGGACTAATACTGTTAAGAGATGCTTCAGGAGTAGAATGAGGAGGGATGTCGTTTTAATATCCCAAGAGTATTAAGAATAAATGGATCTCTTAGGCTAAGAGAGTATTTCTAGAATGACCTATACTAGTCAATGGGCGAGATTGGTGGGTTGCCTTTAGGCAAAGGATGGATTAATGAGTAAAACATGGCTAGTTGAGCCAAGTTTTGTACAAAATTATCTATTAAAAAAAGAGATGTTTATCAAAGGATTGTTTTCCTATCATATGTCAATTGTGCTTAAGTTGTGGGAAGAAAGCTCTTCTGATGGGATTAATAAAGGAGGTTGTCTTTGGATGTTCTCTTTACATGTGATAGGATAATTAGATAACTAAAGTAAACCTTTAGCAAGGGAAGAGGGATGATGAATTCCTTAATGAATTTTTCCTATGGCTTTTGTTGGTTGGTAGGAAGAAGAGAGAGAGAGAAAGATGGTTGACACTATTCTCTAAAATTTTCTTGAAATATATTTCAAATTCCTCTAATTCAAATGAAAAATAAACCTTTATTCAAAGGTTATTTAATGAAATTTAATCTTAAAGGTAGCTTTAATTAATTGAGTTAATCTTAAAGTTTATTCAATATTCAAATTTTATTTTATTTAGTAGTTAAATATAATTTATCCTAAAAGTAAAATCATCTAATTAATTTTGTTGTTTGTTATTTTATTTATATATTAATTTAATATTTATAAATTTCATTAACTATCCAAAATTTCAAGCTTATTTATCTTATATAAGGTTATTAACCTCAATTTATAACTAAATAGCCATTGCATTTTTTTAAAGTTTCTTTAGGTTTGTCCCCTTAATCCCTTGATCGATTAGACATGGCAAGAACATGAACAGTATAATCCCTATCTTTATAGGGCATATTCTTTCATACGAAACAATATTTCATATTATTTGTATGAAATAGTTCATTCATGCAAAATAACATTCCTAAAAAAAAGGATTCTTTTGTATGAAATAATATTTTGTGCAAAATAATATTCCAACTAATCATATTTTTAATTCAATATGGTAATCTCTATATTTGTTACTGTGTCCCATATTATATCCCATATTTTTAAGGCCGTTCTATAATAGTCCCATATTTTTTTAGTTATACAAATCTTGATCTCATATTCATATTAATGCAACCTAGATAAAATCAAGAGGCCACCGAAAAGTAGTAAAGCTCATCTAGCTTCATTCTTCAAAGATAGATCTCTTTGTGTAATCCATGCCAAGCGTGTACACATTATGCATAGGGATATATAACTTTTTGGGTGGATTAAGGACTAAAGTCCTTTGTAAATAGTATGTTCAATACTTTGATTTGATATAAACATGTAATCTATCATTTTGATGAAGAAATAGGTATATAACCATGTAATCTACAATTTTGGTGAAGAACTAGACAAAATGGATTGTCATTGCATTTGGACTAGCCAATACCTCCATTCGGCATTGAGAAATGTTAAAAATGAGTGTGTAAGGCTCAAGTTGTGGTGCTAGAAGGATGAACTAGTTCTTCACCAAAACTATGATCCTTAAAACATATATTATTATAGATAAGTGAAGTAACTAGTGAATTGTAATATATCTGAACTATGATGAGGCTAAAGGCTATACTATGTGCTTACTATGGTGCTAGAAGGATGGTCAATACCTCTAGGAACCAATGGGAGACTAAAAACTTTTACCCATCCACACTACATTAGACATGCAAATGGGGCTCTTATTTACTTGTTTAATGCATCATAGAGGGATTGACAAATTGTCCTCTCCACACTGATCTTCATTGTCCTTTTACTCGTCTCCCAAGCCCACCATCCTAGCCTTCAAAAATGTGTTCCTAGCCATATATCCAAATCATTTGCAATACCTTTGTTCTTTATAATTGAGCATAACCTTTTGGATAGCTTTCGCAAGGATCTTACAATCTTGTACTAGTCAAATGACCAATTGACATGCATTATGTGTCATTAAAACAAATGAGCTTCAACTTATAAACATGAACATGTAGTCCATTGACATAAGCAAATGAAGAACCTTAACAACTAAAATGCAAGTCACAATCAACTAAGAAACATAAAAATTATATCATGGAAATTATAAATTGAATGTATACAAAAAGACACTTTGTATTCCAAGATTAAGAAGTTGATTTACAAGGTTATCAATATAGATGCTAGGCACCAACATAGGTTTACAAAGACCATATGGCATTCAAGCAAACCATTGCTAATAACATCATTGGTTGTAGCCTCTTGATTGAAGTACTAGCTTTCTTTTGACACATCTTAGTTATTTCCATTGGTATACCAAAACACTATCCACTACCTCTATGTGTTTTTACTCAAAGGCCTTGGCTAGTGTGATACAACTTATAATTCTACTCTTAAGTCCCAAAGTTAATCCTTTCTCATCAAAGCTCACATTTTCTGTTTTTTGTTTGTTGCTCTTTTAAGGACCTTTGTAATAGGAACTTGTTATCCAATCATGGATCTTGTAGATTGCTAGACACCATATATCATCATCTCTCATACTATAGCATATACATGCATGTAGAGAGTTAGATAATTACCTAGAAGAAGCCATGGAAGAAGAAGTCTCAAGATTTGATGAGCAAAGGTAGTGCAAAAAGGAGTTTAAAGGGGTTGAAGTACCAAAACAATGAGAATTACAAGAATCTACACAAAAAGGGTGTGAACTACAAAAACTTTTGAAATTTCTTTTAGATCTAGATAAAAGTTTTGTGTTTTTTAAATTTGAGAGGGCTTTTAAAATCCCACATTTCAAAAAGTCATATCAAGGCACTGAAAGCAAGAAAAAGAACTCAAAAAATGACATTATCAAGGACAAGTTCTTCAACAATAATTTCCTCGTGAGGATAAGTTTAGAGGCCTTTTTAAACCTCTTTTTGCTGGAGGTAGATGAAGTTTGGCCAAATTAGTAGAGAACCAAATGTCACATTTGACCACACATGGCAATGTTCCATTGGCCTATTTACTAATCTCATCATTAGTGAACACTAATTAAAGGTATATTTTCCCTCGAAGTTGGCCCTAATGAGCAACAACCTACATTATTGCAAGTGTCAAAGATCTTGATGCCAGGAGGTATATTTCACAGTGGATTCCGTGAGGTTTTACGGTGGATTCCGTAAACTTTGTTGACTGGGGCTCATACACAAAGTGGATTCTTTGTGCGAGAAGTTGATGGGGACACCTATCCATAGCGGGTGATTCCGCAAAATACATATTAAATTAATAAACGTTTATGAGTTTAGAGTGCGCACTCGTGATAAATTAAGGTTAGGATTGATTTCTAACTAGTTGATTTATTTATGTAGCTGAAGACGGCTAGGTATTCACTTTTGTCGGTTTAATTGTATTATTTTACAAACGATTGTGAATTTCAATTGATGTGTAGAGATAGCAACAGTGGCGGAGGAAAGCATTGGAGGATAGGGTGTATTCGAGTTGTCACACATATTTTGATGGGCGCATACCTTAGGCATGGTGCCTATATTTTGTCACGCCTATTTATTGAGGCGTTGGATATTTATTTATTATTTTGTATGCGCACGGGTGCACGATTATGATATTTGTATTTGGACATTGTATTGGGTATGCCTGGCTCTTTGGGCGCCCACCCATTAGCTTTATTTCTATTTTGTGCTAAAGCAAAATCAAAAGCCAAAAGCATGCTATTTTGTAATTTGGGCTATTATTTGAGCTTGAAGATGATTAATACATAAAATACATGCTTTGTGGAGCGCTCACACAAGGCATGGAGGGAGATTGCACCCAAATGGTCTCTTGTTCATGTCGTGCATACTTTCTGCCTTGAGTTTTGTGCAAAAAGTAGAGTTCTTTTATTCTTGGGGACATTCTGGCGTTCACTACGTGAGCATACAACATCCGATCTGCGTACCAGTGGTATCAGAGCGAAGCTGAGATCGAGAGCTTCCAATCGCTACCCATCTTGTGCGAAGGCGGAGCTCCTGGAACGATTGAGCTCTATGGTTAGTCTCATCGCGAACGGTCGATACGGGCGGATTCCTGACGGTCAAGAACCTCTGTTTACAGCCTCTGATCGCGAAGGACCATCCTGTAACGGCGGAGAACCACTCCTACATCCCCTTCTCCAAGACATTTTTCCACAGTCAAACAGATAAGCCTCCATATCTTAAAAAGTTCAAGCTTGAGTTTAAAGCTTATAAAGCTTAATAAGAAGCTTATTAAGCTTCAAAACGGCAGGGCAGGGCGGCCCTTCTCCGTGATTTCCGCGTCAAACCCCCCTCCCCCCTAAAATTCGATGATTTCTGACCACTAAGATTTAAGCTTAGTTACCCAAGTCCTAAATCATATAAAGTTCCAAAGCTCTGCAAGTTTCATAAGTCTACACCTCTGCAAGTCTGGCAAGTAACAATAAGTCAGAACTGACTTGTGCTCAAAACTCCCATAAGGACTGTTCCTGCGCAGAAGCACCGAACTGCAAAGTTGTTCCTTGGAAGGCTCTGTTCGCATACGCAGACTTGCTGAACCAGTTTCAGCACATGCAGAAGGTCAAAACGCAAATTTTTCAAAGATTTCAAATCTCGCAATTGCCAAAGACGAAGACCGTGAAAGCTAAACAAAAATATATAAGCCTTGTACACCCGATCTTGAGCTACGCTCATCCCGCTAATTGGATTTTGAGAGTGTGAGGTCTTTTGAAGTTTTGCAGGATGACGGAACAAAATATGGATGATTTAATGGTTGAAGGCGATCTTCCTGAACCTATAATAGAACAAAAGTTGGATTTAATTATGATGTAGTTGGACGAAGAACGAAGAGCCCGGCAAGCATTGCAAGTTCAATTGGCCAATTTACAAAGATCGACTACCGACAAAGATGGACCACAACCTGAAGATCTTATTCGACGAACCATTGATGCGACTCTCAAAGCTCAATCCATCCGCAAAGAAACAAAGAAAAGTAAGAGAAATTTCAAATTCTGTACTTTCAATGGCACTCGAGATGGAAAAAGTGTTCTTGCATTCATCAGTCAGTTTGATGCTTACTTTCATGAGGAAACATACGCTGAAAAAGATAAAATCAAGTGTGTCACTAATCATTTAGTGGATAGAGCATCTCTTTGGTGGACCGTGGTTCGTAAGAGCATAGATTGTCCCACTACTTAGGAGAGTTTCAAAAAGAAGTTTATGCAGAATTTCCTTCCTCCACAATTCCATGAAAAAGCCATAAAGCAATGGGACCTTCTTCAACAAAGAGATCGTGAGCCTATTTCTCAGTACACCGAATGCTTTTGAAATGCCTTACTCCAATTACGCATGCTTGAAGACGTACCTGAAGCGACTCACAAGCGCAAGCATATGTCTGGATTACTTGGGCATTACTACGCTGAAGTCAATATGTTTAAGCCTGCAACTCTTGAAGATGCAATTTCTTTAGCTCATGACATTGAAGACAAGATTTGAGAAAGAGACAAGCGTCCACAACAATTTCAAGCAAATGGTAACTATGGTTCTAAGCAATTCAATTCAAATTTTAGAATATTCAACCAAAGTCGATTTCCTTCATCATCTTTCCGTAATTCTTGGACAAAACCACCTGCTTTGCCATCAAATACCAATCAAAACCCTAAGCCATCTTCACAGCCAAATCCTAATATTCCTAGACTTCCTACCATTGCAAACAATGTATCTAAAGCCAAACCTATAGTGTGTTACAAATGCCATCAACCTGGAAATCTAGCAGCCAATTGCCAATCGAAGAAGCCACCTGTCCATATCAACTATCTTGGGGCAATGGAAGATGAAGAACATGAGGAAATGCCTGACTTTATGAAAGATGAGGACGACATAGTGCATGAAAAAGAAAAGATTATTTTTCATGATGATGATAGTACACATGATTTTATTTCTGTAAAGTTAGTGAAAGAATTGAAATTACAAACTGTTCTTACGCATTATCGCATTAAAGCAGCATTATTAGGCACAAGGTATAATGGAACACAAGAGCTGCATGATCTAGAAATTCAAATTTGTGAATACACTGAAAGAAGGAATTTTCTAGTTGTACCATTACAGTCCAGTGACATTATCTTAGGTATGCCTTGGCGTCATCAGCATAATCCTGTTATAGATTATTCCATGCATTCAATTAACATTCATTTTCAAGGAAAACACATTACATTGTATGGTATGCATGCATCTAATGCTTTTCCACTGCTTACTCATACTCAAGCTAAACGTGAATTACGTAAAAGTAGTAAATCTTATTTAATTTGGGTGAATAAACTGCAAGCTAAAGAAAAACATATGCACCCTAGACATAAAGAATTCCTTGCACAATTTAAAGATTGTTTTGCTGAAGATCTACCACCTGCACTACCTTCTTCACGTCCTGAAGACCACAAAATAGATTTAATTCCTGGTACACAACCACCTTGTAAAGCACCATATAGGCATAAACAGATAGAACAAAAAGAAATTCAAAATCAAGTTGAGGAATTATTAAATAGAGGATTGATTAGACCTAGTAGTTCTCCATTTGGTGCACATGTTTTGTTGGTAAAGAATAATAATAATACTTATTGTATGCGCATTGATTATCGTGCCCTAAATAAGATTACTGTAAAGAATAGATATCCAATTCCTAGGGTAGATGATCTTATGGATAATCTACAAGGTTCTGCCATATTTAGTAAAATAGATCTTAAATATGGTTATCATCAGGTGAGATTAGATAAATCTGACATATTCAAGACTGCATTTAGAACACAATTTGGTCATTATGAATTTTTAGTGATGCCTTTTGGATTGACTAACGCACCTGCTACATTTAGTAGAATGATGAATCGCATATTTTTGAAATACCAGCATTGTGTTATAGTATTCTTTGATGATATCTTGGTATTCAGTAAAAATGAGAAAGAACATTATGAACATCTGACTTTGGTTTTCAAGTTGTTGAAAGATAATCAATTGTATGCTAATCCGGAAAAGAGTGAGTTCTTTCAAACAGAAATTGAATATTTAGGTCATATTGTGTCATCAGATGGTATTAAAGTTGACCCTAAGAAGATAGAAGCAATATTGAACTGGCCAATACCTAAAAATGTGCATGAGTTACGTTCTTTTCTAGGTCTTGCTAGTTTTTACAAGAAATTTGTGCGAAATTTTTCATTACTTTCTTTGCCTTTGACTAAACTTTTAAAGAAAGGTATTGTTTATCATTGGTCTGATAATCAACGGAAATCTTTTGATTTATTGAAACATGCATTAACCCATGCTCCTGTATTACAACTACCTGATTTTAATAGACCATTCTTTTTAGTAGTTACTGATGCTAGCGGATCTAGAATAGGAGCAGTACTTATGCAAGATAATCATCCTATAGCCTATTCTAGTTGTAAACTGAAACCCTCCGAACTTAATTATTCCACATATGGTAAAGAATTATTAGCTGTTGTATAAGCTTTAAGACAATGGAAACATTATTTAATGGGTTCTGAGTTTATGATTAAGACTGATCAACAAAGTATTAGAAATTTACTTAGTCAACCTCAAATATCTAACCGACATATCAAATGGGCAACTTTTATTCAGAGTTTTCATCCCCTTATTCAATATCAACCAGGTAATGAAAATGTAGTGGCCGATGCATTAAGTAGAAGACCAACCATTCATAATATTTCTATTATATCATTTGATTATCTAACCCCTATGAAAGATACATATCATCAGGATATTACTTTTCATGCTGGTTGGAATAAATTAGTTGGAAATAACTGGATTCCTAATTATTCACTGTCTTATAATGATGGATTCATGCTTTATGAAAAGAGATTATGTGTTATAGTTCCATTTAGATCTTTTGTTTTGAATGAGATTCATTGTCCTCCATATCAAGGCCATAGAGGTATTATATCTACTTTGCGTATATTGACTGAAGATTTTTATTGGCCACATATGGACACTGATGTATCTAACTTTGTTTCTGAATGTTTGATTTGTCAAAGAGTTAAGAGACATCATGGTAAACAGTATGGATTACTTATGCCTTTATCTATTCCATCAAGACCATGGGAACAGATTTCTATGGATTTTATTACTGGTTTACCTAATACTAAAGCTAACCATGATATGATTTGGGCTATAGTAGACAGGTTTAGTAAACAAGCATATTTCATTCCATGTAAAAAAACTTTATAGCATCTCAAGCAGCACAATTGTTTTTTAAAACTATTTTCACTAATCATGGATTACCAAAAGTTATTATTTCTGATCGTGATTCTAGATTTTGTAACAACTTTTGGATTACTTTGTTTGCTAACCTAAGAACAAAGATTGATTTCTCATCTGCATTTCATCCTGAAACTAATGGACAAACAGAAGCTACTAATAGTACTATTTTAGATCTTTCACGTGCTTACACTATTTCTAAACCACAAACATGGGACACACATTTACATTTATTGCAGTTTGCATATAACAATACACCACACACATCTACAAAGAAAGCACCGTTTGAAGTGAATTATGGTTATAGATTGTCTACACCTGTTGCATCTTTATCAAATAGAATTCAGAGTGCTGATGACATTGCTAATATGCATACTACTATTTTTCATGAGGTTAAAGACATGATTGCCAAAGCCCAAAAATCGTATTCAAAACAAGCCAATAAGAAAAGACAGGCCATGAATTTCAAAGTTGATGACTATGTTTGGTTGAGAATAGAAAAACGTAGATTACAAAGTGTAGATAAACACCCAGTTGTGAAATTAGCACCTAGATTATATGGACCATTTAAGATCATTCACAAAATCAATGACAATGCATTCAAGTTAGAACTACCACCTCACTGGAAAATTCACAACACATTTCACATTAGTTTATTACGACCCTTTAGAGGCCAATTACCTGTACACCCTGTTTATGAAAATCCACCTTTATTAGATGAAGAGACTGAAATACTTGAACCTGAAGCTATCATAGATACTGATTTCATGACCACTAGAACTGGACGTAGATATTCTAGATATTTGGTCAAGTTTAAAAACCATCATGTTGAAGAGGCCCAATGGATGCATGCTAGAGACTTAAATGCTTTCCCCACTCTGTTAGCTCCACATTGAGCTAATAGCAATTAAGGACAATTGCTATCCCACCCCGGGGGTATGATGCTAGGAGGCATATTTCACGGTGGATTCCGTGAGGTTTTACGATGGATTCCGTAAACTTTGTTGACTAGGGCTCATACACAAAGTGGATTCTTTGTGCGAGAAGTTGATGGGGACGCCTATCCTTTTCGGGCATTTCATTAATTTAGTGTGTGCATGGGTGATTCCATAGCAGGTGATTCCGCAAAATACATATTAAATTAATAAACGTTTATGAGTTTAGAGTGCACACTCATGATAAATTAAGGTTAGGATTGATTTCTAACCAGTTGATTTATTTATGTAGCTGAAGACGGCCAGGTATTCACTTTTGTCGATTTAATTGTATTATTTTACTAACGATTGTGAATGCTTCAGTTGATGTGTAGAGATAGCAACAGTGGCGGAGGAAAGCATTGGAGGATAGGGTGTATTCGAGTTGTCACTTATATTTTGATGGGCGCATACCTTAGGCATGGCGCCTATATTTTATCGCGCCTATTTATTGAGGCGTTGGATATTTATTTATTATTTTGTATGCGCATGCACGATTATGATATTTGTATTTGGACATTGTATTGGGTATGCCTAACTCTTTGGGCACCCACCCATTAGCTTTATTTTTATTTTGTGCTAAAGCAAACTCAAAAGCCAAAAGCGTGCTATTTTGTAATTTGGGCTATTATTTGAGCTTGAAGATGATTAATACATAAAATACATGCTTTGAGGAGCGCTCACACAAGGCATGGGGGGAGATTGCACCCAATTGGTCTCTTGTTCATGTCGTGCATGCTTTCTACCTTGAGTTTTGTGCAAAAAGTAGAGTTCTTTTATTCTTGGGGACCTTCCGGCATTCACTACGTGAGCATACAACATCCGGTCTATGCACCAGATCTACTCTTGGTTACCACATTATTTGTACCTATGTTTTATTCACCACCCACAACTTGTTTTAATGTAGATTAAATGTTTATTGGAGGTGTTCAAGGAGGATAGTAGCTTGGGGTTGTGCAAGAAAGAAGAAATGTAGTGTTGGCCTACTTATTTAAGGCTACACAATAACTAATTGATGCTTAAGCGAAAACTCTTGGCTTCACTATGTGGGGTGTGTACGATTTTAGTACATGGCTCTGACTTAGAGTAGATCCATTATAAAACTTCTCTATATAGGGTAATGAGCACATTATTGTAAAAGAAAATAAGAGAATTTGTAATATTTCCACACAATAAAATTTAGTTGGTTAGTTTGAAAGTTAGTTAGTCAATTAATAAGTTAGTAAGGTTACTAACTAAAGACTAACTAAGGTAAAAACTAACTAACATTAATAATTAAGGATTTTTCTTTAATTAAAAATATTTTATTTAGAAAAATCAAGAGTTGTAAATCTGATATTTTTCTCGGATTGATAAGGACCATAGCCACCCTTCATGTAAGTTACAACGTGAATAAGACTTATGAGCTATATTAATCACTAGTATTAATGTGTATAGTTTGGATGGTCCAAAAATATTAGATTTTGGGCAAAGCTAGTTTATTTTAGATATTATACAAAAAAAAAGATATGGAGATTTCTAGAACTAGATGTCATTTAAAAGAAAATGCAAGTGATTTTTTAGTTAGTTTGAAGATTTTATAAAAATAAAAATAAAGAAAAGTGACTGGCGAAATCGTGTGCACTGCGATCGCAGTTTATAGGCAGTAGACAACACTTCAAACAGAGAAAAGAAGAAGGAGTGAATTGAGAGCTTTCTAACCAAGTGTCTTGGTGTTTTACCCCCCTTTTAGAGCCAATGGAACCATCTGATTTATGATCTGAGCCATCAGATCACTGATCTTTCCAAGATCCCCCTCCACAAAGAGCTCCACTTCTCAGCCACAAGCCCTCTTCTCTAATTCACTATAAATATGAGGCATGGGGAGGCACAAGGGAGCATAAGGAGACACAAGAGGCTGCAAGAGAGAGGTAGAGAGAAGGATACCCTCCAAGATATTGAGAGAGAGAGACAGAGAGAGTCACTTCGAGAGGCTGCACAATTCCCTCTATCTCGATCCTTGACTTAACCATCTTCTCTTATGCTCTCCCATCTTGAATCTATTCCACCTTCTTAATCTCTTGAGTCTACTTGCGGATGATGGCCCCCAAGTGAAGAATGTAACGTGTGGATGGCAATGCCATAACCAACAACGAAGGTTCGGACGAAGGCATCACTATCAATCCAACTGCGGTACCAGTCGTAAGTAATGTAGTTTCAAATTGATAGATGCCTGTTTTGATTCTCGTATGAGATACGTTATGTCCCATACTATGATGCTCGAGTATAGGCCATCGGAAAGGATAAATTTCATCTCGCACCTACTCGAAAGATGGAGTTTGTGAAGTGCATATATCAAGGGAAGTTAATTGCACCCAGTTGCATATGGCTTATTTATTGGTAGAGCAATTACAAGGAAGAATTAGTCAAGGGTTATGAATGGTATAGTTGTCAAAAGAACAACATTAAAAGATTGTGCATACAAGTGCTAGGTTAAATCATAGTCAAGGGTTATAAATAGCATAATTGCTAAAAGAATATGACATTAAGAATCATGAATAGAGAGTACTAGTTTAAAGTTTAGATACTTCAAAAGTACTTAGCTTAAGAGCCCAAATATTAAGAAGAACTAGATTCTAGCTCAAGGCAAGGCCTGTTGGAGTCTAATTACTTGAGATCATCTCGCACTTATCTTATCAATTATTTACACGTTATGCCTATAACATGTTTGATATATGAGGATAATTTCCTATTTGCCTCATGGTTTGACTATGAGCTAGTACAAGAAATTAATCATAAGGATTGAAACTAAGATGTCTTGAGATCCGTTGGATAACTACAATCCAATTCAGGGTTGGGTTAACGATCAATGTAAGTGACTTATAGAACTTACGTCATGTATAGTGTTTGAACCCTTAACATATGCCTTAGCCGAAGGAAGTGTTAAGAAACATTTTGCATAGTATCGCTCTCAGATCCCAAGGGGAACAGCAAATATGCAATGGAAATATTATATCGTCTATTCTAGCATTGTTTGAGAAGAATGCAATTGGTTTTGTTAGTTGATCGAACAACATCCTAAATGCTTTTATATTCAACTGGTTGTTAGTTTGTTATTTGGATGATTGTTCCAAGTGCTTGTGATTTATGCTAAATGAATGGCAAGGGTCTGTGATGACAAGTTGCCATGGGGATAAAGAAATGTTTTCTTGGAAAATGATATCAGCATTGAATGCCTTGTTTGTGCTTGATTCTTAGAGGACTTAATTAAGGAAGGATCTCGCTAGGCTACCCCCAAGCTAGCGGCGAGACCCTACTCCAAGGGGGTCATGATTATCGCTACAAGAGGCTTGGACCGGCTCCATAGGCAAAAGGTCTGTCAGTAGGCATAGTCTCAGGCAGTAGGAAATGTGGGTGCCAGAGGGATCTCTAGCTGTAAATCTTGCATTGTTCCTAGAATTTGATGAGCCCCTTCGTGAACCTAGGATGGGATCTTGGAACCCTAAATACTAGTTACAAGGGTGGAATCTTGGTGGGTAGAATACCCTCGTGGAATTCAGTGTATCTTTCACTGGGTCGGAAATATATGGAATTTGTGGTGCCATGTGATTTGGACCATTTATTTCTATTGGACAGAAGGGATATATAATTTCTCTTGTATGGGTGGGAGACAAAGATTAACTTGAAGATAAGTTAAGGAACTTGTTTGCCAAAGGATTGCTTGCTCTGTTTTCATGTATGTGCTGTAAGTTACATGAATAAACCATGTTCCTAAAAGGCTTAATTAATGAAGCTGATTTTAAATGTCGCACATAAATGTTCTAGGACCTAATTAGAAAAATAAAGCTATCAAGGGAGGTGAGTGGGCAGTCCCCTGACGGGTCTGTCCTCCTACAGCAGGGCAGTCCCATAGAATTGGGAGGCTTCTCACAAGGTTTTACTGACATTCGACGACCCTTAGGAATTGTTAGTTTAGAACCCTAATTCATGCTGTTTTAGGGGATCGGAATGGGACCATGCCCTATGGGCAGAGAGGTTGAGCGGTGCATCCCTCTCGTTTCCCATTCTCCAAGTGTGGCATGGGTTTGCTTCGGCTTGGGCATCTCTGCGTAAAGTAGGATGTCCAAGATCTGACACTAGAATGCTGTTAGGACACCTTGGTCACTAGGAGCCCAGATGTCAGGTCGATCCTAGTGGGTTCGGCCTTGAACGTTCCATTGTGAGGCGGATTCGGGAAACCCTAGGTGACAAAACTCGGAACATTCCCTGGGAGTGTGGGCAGTGACGTTTGGATTTGTTTCTCGATAGACTGCTAAAAGCGTGCCTGGATAGCCAATGGGCGTAGCCAATGGGCGGTCACCTTATAGGATTACACTAAGGTAAGAGAGAGTGTAGCTGTATAATGGAGTTATGAGAAGTGATTTTAAAAATACTAGTTTAACACATTTTTTACATAAAAAAAGGTACCTTAAAAAAATATTATTCACATTTTTACTAGGAAAGGGGTTTTTTAATTTATAGAAAATCCAAAGCTACATGTATTTTTAAATAGGCTTTGAATGCGCGTGATATAGAGGATTTATATATATATTGAACTTGTCAAGTAGAATAATACATATGCTAGACTAATGTAGCTTGTGTTGCTTTATTATAGTATTAGTGATACTATCATTATTATAAAATTAGGATAATTAATATTTCATGTCTAGCAATTGGGTTAAGGTAGGAATTATGGACTTGTAAGTAGTAGTGCAACTTCTACTGATGTGAACATATGTGTCCAAACTGTACTTGATGATTATGTGCATTTTGGGCATTTGTTGTGGCATTTATGACTATGACCTTGATAGATAGGGGGCTATTCTACCAGAAGCCTATCTATGCCTTCATGTAGTAATGAATTGCAACATCTTAGTGGGTTGGCCTATACCAAAGTACCATAGTAGTTGGTAGAGATGAACCTTTCAAAAACATTGAGTTTGTAAAAATTGGAGTGCATTTGGCCTTATCCTATGTAGGAGATGCCAAACTAATCATAACATTTAAGAAAATAATGCTAAAAAAAGGTAATAATAAAGGCATTGCTAAGTGAAGAAGCTTGGTAAACCAACAATAATAACAAGATATTGTGTTTAATTGGTTTGTGTCCACTTTTGTGGTTGATAGAATTTGTATTATGGATATAGTAATTATATTATGGAGATAAAGTGTATCTATTCTAATTTATTATACATTATATGTTATCTTATTCTTAAGGGAAATTATTTCCATTGCTACTCTAAGTGAAGAAACTTCCTAAACTAATAACATTGTATAGTGTATAAGTGTAAGTGGACTACATAGAGCACTTATATTATGGAGATAAGGTGCATGATAAACCATATTATATTTGGAAATAAAATAGGCTTGTACCAAGTGAATACTTGGGGTATTGCTAAGTGAAGAAGCATCTAGACTAATAGCAATGATTTATAGTACCTACATGGACTATGTCTTTTTTGTGTTCTCCATTGTTAATTCCAAAAATATTTATCATAAGCAAAGGTTTGTTCATGTAGAGAATGTAGATAATCTTTATGAGGTGCTCTTACTAAAAGAAAACAAAAAATATGCCATGAAGTTAGCTCAAGAATCCTACTAAATGTCCATTTAGAAAGTTTGCAATCATAAGGTAATCAAGGAATTCAATGCCTAGTAACATTATGAGCCAAGAAATGTTTTTTAAAAATGTGGTGCATCATTTGTTACTTGTAGTCTACTCCCAACATGGGTGACAAGTATTAGCAAAAAATAAGTACAAGCCCAATGCAACAAGCATTTTGGGGTGAATCCCATATGCTATTGTGGAGTAGGTCCTATTGTGTACCCATGTCTATATGAGAGTTACTTTTCTAGGAATTGTGTGGAGGGAAAAATGAAGGGTATAGTCTCAAAGAAGAGAAATGAGTTCCTAGTAGTAGAGACATCAAACTCTAGTGGCACCCATCTGTAGATTGAGAAGCTAGAGCTAGGATCATTCCTTAGAAAAAGGGTTGGGTTGTTAGATACGATCAATGCCCCACCCTCATAAGGTGCCACCAATGATCCATGGTGCTCTAGGTTGTAAGGACCCCATTATGGAGGAGAAGCCATGTGTGAGCAATCCTAGCTTGTATGTCAGATGAGCTCTATGTGACCAAATGGCAAAAAGGTGACCTTTGTGGATCTTACCTTTGGATTAGATGGAGTAGTCATACTAGTTGCAACTCAAGGCAGCACCCCTGGCCTGACGATAAAGGTGTTGGGGGTAAATGCACCTATGCCTAGCCACCCATGTATTTTTACATCAATAATATCCACACACTTGTACACTGCAAGTGGAAGGCACCCATCACTATCACTTCATTCTTTATTCTTTTAGTGACATTTGAATAAAGGGAAGGCCAATCACACGTTGTGATTGTTGGAGTTCCCACATCTTGTGTCTCTCTATCTCTTACCCTTGCTCCTTCCACCATAGCTCTTGCTTCTGCTCACATGCTTCCATTTCAGACTCACTCCCTTTAGCTGGTATTAGATCCATCTTCTCTAAGATCTTGAATTCAACCTATCATTGCTTGAGCTTCCATTTGAATACCTACAATTCACAAGTTTCATGGCAGCCATGGTTTCAACTTGAAGAGGTAACCATTGATGCTCCTCTTCTTTGAGGCTTCTTACACCTAAGTCATGCTCTTCCTTAGACTTGTTTAAGCATTATAGAGTGCCTTTGGAGTCTTATTACAGCCAACAAACTTAGTAGTAGGAGCAGCAACAATAGTGTGAATTGCACCTATTGTCGTTGCCTACCTCTTGACCCTATTTGACATCTCCTCCATCTCTTGTGAGCTCCAAGTCACTTTGGCATTCTTCTCCCAATTCTCAGACAATGAATTGTGCAACTTGAATATCCTTTGGAGCTTCAATCTCTATTCTTAATGTGTATGAATAGCAAACCTACTATCACATATTTGAAACAATGTCTACTCAAAGGTTATGCTCTCAGATTGCTCTATTAATGCCCATTTCACACTGGTACATTGATGGACGATATGGCATTGATGTGAGATGCTATTGGGCTAATTTGAGCACACTTTTGGCTGATTTTTCTCAAAGATTTCATTGTTGCAGTAACAAGTCTAAATGTCATTTATTTGGAAAAAGCATATGGCTCTTGTCATTTGATGCTTCCGAGGCTTGGTATTGATGCTCGAATGTTAGCTTGACACATGAGGATACTCGACATATGCCTTGAAATGATTTTGTAATTTGATTAAGCTTACACTGGCTCAATTTTAGTAGAGATTTCACTATTGTAATACAATGGACAACAAGCTTTTCTTAGGAAACACCAAATGCCTATTGCTCTTGGATGTCATTTGGGTGCTTCATGTAGAAATTACATGGCACAACAGTTGGATAGAATCTAAGTAAGGATATTTACCAACCTAACCTCAAAGTGAGGAAAAGAAGATGGATCAAAGTTCTTCAAAAAGAGATCCAAAACAGGCTAACGCACTAAGTCGATGAGATGAAATGGACCTTACCTAGCCTAAATCTAACTTGAAAATTGAATATTAAGTAAGCTAACTATTGTAAATGGTAAGAAGCCATAGCCTAACTATGTTAAACTAGGAGAAATGAACAAGAAAACAAAAACAATGAAACTAACTCCACAAAGTTTGATTGATGATAATGATCGAAAAGTATCTACAATAACATTATCTCCCCTATTTATAGTTCTCCTCCAAAACTAACTAGTGCCAATTATTTTCCAACTATTTACAAGGATTTGGACATCTTTCCCCCTATTATCCTTTATTATAGACCATCCCCAGCTAAAATAGCTTTGTCCTTAGAGCTTACATGATAGAAATGATTGAATCAAAGGACTCCTACAAAGAACTAGAACACAAGGTACTCCATTGAATGGAAATAGAAATGATGAAGTGTCTCCCATGATAAAGAAGAGTCACAAATGAGGAAAATTTGTTAAAAATCCAATTGTTTTCTAGAAAAGGGCTACAAGAAAAAATGGCCATAAATCAATACATACTCCTCGAAATAAGGCCAATGAGGTGTCTAAATGTAGAAAACACTTCATAGTACCCATCCAAGCCATGAAGACCTAATTTTGATGGAATTGGGAAAATTATTTTTAATGTAAGAAATTATTACATCAAGCTATAGCCTATTGTGGGACATGTTTGTTAGATATGCTCAATGCCCCATCCTTGTAAGGTGCCACCAATGATCCATGGTGCTGTAAGTTGTAAGGCTCCCTTTATGAGAGGAAGCCATTCGTGTGAGCATGGACATTGGGTGGGTCCTGACTTGTATGTCATATGAGGTCTATGTGATCAAATGGCAAAAAGGTGACCTTTGTGGATCTAGCCTTTGGGTTAGATAGAGTAGTTATATTGGTAGCAACTCGAGGCACAATGCATTGAGTTGTGCGGTGTGGGAGTTATCAAGGCCCCCTTTATGAAGCTTCTATAAGAATCCATCACTATGATGGTTGGGAATGATGCATAATGCCCTATTGAGGGCACTTGTACTATTTCCTTTGTTATTGCAAATGGTGAACTCAAGAATCTTTCAAATGTGTTGCATATTCTAGAGATCAAGAGAAATCAGTATCAATTGATTCTATAATTGATCTTAGCCCATGAGGTGAGGTTCATTAAGATATGTGTAGAAATTATCGACACTATTGGCAAAGTTGTTGGCAAAGGGAAAAGGAGGAACACCTTGTATATTGTGGAAATGGCAAGGTGCATACTTAAGGGCAAGGGATTGCCTAACCATTTTTGGGCAGAAGGTATTAATATTGCACTCTCTATATTCTCAATTAGAGTTATACAAAGGCTCTTAAAAGAAAAACTCCTCATGAGGCCTATTTTGGTAAGAGACTATCTATTTCACATTTTAGAACTTTTGGATTGTGAATGTTATGTACATGTTCCAAAGGATAAGAGAAACAAGTTAAATTCAAAAAGCACAAAATGTACATTCTTGGGTAATAGTGATGAGCAAAAGGCTTACAAAATTTATGACCAAGAGGCAAAGAAGATCATAGTGAGCCATGATGTGGTGTTCAAGGAGCAACCACATACAATGGAAGAGAAGAATATGAGTTCTTCTACTTTATCATCTAGCAATGAAGTAGTCCACTATGAACCTATTCAAAAGTTTTCCCTACTCTCAAGGAGGAGGAAGCATCGTCTTTTAATGATGAGAACAAATTTCACCAACGGTCTACAATCATGCCACCCGAAAAAGCCATTGCCATGATGGGTAAAGAAGATCTATGATCGCAGTAATCCTATGCCTACTATAGTTGAGGAAAAGGCAGATGGACCAAGGAGCTCTCTGAGAATAGAGAAGAAAAGAAAAGTTGTTACTCACATAGTCAATATGGCCTTGATGGGGTTGAGATTATAAGAGAAGTAATGGAGCTAGCACACTTGGAAGAAGCACTTGCCAATTCAACATGGAGAGCACTATGCAAGTTGAGTATGATAAGATAATGGAGAATGACACTTGGAAGCTTGTGGATTGACAAAAAAAGAGAAAGATTATTGGCACCAAGTGAATCTGGAAGGTAAAGTACAAGGTTGATGGAAACTTAGAAAAGTACAAAGCCAAATTAGTTGCATAGGGATTTTCACAGGCTCAAAGATTTTATTTTCAAGAATCGTTTATTCCAACTACTAGAATACCACTATTCACATAATACTTGTAGTGGGCACTCAAAAGAAGTGACCAATTTACCAAATGGATGTTAAATCAACATTCCTAAATGGTGATCTCAAGGAGGAGGTGTACATGACTCAACCATCACTAGGGTTTGAGGCCCCCCATTTTGAGAAAAAAATTTATAAGTTAAAGAAGGCATTGTATGGTTTGAAACAAGCCCCTAGAGCATGGTACAAATGGATAGATAATTTCTTTGTAGGCTTGAATTTCAAAAGATATACCTCAGATGCTAACTTGTATATTTACAGGGATGGTGAAAAGTCTATAGTGATTGTCCTATATGTGGACGACCTTCTTATTACAAGTGACTATGAAAATACAATCCACCAGACTCAAAAGGCTTTGAGCTTTGAGTTTGAAATGACAGACTTGGGCTTGTTGCACTATTGTTTGGGGATTGAAGTCATGGCCAAGTACGTGGCAAAATCTTTATCTCTCAAAAGAAGTAAGCATGGGAGATCTTAAAAGTGTTTGGCATGATCGAGTGTAAGGAGATAATTACACCTATGGAGGTCAATGTGAAGTCATCCATTGAGGATACATCAGCACTAGAGCAGACATTGGGAGGTACAGGAGGTTGGTTGTAGCCTCATCTACTTGTATAACACTACGCTAGATATCCATTTTGTTTTGGGTGTTATGAGCAAGTTCTCAAACAAACCTTGAGAAAATCATTGGAAAGACGGGATGCGGGTGCTCAGATTCTTGAAAGGAACTCTTGACTATGGTGTCACATACAATTCTAGAAGTGCTCCTATGGGGAACTATGACTTAGATTAGGAAAGTGACACTGATTCCACAAAATTAGTTTCTGGATATTGTTTCTCTTTAGGTTTAGAAATCTTCTCTTAGATCAGTAAGAAGCAACCAACTGTGGCATTGTCTTCTACCAAAGCAGAGTACAAGGCACCTTGCTTTGCTATATGTGAAGCAATATGGTTAAGGAGGATCCTATGGCATATGGAAGTACATGGTGAAGATCCAACATTGCTAAGATGTGATAGTCAGAGTTGCATTGCCATTGCCAAAAATCTAGTTTTTCATGCATGCACCAAACACATTGAGATCGAGTATCACTATGTGCCTGAATTGATTGAGGATGGGATAGTAGAGCTAAAATTGAGGACTATCTCTTCACCAAAGCTCTTACAAAGGATCACCTTTGAATACATCTTCAAAGACTTGGCATTAGGCTGAGAATTTAGTTGGAAATTGAGGGGGGTGTTAGATATGCTCAATGCCCCACCCTTGTAAGGTGCTACCAATGATCCATGGTGCTCTAAGTTGTAAGGCCCCCTTTAAGAGGAGAAGCCATGTGTGAGCATAGAAATTGGGTGGGTCCTAACTTGTATGTCAAATGAGGTCTATGTGACTAGATGGAAAAAAGATAACCTTTGTAGATTTAGCCTTTTGGTTAGATAGAGTAGTTATTCTGGTAGCAACTCGAGGTACAATGCATCAAGTTACAGGGTGTGGGAGTTATTAGGGGCCCCTATTTTGGGATTTGAGGGCTAGAGAAGGGCCCCTATATGGGGGGGTTTTAGGGGGCCAACCTGAGAGGGTCTGGGGGCAACGCTCTCAACCCCGCTCCTAGCCCGACACAATAAAGGGAAAATTCCCCGGTCAACTAGGAAAGATTCATAATATACTTAGACATGTCAACTAGACTACCTTCTTGGGCTATAAAAGGAAGACCCCTCTAAAGTCATCATCCATCTATCTTTCACCCAATTAGAGTTCTTCTAGCTATCTATAAGCTCTTTGCCTATCATCTATTTGGATCACCATCTAAGCTTCATAGTGGAAGCGCACAGGTGGACAGAGCCATATTTATATCAATCTATTTAAAATTAAAGTAGCTCTGTTCTTCTCATTTTTGCTTAGTGTTCTCTATTCCTCGCTCCAATTTTGTCCAGTGTGCCATGTAATTTCTACAATCTTGAATTATCGAAAAGACTCACCTGGATCCCAAGGTATTCTAGCATAATAGTCATCACACAGCAAACAATGATCATCCTCCTGGGATCAAAAGGCATTCCAACATAGTAGCTATGCAAGAGAGGAAAACTACCATCGAGTACAAGTACCAAACCACCCAGATCAAATGGGTATAATGCATCATCTCCATAATTAGATTTGAAATTCCCCAAATCATAAAGAAACATAGTGTGATCGTGATGCTTGTCATCCATGTCATATGCATATGCATTCCAAGCATAATTTTCATAGGCATCTCCATCATAGAAACTCATATACATTACCATGGTTGTGCATAGGCTAATGTAAACTATCATATGCACCATCATGTGATGACCGAATGTCTTCGAGACATTTGATTTCAACGCAATCCTCTTGAGACTTATGAGAACCATGTAACACTCGAGCTTGCTCTTCTTTTTTATCAACCCCTTTTCCATTCGCATCTTCTTGGTATTCCTCATCCTCATCTTCTTGTTCCTCTTCATCCTCAGCTTCTTGTTCTTCATCTTCATCTTCATGTTCCACCATCCTTGAAATCAAAGTATTCATCTTTATAGTAGGTGACCTGATGATAGCATGTTGTCCATATTCCTGATGATGATAAAACCCCAAAAAATTAGCATGAGTATCACTTACATAGAGTTATCCTTAGGAGTTATAAGAGCTAACTACATGCATCTAGATGAGATTAGATTACAAGCCTTGTTACATCAAGAAGTAGGGAAGAAGTAGATGAAAATACTTCATGATCGTCGGGCTAAGAAGTATAAATTTGTTAAGGGTCAATTGGATTTATATTATGATGCCTATCTTATGAGCTCCTCCCAGGCAAGTTGGAACCCAAATGGGATGATCCTTATAAAATTGTTTGTATAGAAAAGAATGGCTCTACAGCCCTTTTAGCAGATTTGTAAGGGGTAGAGTTCAAAACTAAAGTAAATTTCAACAAATTAAAGCCCTATTATGTATAGGGACTAACATCAAACTTGGTTCCTTTGCAAGTCCTTCAAGATTTCACTTAAACTTGCAGAGGATACCAAGACTATTGGATAGGAAAAATGATTCCTTATCTTGAACATCCATATTTAAAGCAATGCTACCACCAAGGCAAAGTTATCTGGTGGAGTAAGGGTTATCACATTACTGAGTGGCAAGACACATCTTTTACGTGGCATATTAAGATCTATTGTTGTCACTGTCATAGGGTTCTTACTAGCATCCATATTGAGTTTAGAGAGGAAGGAGACATTGTACATGTCTTACACCCCCTCTCTCAATTAGACTTTGACTATCATTAAGTATGAGTAGGATGATCATTATGGCAAGTTTGATCAATGAAGCTGTGCTTTATACATTATATTTTGATGGAGCTTCTCGAGGACCTCCTAAATATGCGAGTGTTGGGGTTGTCATTAAAGATCCCCATCATTGAGTGGTTTTAAAAATGGGAGTGTATTTAGACACCTCTTTTATGAATAACATGGTGGAATATACGACCTTGCTTAAATCTTGCCAGATATGGTAGTATTCACCATTAGTGAAAGACGACTCGCCAATTAGTGATCAACCAATTAAATAGGACCTATAGTGTGAGAGATCCCATTCTAAGGATGTATCATCATGCGACCTTGGATGCCCTTGAGATCTTTGAGGCAATGACTTGCCAACTAGTTCCCCAACAATGGAATCACTTTGCAAACTCCTTGGCTAATTACGTCTTTGTTGAAGATGTCTTTTTTAATCATGGTTTTGAGGGATTTCTACAATTGCCTCTTGATGTCAATCTAGGGATACTATGGGACTTCTTGCTGACATATCTTGTTTTGGCTGCCAATGGTTAGTATCGGTTATGAGTCAGGTAGTAATTGACCATCTTCCTATTCTATCATGGATGCATCTGATCGTTTGATGGCATATTTGTAGGACACCCCTTGCTATATATGTAGGAGGGTTAGCTAATAATTTGATGCACTTAGCATAGGGCCTAAGCAGCCCATCCCCTTGGTCTAGTTTGGTGCTTTAGCAAGGTTTATGTGGGGACTAAGGGGTTTTTTTCAACAGTAAGATGTTGAATGGTGTGCTTTATTGGTTGATCTCATTAGGCCATGAGGGCCCTTTGTTCTTGTAGAGAGTTGTTTGATTTCATTTGACCAAGGGAGCTGTTTATTTTTTAGTGAAATGGATTTATCTCATTAGGCCAAGAGGGCCATTTGTTTATTTGGTGTGGATGTGGTTAATGGTTTTTTATTTTAATGCTACACTCAACAAATTCGATAGAGCAACTAGATGGAGCCTCTTACTACATAGAAGCTTCTTGTGACCAAAAGTCCAAGTGATATCCTACCTTTACGAGATCTTTTCCTTTATGTTATATATATATATGTGTGTGTGTGTGTGTGTGTGTGTGTGTGTGTGGAGTTTTTTTTTCTTTTTGTGGGGGACTAGCATTCAGAAGTCCTAGGGTTAGGATGAGTGTATCTAGGGAGGTTTGACTAATTTTCTGCCTCTTGTAAAGACATTGTCGAGCACTCTAAGAGCTATTTTTGTGAGTAGTCCTATGACCCTATTCTACTAGCATGCTAGGCATCTATTTTTAGGAATCCCTATTAGTTGTGAGGTAGATAGAGAAGCCTTCCAAATAAAAGAAAGACAACAAAAAATGGATATATATGAAAAAACCTATATAAAATATGGAGGTGTGTAAAAAGGGGTTCTAATCTCTAAAATAAGAAAATAAAGGGAATTTTTTTCCAAGAGTAGATGATCATTGCCTTGCAAAGGCCTAGTAGGTTCTTGGGGTGGGACATGTTCGGGGCTGATGCATTGTCTTCCTAGGTGTGACATTTAGCTGAAATAATAAATAAGAATGGTTGGAGTGAAAACAAAAGTGCAAGAAAGAAAAGGATTTAGTATTTCCTTACAAGAGCTTGGTAGGTTCTTGGGTACCAAAGGACCTGAGATCGATGCCCTGTTCCCCTTGGATCACAATACGCTCAGCTCCCTCATTTTTACATGCTCGAGTATAAAATACTGAAGGAAAAATGTAGTCAAATGGAAAAATATATAGACTAGGCTATCCGAGTCCTTGCCTAGTAGGAGTTCCTAGTCTAGTTATCCTAGATCCAATAAGCAAGTCAGACCACCACTTATGATGATGACTCCTTTGATAGTATTTTTTAGTTGTTCTATGTTAGAGCAGTTGGTTAGCAACTAGCTATGGATCTTTGTTAGACTATACTTGGCCTATCCCTATTGAAATTCATGACTTGATTTTGTCAGGGGTTAGGGTGAGAGCCGTGGTTGTGTCTTGTTTTGTATTCTTCTTTGTAGCAGCTTCATCCTCTTTATGGTTTCTATTTGTGTAGATCAGTTTGTTGGTTTGATAGGCTGAGTCACCTTATCCCCGTGGTCACAAATGAGAGAAAATTTTTAAGCTAAACTTCAAGTACAAAAGAAACCCAAGACTCGTAAATAATGCATTTTTGGTACAAAATGAAATTGTTACAAATCAAGGAGCTCGAGTTTTTCTAGATGCATTTTGACATCAAGAATCCAACGCAAGTGTCCATTTGTCAATTGGAGCCCATTTGACCCTCCATTTAATGGCCATAAGGTTTGGCATTATGAAGTAGATATTGGATCTAGAAGCCAAAAAGCATGTGTTAGAGACCAAGTGATGGATTTTGATGCCAAAAAGTCGTTGTCTAGTCAAATTGTGATTCTGAGACTATTTTTTACTCTAGTCAAGTCAAAACCACTTACGATTAAGTATGAATATCCAAATTTGATCTAGATAATTGAGTGGTTTTAGTGGTTAATAATGTTTAAAAGAGCCAACAAATATAAATTTTCTCATGAGGTAGGGGGTGCATTTTTTTCAATATATCTTAGCATATAGGCCATGGTTCATATAAGTTTTAAAGAGATTAGTAGTACGTTTAGCCTGGTGATGTTCCTTAGCAACGTTGCATGATGCTAATAGAGATAAATCATGAAAAGATTATTTGTGCACTTCACATTGGCTAGTTTTTAATTAAGTTGTTTGAGCATAGAGTACTATACACTTTGCCTGTGCAATCTAAATATGGTATCAGAAGATAAATTTCTAGATGCATGGCAATTATATGTCTAGGTGATGACCAATGTTGAGAGTGTAAGATTCCCCTTTGTTGTAGAATAGTGTGATATCTTGGAAAATTGATTAAATGAGAAATATAAATAGTCTCCTGAATCATTATGTTTATATTATGAGAGGAATCTATTAGTTTCGTACTCTATATGTAAGACGGTGTATCATCATGTGGCCAATCCTCGAGGTGAAGAGAGCCATAGGAGCCACAACATTCTGCTAGGAGGGAGCTCTTTATGTATATGAATCGAGGTGTTGATCACCTATATTTTGGATAATTCCTCTATTGGAGTTGCAAAGGGAAAATAACATTGGACTACAATCAATAAAAACATGTGATTTATGTAGAGCAGTGTGTGTAGCCTCCCAATGCTCCTAGCAGTGAGGCCATGAGGGTGGTTTGGTGAGCATAGGAGGCCTAGCTAGAGCCCTAGAGCCAGTGTCGAGCCCATGTTAGGTCCCAACATCTTTTGATTATCGTAGCATTATTCCTAATGCTAGTATTAAGATAAAAGAGATATACCTTGGAGTATAATTTAGATGATTATATACTTGTTGCTGATTCACTTGATGCTACTCAAAGTCTTGATGTTTAGTCTACTTACTCTCAATGTTGGCTTCTTGATTCAAGGCATCTTTTCACGTTACCTTACATCATCATTAATTTTATACCTATGTACTATTACAGGTTCAATTAAATTGGGTGATGATCATGTATATGATGTTGTTAACATAGGTGATGTGAGACTATAGTTTGGTATTGATGCTCCATTTGTCTTGCATGATATATGTCATGTTCAAACTTTGACTGAAAGCCTAATCTCAATTGGCTAGTTTGATGATGATAAGTATCATGTGTCTTTTGGTGATTCTACATGGAATTCTTCCACATGTATCTCTTTGGCATTACTATCTTAGGCATATGTACCTAAAACAAATAAATGTATTAACTATTTGTAGTATCTTTTGCCATTGTATTATTCATATTTTGACTTATGTGATCATTATTTATATGGCATGCAGACTTGTAATGCACATAAAAAGTATCGTTCTATGCATGGGTGAACCATTGGCTCTAGTTGGCTCTAGTTTATTCGAATGTTTGTGATCCCATGCGTTGTCAATGGTGCTCAATATTTTGTTACATTCATTTATGATTATTTGTATAAGTTCTAATCCTATCCTATTAAGTAGAAGTTAGAGGTGCTACCCACTTTTCAGCACTTTCTTGCTATGGTTGAGAACAAGTCTAGGCATAGGCTGAAATATCTACAATTTAACAATGGGGGTGAATATGTCTCTAAGGAATTTGGGAAATTTTATGATGAGAGGGGTATTGAGCCTCAGTTGACTACCCCTTATATCCCACCTCAAAATGGTATTGCAAAGTGTATCAATGGACTATTCAAGAAAGTATCCATAGTATGCTTAGCCAAGTAGGCCTACCATAGTAGTTTTGGGCTAAGGTAGTTACTATTGTAGTTCATTTGATTTGTAAATTCCCATGCACTACTCTTGGTGGTAGAGTTACAAAGGAGGTATGGTCTAGTAAATATCCCTCATATACACACTTGCAAGTTTTTGGATATCAAGCTTTCTATCATATTCCCAAAGACAAATGTAATAAGTTGGATTTGAAATCCATTAAATGTATATTTCTTAGATATGGTGGTGCAGGTGAGATGGGCTATCACCTTTGGGATCCATAGGCTTGGGAGCTTATTCGAAGCATGATGTTGTATTCCATGAGGAAAAGATGCATATAAGACTAGAGCAAGTATGTGTTGAGATAAGCAAGGTGATCTTTCAAGAGGAGCCTCATATTATAGTATAGTCAATCCTAGTCAGATAGTCTATAGTATTTGATGATGTAGTGGCCTAGGATCTATCTATTGTGTAGGATCATGATGCCAGATAGAGAGAATAGATAGTACATGCCCCATAGCTAGCTTTGAGATACTCTATTAGAGATTCACATCTCCCTGATCATTCTGAGCCCTCTATGCATTATGTCATGGTGATAGATTTTGATGAGCCCCTCACTTATAAGGAGGCTATGTGTAGAGGTGTCATTCTTAGGAGAGGGCCATGCAATCTAAGTTTGAATCACTAGATAAAAATCATACATTTTGTTTTCTTGTTAGAAGCTAAACATGCATTCCAATGCAGGTGGTTGTATAAGTTAAAGAGCACCCTTGGTCTCCCTAGGTCTGTTGGGATAAAGGCGCCTCTGCCGGGCCGCCCCGTGTATTACTACACTGACAGTACCCGCCACTGCACACTGCAGGTGGCGGGCGCCCGTCACGTCACTTTATTCTTTACATTCATTTTTTAGTGACTAGTAAATAAAGGAAGGCCCGGTCACACATTGTGACTGTTGGAGTTCCCATTTCTTGTCTCTCTCTTTCTTGCTCTTGCTCTCCCGCCATAGCTCGTGTGCAAGCTTCGATCCTTCTCACCTTTCAACTGGTATCAGAGCTTGGCTTCCACTTGCTCGAGCTCGACTTGGTGCTTCTCTACCTTCGTATCGACTCCCTTCACGCATTGGATCTCCATCCCGGCAGCCATATCCAATCTCCCCGAGCTCCCGCCACTCCCCGGCTTCCCGAGCACCTTCCCGGCCTATTGAGGCACCTTCAAGGCATTGATACTGAGGTATTTGATCATTCTTTTAGGGTTTTATTTCAATCTATAGGTTGCAAACAGCAAGGGCAGCCATGGCTTCAAACCCTTGAAGCTTATTCTCCTCATATTGTGCCTTACACCTATCAAGGCTCAAAGAGGCTTGTCATAGGCCTTTGATAGGCCCTTCTTGAGCCCTCCATTACCCCCTTTTCAGCCCATGTGGAGCAGCAGCAAGTTCAGCACCAACAGGGCAGATTGCACCATTTTTTTCAGGCTATTAGCACTCGTCTATTTTAGCTCCACACTTGGCCATTGCTTCTTGCTCTCTACCTTGATCAAGAGGGCTATAGACTTCATGTTTGATGTCATTCAAGCTTTGGGCATTGGTCTTAATCATTCGGGGCTGATTTCTTCAGATTTGGGACTGTCATAAATTGTCATAACAAGCTCAAAACAGGGCAGCACCATTGGCATTAGCATTTGTTGCTTATACTCCATTCCGGTTGTGCTATTTGATGCCCGTATGCGGTCTACATGATGCCTAGTGCCTTGGGAATGTATGCATTCAATTTGCCCATGATTTGGCATTGTTTTTGGGCTGGAAATTGATAGTTTTGGACTGTTTAGAGCTGCTGTACATGAGTGGGCTGAAGCTCATTTGTCACATGTATTGCTTCTCTATCGATACCGGATGTATGTTATGGGTTATGTCATGATGTATTACACTTTGGGGATCGACTTCGAACTCATGATCGTGATTCCGGAATGCTTTTGAGCATTGCATTTGCTCCGTTGTTATTGGTTTGTCATTGGCAGTTTGGTCGACTTGACTGGCATTTGGGCCGCTTATGCCTATCGTCTGTACTTGATGGATAAGCTCTATGCATTACATGCTTTGGTCCGTGGTTGATGCCTCTTAGTTTGTCCATGCTTAACAGATATTTTGGAGCTCCGATTTGGATGTTTTGAGCACTTCCGACTCACAGGGATATTGACTTGGCTTGCTATTGGATGTATTGACTTGACAGAGATCTTGCCATTGGGATTATGTCTTGCTTAGTGGTTGCTACATCAGTTGCTTCATGTATGTCATGCTCTTGGGAAGCGTATGACGCATTGACTTGGTCACTTGTCGCTGGTACTTTGTCTTGGGTTGCTTGAGCCCTTAACTCGATTGTACGCCTTTTGTGCCAGTGGGAGCATCTTGCATGCTTACTTGACCTTGAGCACGGATTACATTCTATTTGAGCAGTCTATGTCATTGAGCAGTTATAGATGTATTGAGACTTTGGGATTATACTCCGACAATTGGATGTTGCATTGAGTATATGTCTTGGTTCACAGGATGCTTATGAGCTGAGTCTCAATTTTGGATCCGTTTTCTTTTGAGCAGACACCTATTTGTGTCAGGTTTTGGCAGTTGGCTCTATATTTTGCCTAGATTGTCTGGGGTGTGCCTCTTACTAGCAGATGCTATTTGACATCTCTCGGTGTTATGCTCATGTATTTTCACTGTCATTTGGCTTTTCTTTGTCCTCTTTATGCCGGCTTTGGACCTAGCATTGTTTAGTTGACATTAGATCTAGTTGCTCTCATTATTGCAATTCTGAAATTTATTACAGCAAGCATTTATTGGTGGACTGAGCAGTATTTTTAATGCTAAAATATCAGGGATGTACGTCATGTACCTGTGCTTACGCGCAGTCTTATGTCTGCAGGACAGTTGGATGATGCAGGGTTTCATGTCTGTTTTGGGGATTCTGCCTGGAAGATTACCAAAGGCAGACTTGTGCTTACTAGAGGCGCCAAGGCTGGCAGCCTCTATCCTCTTGTTGTATCTGGGTCTTCTGTAGACCATGTTTTGGCAGTGGGCTCTATCCCACATGTATCACTTTGGCATGCCCATTTGGGGCATATGTCTTTGAAGGGAATGAAAATGTTATCTAGTTTGTAGTATCTTCCGCCTTTGGACTATGCACGTTTTGACTCGTGTGATCATTGTCTTTATGGTAAGAAGAATAGGTCTACGCATAAGAAATCGAGTAGGCCATGCATGAGTGAGCCCTTGGCTTTGGTGCATTCAGATGTTTGTCGGCCCATGCCGTGTATGTCTATGGGTGGCGTGAAGTACTTTGTTACCTTCATTGATGATTTTTCTAGGAAAGTGTGGGCTTATCCCATAAAGCAAAAGTCCGATGTCTTGGCAGTCTTTCAGCGTTGGCTTGCTCTTGTTGAGAACCAGACTGGGTATAGGCTGAAATGCCTTAGGACTGACAATGGGGAGAATATGTCTCACGTGCTTTTGAGCAGTCTTGTGATGACAGGGGTATTAAGCATCAGTTGACCGCCCCTTACACCCCCGCCCAGAATGGTTTGGCTGAGCACATGAACAGGACTATTCAGGAGCGTGTCCGCTCTATGCGCCTACCACAGAGCTTTTGGGCTGAGGCAGTTAGTACGACAGTGCATGTCATGAACCGATCTCCTTCTAGTGGATTGGATTTCCAGGTTGTAGAGGAAGTTTGGGCTGGTAAGCCACCCTCTTATGCGCATCTCCGTGTCTTTGGATGTGAGGCATTCTGCCATGTGCCCAAGGACAAGAGGAGTAAGTTGGATCCAAAGAGCATTAAATGCATCTTTCTTGGTTATGGCGATTCAGGAGAGATGGGTTATCACCTATGGAATCCGCAGGCGCGGAAAATAGTACGCAGTCATGATGTAGTCTTCCATGAAGAAAAGATGCACAGGCAGCCTGAGAAAGTGGTTGATATCCGCAGAGTGATCTTTCAGGAGGAGCCTAGAGCTCCTGCATAGCCAGTTGGACAGGCAACTGGGCAGGCAGCAGAGCCTGCAGTGAGACGGTCTGCTAGAGACAGACGTCCACCTGATAGATTTCAGCCCTCTATGCATTATATTTTGGTTACAGATGCAGGAGAGCCTTTCACTTATGATGAGGCTATGCACAAGGGTGACAGTCACTCCTGGGAGAGGGCTATGCAGTCTGAGATCGACTCCTTGCATAAGAATGAGACTTGGGATTTGGTTACCTTGCCTAAGGGCAAGAAGGCTTTGCCATGCAAGTGGGTGTACAAGCTAAAAAGTACCCCTGGACACCCCAAGCCGGCATACAAGGCTAGATTGGTAGTAAAGGGTTTTAAGCAGGAGCATGGTGTAGACTTTGATGAGATCTTTTCTCTTGTGGTTAAGATGACCACCCTGCGCTTGGTCTTGGCTTTGGTTGCTCAGCTTGACTTAGATCTATATCAGATGGATGTCAAGACGGCTTTCTTACATGGGGACTTGCATGATGAGATCTATATGGAGCAGCCTAAGGGCTTTGCAGAACGTGGCAGGGAGCACCTAGTGTGCAAGTTGAAGAAAAGTCTTTATGGCTTGAAGCAAGCACCTAGGGAATGGTATCATAAGTTTGATGCCTTTATGCAGTCACAGGGCTACATCAGAAGTGCTATGGATCCATGTCTTTACACGAAGAAAGCCCGTGATGGTTCATTGCTTATTTTGGTACTCTATGTGGATGATATGCTGATAGCAGGGAAAGCTCATGATGAGCTAGATGCTCTTAAATCTCAGCACAAGAAGAGCTTTGAGATGAAGGATTTGGGACAGGCCTCTCACATACTTGGTATGCGCATTAGACGTGACAGGCATCAGGGACTCCTCTACTTGTCACAGAGGGAGTATATTCATAAAGTCCTTGAGCGCTTCCGCATGCAGGATGTAAAGCCTATTGGCTATCCATTGCCTTCTTCTGTGAAGGTATCACAGGCCAATTGTCCGCAGACAGATGAGCAGAGGGCCAAGATGGCCCAGATCCCTTATGCTTCAGCCGTGGGCAGTTTGATGTATGCCATGATAGCCACTCGTCCAGATATTGCCTTTGCAGTTGGTGATGTGGCACGCTATATGGCTACACGTGGTAGGAAACATTGGGATGCCGTGAAGGGTATCATGAGGTACCTGAAGGGCACAACAGATATGTGTATTTGCTATGGCAGCCAGGATACAGGGATCATGGGGTACACTAACTCCGATTATGCAGGACATGCAGATAGTAGGAAGTCCACTTCTGGCTATGTATTCACCTATGCTGGAGGTGTTGTCTCTTGGATGTCCAGGGTTTAGAAGTGTACGGCTTTGTCTACCACTGAGGTCGAGTATGTTGCAGCCATTGAGGCTTGCAAGGAGGCCATATGGCTAGGCCGTCTAGTTGCTGACCTTGGGATTGATGCTATATCTACACTGCATTCGGATTCTATGAGTGCCATTCAGTTGGCTAAGAATCCGGTCTTCCATGCGAAGACAAAACACATTGAGGTGAGGTATCATTTCATACGTGGTGTCGTGGAGGACAAGTCTGTTGACCTTGTCAAGATCTCCACTGACGAGAATCCTGCAGATCTGCTCACGAAAAGCCTCACTACTGAGCGCTTTGCCTTCCTCAGGAGATTGATGGGCGTTGGATGAGATGTTGCCTTTCCTCATCCCTTGTACCTATGTACAGTTGTACTGTCTTTTTTCTTTTCTTTCTCTCTCACTGGGGCAGATTCGCCTTTAAGTGGGAGGTTGTTGGGGTAAAGGCGCCTCCACCATGCCGCCCCGTGTATTACTACACTGACAATACCCGCCACTGCACACTGCAGGTGGCGGGCGCCCGTCACGTCACTTTATTCTTTACATTCATTTTTTAGTGACTAGTAAATAAAGGAAGGCCCGGTCACACATTGTGACTATTGGAGTTCCCATTTCTTGTCTCTCTCTTTCTTGCTCTTGCTCTCCCGCCATAGCTCGTGTGCAAGCTTCAATCCTTCTCACCTTTCAAGGTCTACATACAATGCTCATTTGGTTATAAAGGGTTTTAAATAGGAAAAGGGAGTTGAATTTGATGAGATATTCTCCCCTATGATCAAGATGACTAACCTTCACTTGATATTATTCTTGGTTGCACAAATAGATCTAGGCTTGTACCACATGGATGTTAAGATGGATTTCTTACATGGGGACTTGTATGAGGATATCTATATATAGTAGCCTAAGGGTTTTGAGGCAAAGGCCAAGGAACACCTATTGTGCAAGTTGAGGAAGAGTCTTTATAGACTTAAGCAAGCACATAGGGAATGGTAACATAAGTTTGATGCCTTTATGCATCCACAAGTTTACAGAACCACACATGATGGTAGCCTTATCATTTTGGTGCTATATATTGATGACATGTTGATTGCTAAAAGTGCTCATGATGAGTTGGATGCTTTGAAAATTTAGATCATAAAGATCTTTTAGATGAAGGGCATGGGTTTTTTCTCTCACATGCTTGGTATCAGCATCACACCAATCACTCTAAGAGACACCTCTATTGTCACAGAAGGAGCACATTTATAAAGTTCTTGAGTGTTTCCATATGCAAAGTGGTAAGCTTATTAGTTGCTCATTACCTTCTTATGTGAAGGTCAGTCAAGATGTCCCTAGTCAAAAGATAAGAAGACGAAGATCCCATATGCATTTGTGGTGGGTAGTTTTACATATACCATGGTAGCTACTAGACCTAACATAACATTTGTCATGGGATTTGTAGTTTGTTATACAATGACATCTCATAAGTGACATTTGAATATCATGAAGGGTATCATGAGATATATTAAGGGCATTACAGATGTATGCACTTGTTATGGTGGCCAGTAAAGGGAGTGAGCCCTGAAGTGGAAGCACGAAGTGGAAGAAAGAGCTAAGGTGGAAGGAACAAGAGTAAGAGGTAGACACAAGATGTGGGAACTCCAATACTCACAATGCGTGATGGCCTTCCCTTTATTCAAATGTTACTGAAAGAATAAATAATAAAGCAACAATGATAGGTGCCTACCACCTGCAACGTATATGTGTGCAGGTTACTAATATGTGGTGTGGATACTGTCAGTGTAATACATGGGCAGCTAGGCACATGTGCCTTTACCCCCAACAATCTCCCACTTAAAGGTGAATGTGCCCCTAGCGAGGAGAGAACAAGAAAAAAGTGACAAAGTACAAATGTACATAAGTACAACACAATGAGGAAAGACTTCATCTCATCCAACACCTATCAACTTCCTAAGGGCGGAAAAGTGCTCTACTAAGAAACTTTTAGTGAGTAGATCTATAGAATTTCGGTCAGTTGAGCTCAATGAACTTGTCCTCAATGACCTCTCAAACAAAGTGCTAACGCACCTCAATGTGCTTTGTCTTCGCATGGAAGATGACCAACTAAATAGCACTCATAGAATTCGAATGCAATGTAGGCCTAGCTAGAGAGCCTCCTTGTTGCAAGCCTTAGTGGCTACAACATACTCTAGCTCTATAGTAGAGCGGGCCATGCATTTTTACACCCTAGAAATCCAAGAGATAGCACCTCTAGCAAAGGTGAAGACATAGCCACAGGTGGACTTTCTACTATCTGCATGTCCTGCATAATCAAAGTCAGTGTACCCCACAACTCTTGTATCCTAGCCACCATAATAGATGCACATAGGTGATGTGCCCTTCAAGTACCTCATGATACCCTTGACGATATCCCAATGATGTCTACCAAGTGTAGCTATATAGTGTGCCACAATTCCCATTGCAAATGTTGTGTCAAAGCGAGTGGCTATCATGGCATGCATCAAACTGCCCACTGTAGATGCATAAGGAATCTTGGCCATCTCATCAAACTATGGACAATTGGCCTAACCAGCCTTCACATGAGAAATTAAATGACAGGCAATAGGCTTAAGATCCTATAGATAAAACCACTCAAAAACCTTCTAGATATACTCCTTTTGTGATAAGTAAAGGAGCCCCTTAGAGTGACAAGTCTTGACATGAGAAGATAAAGGATAGCTGATAGGTTGAACATCCTATAGATGAAACCACTCAAAAACCTTCTAGATATACTCCTTTTATGATAAGTAAAGAAGCTCCTTAGAGTGATTGCGTGTAATGCGCATCCCAGGAATATGTGGGGCATGTCCCATGTCCTTCATCTCAAATCTCAAAGCTCTTCTTGAGCTAACCTTTCAAGGCATCTGGCTCATCATGAGCAATCCCAACAATCAACATATCATTCACATAGAGGATCAAAATCATAAGGCTAGTATCATGAGCCTTCTTTATATATAAACATGGATCCATATCACTACATGAATATCCTTGTGAATGCATAAAAGCATCAAACTTGTGGTACCATTCCCTTGGTGCCTACTTAAGGCCATAAAGGCACTTTCTCACTTTTCACACTAGTTGGTCCCTGCCAGGTTTTGCAAAGCCCTTAGGTTGCTCCATGTAAATCTCATCATGTGAGTCCCCATGAAGAAAATCCATCTTGACATCCATCTGATAAAGATCCAAGTCAAGGTGAGCAACCAAAGCCAATACCAAACATAGGATAGTCATCTTCACAATAAGAGAAAAGACTTCATCAAAGTCTACACCATGCTCTTACTTAAAACCCTTAACAACCAATCTGGCCTTGTATATCAGCTTGGGGCATCTAGGAGTACCTTTCAACTTGTATACCCACTTGCATGGAAAAGTGCATTTTCCACCAGTAGGTAAAGAAACCAAATTCCATGTATGGTTTTTTGATAGTGAGTCATACTCAGACTACATGGCCCTCTCCGAGTGATTGCCATCTCTCTGCATGGCCTCATTATAAGTAAGAGGCTTATCTATATTTATCACCATAACATAATCCATAGAGGCTCAAACCACACAGGCTATTTTCTATCTCTAGTAGACCACCTCAAAAACAAGTTGGGGAGCTTGGGCATCCTATGGAGCATCAGGGACCTAAGTGACTAGAGCATTAACTGCTATGATAGGCTGTCTAGCTAGCTATAGAGCAGCAAGAGACTCCTCTCAAAATATCACTATGCAGACCATAACCACATGATTATGCTACTTGTGCATTTTCTCCTCATGGAAAACAATATCATGGCTACAAATAACCTTCTGAGCCTATGGGTCCCATGGGCAATAGTCCACCTCAACACATCTCCATAACCAAGAAAGATGCATTTCCTAGACTTAGGATGCAACTTATTGCACTTATCTTTGGAAACATGGCAAAAATCCTTACGACCAAAGACACGCAAATAAGCATATGAGGGAGGTTTTCCAGACTATACCTCCTCTACAACTTGATAGTCAAGAGTAGTACATGGGGATTGATTTATCAAGTGTATGATAATAGTAACTGCCTCAGCCCAAACATGTGGTAAGCCTCTTGCCTAGCTACATACTTTGAACTCACTTCTAATTTTCCTATTCATGTGCTCAACCATACCATTCTGGGGTGGGGTGTACAGGGTGGTCAACTAACACTTAATACCCCTCTCGTCATCACAAAATTACTTAAAGGCTTTAGAGACATACTCACCCCCATTATCTGACCTTAGGTATTTCAACCTATGTCTAGACTAGTTCCAACCAAAGCAAGCCAACACTAAAATGTAGCCAAGACTTCTGATTCTTGCTTAATAGGATATACCCAAACCTTATGCATATAGTCATCAATCAAGGTAACAAAATATTTGACACCACCTAATGACTTACAGGGCATGGGACCACATACATCCAAATGAATAAGAGCCAATGGCTCACCCATGCATGTCATACCAGACTTTTTATGCATATTACGTGTCTACCTAACATATGAACAATGATCACAAGACTCAAAGCACTTATAGTCAAGGGGTGAAAGTTATTACAAATGGGTAAGCATTTTCATTCCTCCAAACTCGAAAATGCAAGCTCTTCACTTGACAGTGTCAACCACTTCCTACCTATCAATCAATTCATAAAGGGTAACTAAGAGTGCAACGGTCCTTTTCTAGTGTAAAACATACAATTCAGCCCCAAAAATCTGCAATTCCACAATGGTCAGTAGTACAAGGGACCAAGAAGCACGAATAGATTGAAACTATGTCCTCTATATGCCCTTGAACTAGCTTTTTGGGCCTCTCAAATAGTCTCCCAAGTGCTTGCAATAGCACTCTCAGTTCTAACTAACCCAATGCACCTCTTGTGTTGTAAAAAATATTAAATTTTCTAAAATAAACATGGGAATTAAGTCACCTCATACTTCAACCCTTACCTCTTCAGATTATGTACTCTCCAATCCCCGTAGGAAGGAGCTAGTCAACACTATGGAGGAGTATCTCTTAGGTTTGTGGATACTTTGGTTGGGCACATCAAGAATTTTAGGAGCTCACATAGTTTGGTTTTACTGACCACTAGTTCAACTAGCTATTGGTAACACCACTACAGCTAGTTTGTCTACGTGTTCATCCCTCCCAACTAGCTTTTACAACCAATGATTTGATTTCCAACCAAATTTCAACAATTTTTATTAAGAATACCTTGTAAATTACAACAAAAACCCTTTTTGATCATTCCATTATTAATACATCCAAGAACAAGCTACTCACAAGTACTATGGACTAGCTAGTCAATCTCTGACTAGTTCCTATGCAAGCACTTTATTCAAACCAATGAAAATTCAAAAATTGTAGTGATTTCCAAGAGTTTTGGTAGCAAAATTTCAGTAAACAAAATCATCCACTTGCTTCACAAAAACAATCTCAATTGCAACCTTATTAAACACACTATTTTCACTACAAACGATTATTAGCAAAAATTCAATAAGAAACAAAATAGCCAATATGGACTCTTGATTTCTCCTGAAGATTTGGCATTCAAGACAATTTTTTATTAGATTTACTGATATAAGTGATCATCCCCGTTCATTTTGTCAAGAATGCATGTTCTAGACTTCTTAGACTACATGCAGTGATTATGATTAGATTGTTTGTGCCCTCTTGCTACCCTTTCTTGAATTCTTTCCCATCTTTCCCAAACTATAAACACATGTATTTTTAGCAAGAATATTAGAAAATCTCAATGACATACTAGCAATACTCATGTTCTTTACCCTTTTTCAATTATGTTTGAAAATCATACAATCAAGTAATGCACCTAGTGATTATGAGCACGACTGCTTTCATGTGCTTCTTATGTCAAGCTCCAAAATCATCAAGCCTTTTAGCCCAATCATGAATAGCATTGGTATGCACAAGCAAGAGTCTATAGTACGGATATTCAGGTGTTGTACCGCAACTAGCTATTTGCTATCAAACTCTCAACCCGCAATATGCCAATGCATCCCATGGTAAAATTTGATAGAAATAAGTAAAATCAGAGTGGAAGTCTACAATTTTTACGGCTTTTCAGCCCATGAAGCACATTCAAGTGATGGATCACTTAAAGTTGCTTAGAATGTAGAATATAGCAGCTACATGCAAGGGAGATTAGTTTGTGTTTTTGTTTTTTTTTAATTTACTTGAATCAAATATTATTTTTTCCTAATTTAACAAATTTCCAAAAATACAAGCCTATCCTATGAAAACAAAAACACATACACATTCCATGGATTGGTTCCTTTCCAGTCCATCCATCCTAATGATGATGCACAAGGTTTCTACATCGAATTTGTCATGGTGAGAAAGCCCATCTTGCTCGGATTCGGCATATTGTACTCATCGTCTATGGTTGGAGACTCGTCAAGAGAGATTCCACTGGGACCTAGCAATGGAACCAAAATGTAGGGTCACTTTGCCTATGTGTCATATATCTAGAAAAAAAGGCACATATCAGTCATGCACTCCCTCAAGCCAAGTCTACTCATAGTCTCTCACATTGTGAGGTTTCCTACTATCTTGTCTCACTCACTCAACTTGTCATGGATGACAATCTGCAACTCGTCAAGCAAGAAGATAACCAAAGAAAAAAAGTCGATACGGGGGAACTCATCATGTGTAGTCTAGATGCCTGTTGAGAGCTCCCAAGCTTCGATGACTCCGCTAATGCATGCTACTATGGAGGGGAGCTTCAAGCTCTACCCCGAGACCTAGGACCACTTATTGCTCAAGTGTTTTGAACCGAGCAGCCATGGCTACCTCTCACATAGCCGACGCGCAATGCCTACCTTAGGGTGTAGTGAGCTTACCTTGATGCTCGATCGAGTACCCTCCTCTTTCTTGCACACTGGTAGCTCCACGATCCTTGAGGCAAGCTCAAGCAACCTCAATCCCTCTCCCATGAGCTTCATCCTCCATAGCCACGAGCGAGATAAGAGAAGAGAAGAGAGAGGGAGAAGATGAAGAGAGAAGACGGAGAGCTTCTTCTCCAAGATCCCTCATCCTCACACAATCACTCCCTCACACTCTCTCAATCCCTCTCTCAAGCACAAGCAAGAAGGCAAGGAACAAGAGAAGAATAAGAAGAAGCTTTTGCCACACACAAGAATGACCTTCCCATTCACTTTCCAACTTTTATATACATGCCCTAATTTGCATGGGCGGTCATCCCCCTTTTTTACATGGCCGTCCATTAGCCTAGGCCCATTTCCTCCTTTCCCACTGTTCTAGTCTATCCTATCCCCAACTAATGCATACAATTTGCACAGGAGTGAGCCTGGCACTCTTTTACAAGGTTTTGGAAGTGTTTCCGCACTTAATGGTGCGCTTTTTATTCTTTTACTCTCCTTGGGCGACTCCAAGACTTCTTGAGGATCGTGCCCGTGCATTTAATTTTTTCCCAGGTCTAGTTGCCATTTAAGGTGCCTTTTATTTTTCTCTTTTTCCATTTCCCGCTCCTCTATGCTGCGGTAAACATACTACAAGCTCCTCAATTCTTGCTCTATCATCCTTCACATGCAAAGAGTCGGTCTCCATCACTTGTTCCTTCAAGCCCACCTCTTCTCTCTCTCTTACTCTCCCTCTCTCACTCTCTCTCCCAAGCCCCCTCTAGCTCTTTATCTCTACAACAAAGTCTCTACTCTTTCACCACCTCTCAAACTAGGAAGATCCCAGAAGTGAGGGCAAGTAATTGAGTTTTTCTATAGTAACCAAGAGCAAGCTCACAAGCTCTTACAAGAGTTTCCTTGTCTCTTTGAGATCTTGCATACAAGACATGGCCACATAGAGAAGAAAACGAGCCTAAGAAGAAAAGATATAAGCATGCTTTGCATTAGTTGATCAAATAGATACAATAAGTTTTTTCTCACCATATATTTGTGACCTTTGATTTAATATTTGGCCTGGCCCTATGTCTCAAGGGTGCCCATCACCCATGGTCTCTTCATGCCTGCTTGTAGAGTCTTATGACCTATCTAGACATCCTAAATCACACTCCACTCGCATGCCCTTAAATGCACATTAATTTAAAATTTGCATGGGAGTGAGCTCGATGCTCGAGAATGATTTTACAAAAAAATATTTGAACCTTTTTGGTAGTATTGATGTTAATTCTTAATTTTTCTAGAGCACCCAATGACTTTATGTTATTTTTGTCTTTTTTATCTCTTGATGAGTGCTTTTTACTCCAAGCTTTGAATTCTGCTAGTTGGATGCAATCAATGTATCTTCATGTTGTCACTTTTGGGTTCTTCTTGATCCTTGCATGTATCCTCCTTTTCATTTCTTTTGACACATGTTGCTTCTTTTTTCATATGCTCCTTGCTTGCTACTTCATGCTTTTATAGCTCTTTTGCAAAGAAAGATTAACAAGGATGTAAGCAGCAACGGCCGTCACAGTGTGAGAAGAAGGCTTAGAGTAGAATAGAAAGAGACAATCATGCCATTGCAAACCAAGGTCATTACAACCCAAGGGGAGCTTGTTCTGCTAGCCAAAATGTCATATTCACACTGTTGCGAACATGGATGGCGAGTGCAAAGGAAGTTGTCACGGTGTGAAGAGACATGCTATTGGACATTAAAAAAATAGGATCATGCCATTATGGATATGGTTTCCAATGTTGAGCAAGTCGTCACGGTGTAATTAGATGTGGTTCTAAGGAGTGGATGAGCAAGATTGCGCCATTGCAGACGTGCTATAGGGAACAGCCATCATGGCACAACAGGATGTGGTTTTAGGGGATTAACGAGTAGGATTATGCCATTGCAAACGTATAGTAGGGAATAGCTATCACACAGGGCAATGGGTGATACCCAAGGCTTCCATGGAAGGAGTCAACAACATCGGGCCAAGGGACTATGAATGATACAATGCAAAAAAATCAACCTTGTATACTTTCCCACCTAGCGTTCCATATGTTTAGATTCTGTGTGGGACAAGCTTAGGATTCAAATGGCTAGTTCCAACAACAAATGAGTTTAATAGCTAGATTTTTGCCATGCATCCAATGTTTGTGTTTTTACCAACAAATACAATGGACTATAAATACATCCGGTGAAGCTTTTGTCTAGCTTTTTTTTCTCTACTTAGAACTAGTCTTGATTTAGTATTTGTGTATGGTTGCATTTATCTTTGTTGGGTTTTGCCATCATTGCATTTCAGCTTGTCCATTATAGCATAACTAGAATAAGGACTAAATCTCATATTGCTTCTCCTTGCACATTGTGGCATATTTATCTCTGCCATTTTTTCAAAGTCAAGTAGCAATCCTTCCCTTTTCATTACGGTGCAACTAGTGTATCAATGAGATCTTGCATTGCCACTCCTCTTGTCATCACATCATATTTATCTCTCCTCTAGAATTTCCATTTTAGCAACCTTCAAGAATGTCTAAAGAGTCAAGTTCCCTCCCTATTTCATCTACCAAGGCAATGAGTCTAAAAAGAAAAAGGGGTGTCTCCTCCACAGCATCCAAGGAGTCAATAAAGAGAAAAGCTGGCATTGTCCCAAATGTTCTTTCTACCAACTCTCCAATGTCCATAAGAAGTGCAAGAATTTCAAGGAGGACTCCACCAATCAAAGGAAAATCACCATTGAGGACCCCATGCCTCACTCAAATCACAGAAATAACCCCCTCTGAGAGACTTTTGGATTTCCTTATTCAGAGCAACATTGTAATGTCATTTTTCCCAATTGTTAAGGATATTTTCAATCCTAAATGGGATCTTGATCAAGTAGTTAATTATTGCAAAGATTTTTCATGGAGTATTATGCATAATTTGAAGATTTAGCAAGCCCAAATGTGCAAGTGGACTCAAAGATTTTTGTTCACATACCTATTCGCAAGTCACCCATATAGAAGACATCATTCACAAAAAGGTATACAATGCATTCTTTGGAGAAGTTTTTTGGTTTAGATATTGTGTGCTCTCTCTGCACCGAAGAAAATGTAGGCTTATGTTGAAGTCTAATGCATTCTTTGTGTATTCCCTTATGAAGTATCCAATGAGTTTTGATGAGTAAAAGATGGAGACAATGATATCCTTGTCTGTTGTAATGGATATGGAGGTTGACGAGGATGTGGAGGATTAGGTTGATCTTTAAATGGAGGCATCTATTGCAAAGAACCTAAATGTTGCTCATTTCAAAGTGGAGACTATTATTGAAGAACTTAGTGTTGAGGTCCCTAAAATATCTAAGTTATCTTTGAGCCTTATTATACCCTCTTTCCTAACCTTTGCAATAAAAGATAAGGAGTACTTGATATTGTTTGATATCTAACAACTCTTTAATTTGAGAGAGGACTATTGATTGGAAGTTATTGTAGTAGCTTTTACAGAATACTAATGGCATTATTGATGTTGAACATGAGTCTAAAGATAAATTTCTCTCACTAGATACACAAATGTCTGATGATAAGTTTATTAATGCACCTAAGGCCTTGTCTATGTGTTTGACCAAAGCAAAATATGCTGAGAAGAAATTACAAATTACTAATGAGGAGTTTTAAGAGCTTCAAGAAAGACTTGAGATTTCCAAGTTTGGGAGACAACAATCAGAGTATACTGAAGAACTTAGAGATGCCAAGGAAACATCACCAAATTAACTTATGGAGTCCAAGTAGAGAATGATGAGAATCAAGTGGTAATGCTGTATTTCTTTTCCATGATATCTAGATATTTTTGTTTTCTCACATCTCATTTTCATATTATATTTTCTTCTATAGTTGGAGATTGCATGTGAGGATAATTTCTTGGGAAGAGGTAAAGGATCGAGAATTAATGGTGTCTCTATCAAGGATGTTGCACTTGGACACTACCTTGCTAGATTTGACCCTCATATTTTTTTATCTTACATAGCACTTTCTTAGAGGAGGCCTCATGGCCTGTTCTTGTATAAAAGCTCTTACAAGGGTTATCGACTACTCAAGTTTACAATAAAATTTCCACAAAGTAATGTTTCTTGAAAAGGCAGTGGCCACTCAAATTTTTGGCAATGCACATGGACACTCTACCTTCAGAGAGAATTCTCCTCTTATGCTTTGGATGCACCACAAACAAATGTTAAATACATTGCTAGATGTAAGAGGAGAAATTTTTTTGCATCATAGAGGAAAGATACCCAAGGATAAAGAGGATGAAAAGGCTATTTTAAGCTAGCTATCCCTTTGTGTATTTGGCCTATCAAGTATCATAAACATTTATTGTATTCTTTAGTCTTTGAAGTTGTCTTCGAAAAAGTCAATTGAATAACTCTTCAAGAGCATTGCTTTTTGTTACTCCTCCAACATGTCTTGTGCTATGAAAGTAACATATATGAGCTTAATAGTGGGATTTTCCCATTCCTTGACTACTGAAACTTGCTCATGGCCCATGCTCCTCCACAAAATAAGGCCCATGGATTAGAATAATGTGTTGCATCATATAAGAAGCAAGATTTAGTTTCGATCATTTGTTTTTTGTTTTTTTAAATGCATGATTGAGCTCTTTCTCTATCTTACTAATATCCTTTTCTCCCCATGCTTCCTATATTACTTGAATAAGATTTGTAATTGAAGATTTGTACTCTTTTGGATACATGTATGACGTTTGGTGTTGCCTAAGCACTTTGAGAAAGATGTCAAGATTTCTCCAAACCTCCATTCACAAAAAAGTAACTTGGGGCATAATGGTCACATTTATTGTAATCTCACACAACTCTCTCCAACCCTCCTATACTATATTTATGTCAAGAATCGTGTGGTGGGGAGACTTGCTTGAGGTGTTGCACCAAACACACACCATACACTTATTAAGAGGAAGATCACTCAATGAAACAAGAAGAGAGATGGAGGCAAAAAGATTTTCTTACTGGTTTTTTCTTCTTCTTCCACACACAATACAATGTACACAAACTATAGATAAGATATAAGATGAAGAAAAGTGACCTACTAAGTCAAACAGTGCATAACTGACTATAATAATTGAATGGCGATATAATTATGCGAGTTGTAGGTAGGTGCAATGAACCGAGTTGTAGGTAGGTGCAATGAACTAAATATAATAAGTGATAAGACAATGGCTATGTGAGGATCATAATGACCACCAACACAACCATCTAGCTAGGAAATTCATCATCAATGTCTGTATGTGTTGAGCTTGCCATCTCAACACTCACCCTCAAGCTCAACTGTATCTCTATAAATCCAAGGAATCTTCCAAAATTTCGAAGCTTCTCTATACCCAATGCCTTTTTGAAAATGTTAGCTATCCGATCCTTTGTATTGACATATACCAAGTCAATCTCTCTTATTGCAAATACCTACATCTCAATGTCTTTTGTCCTAGCATGGAACATTGGGTTCCTAGCTAGCTATATGCTACGCATGTTGTCACAATGAATAACAAATGGACTATCTCCCTGCACATCCAATTTACTCAATAACTTTTGCAGTCATACCACCTCACATGCCACCATAGCAATGCCAAGAATCGCATGGTGGGGGGACTTGCTTGAGCTGCTGTGCCAAACACACACTATATACACCAAAGAAAGATCACTCAAGAACACAAGAAGAGAGATGGAGGCCAAAAACGTTTTCTTGCTGATTTCTTCTTCTTCTTCCACATACTATACAATGTACACAAAGTATATATAAGATACAACATAAAAGAAAGTGGCCTACTAAGTCAAACAATGCATAACAGACTATACTAATCGACTCGTGCTATATCTTTTTACCAGTTGTAGGTAGGTGTAACAAACTAAATATAATTAGTGATAAGTCATTGGCCATGTGAGTATCATAATGACCACCAACGTACTAAGTGTAGACGTGCAGACCCATCTAGCCAGGTGGTCCATTATCAATGTCCGCACATGTTGAGCTTGCCATCTCAGCAAGCAACACCTCTATACGCAGCCTCTCTGTGCTCGATAAAGCAAATATAGGTTACTTTTTTTTGCTCCATGTAACTAATGCACCACCAAGGAAAAACATGAATCCACTAGTAGATCTTCTGTATGACATGCTACCATCCCAATCTGCATCTGTATACCCAAATACCTATACATCCTTAATTACCTCATAAAAAATTCCATAATGTAAAGTGGACTTCACATTCCTTAATATGCATCTAACTGCATCCAAATGAGGCTTTCTAGGCATCTACATAAACTAACTAATAAGGCCACTAGCATAGCTTAAGTTTGCCCTTGTGATAGTCATGTAAACCAAACTCCCTACTATCCTTCTGAACATAGTAAGGTCTTCTATCTCATCCCCAATGTTATCACCCAACTTCACATTTTCCTCCAATGGTACTGAAAGAGGCTTATATGTTGCCATACCGTACTTGGATAATATATCCAAGGCATATTGGCTTTGGGATAGCCCTATACCATCATCACATTTGATCACCTCAATAACAAGAAAGTATCTTTGCTCACCCAAATTCTTCATCTCAAACTTCTTCTTCAAAAATTCATTAACTTCAATAATCCCATCATCACTGTCACCTATAATAATCAAGTCATCCACATAGATGACTATGATGACCAAACCAGCGTGATCAACATAAAAAATATAAAAGTCAATATTGACATGATCTTGTCAGACCATGCTCTAGGTGTTTGCTTCAGTCCATAAATTGCATTCTTTAACATGCACATATATGTGGGATGCTCTAAATCATCATAACCTGATGGTTGCTCCATATACACATCTTCTTGCAATTCACCATGCAAGAAGGATTTGTGAACAAGTGGCCAACTCTACTTCCTTTTACAACCAACCTACACTTATCATTAAAGTATTGTACAAAACAACCTTTTGCATTAATTCAAACCTGCAACCCTTGCTCTACCATTAGGCCAATAGGCACTAATTTTTTTATGATTGATAGCACATGTAATACATCTATGACTTGGCCATCATGCAAGGACAAGGGGACCTTTCTAATGTGTAAAATTGGGTGGCATGAATCATCACCCGTCTACACATAACTTGGATTTTGTAAGTTTTGCATCTCCCCAAACTATTCAACATGACAAGTCATATGATTAGATACACCTAAATTAACATACCATGCATCATCATATGTTGCATAAAAAACAAATACTCATTTTTGTTTTCACTCTGTCGTGATGAAGATGATGCATAGTTTTCTAGCTACAATTTACCACTATGGATATTATCCTTCTTAGCATAATAATGGGCTACAATATAACCTATTTTGCCACAATAATGGCAAACAATATAGCAAAATTTCAAGAAACACTCTTCTTCCGTCCACCTCTTCGTTTAGAGCTCCCCCTATCTCTAAAGTTTCCATGGCATCCTGAAATCCACATTTCACCAAATTACGCATTTAACCTGTTTTGCTGGTTATCACTAGCACATCCCATACCACGGCCTCTTGAAGAGGATCTACCATGTCTTCTTCCTGAACTTGAGTAAAATGCTTGCACCAACTTTCATATTTATCTCTTTCGTAATCATGAGAGAGACCAACTCATCAAAATTTTAAAATGGCTTCCGTACATATAGAGAAGTGACAAATGATTTCTAAATCTTCTCATTATTAAGGCCACTCAATGTAGATGAAACTAAATCATCATCATCATGTATTGCGTCTATCATTGCTAAAGCATTTGCAATGCTCCTTACCTTCAAGACATTTTCCCTTTCTTGAAGGTATTCAACTCTTGCTTGAGTTGAATCTTTCATGCCTTTGTATTTACTGAATTTTTTTTCTCAAAAATTGTCCAAGTTGCATGTGAAGTTTTTGCATTCCTAATATGTCCTAGCATAGTATTATCAATGATTGAAGATAGCCAATACATCACCTTTTTGTCTTTTTCATTCCATTTTTTCCACACCTTTAATTCATCTATAGTCGTAGGAATACTCAGCTCTAACTTCTTTTCTTCACCTAAAACAAACTCATAAAGGCCCTTTCCAATGAAAAAGTTTGTCGCACGGAACTTCCATGAAGGGTAGTTGTTCTTGTCCAGCTTCTCAATGATGGGATTTCCGTAGTTCTCTGCCATTATCACAAAAATGATATAGAATAGCAAGCAAGTCTTTTGCAACCTTTTACAACAAGTATACAGCAATACACCAAGTAATCTTTTTTTACTGATTGCTCAACAGTACATGTAATCTGCAACCTATTTGCAAGTAAAATTTATGTTTGCTTTCTGGCAAACACAAAAATTACAGATTTAAAATCTACAATCTATACAACTACTTTTGGTTGATATAATATCCTAAAACTAATGTCCACACAACCTTGCAGCTTTAAAACAGGGCCCAAAATGGCCTCAGATGCCCAAAAAAGTAGCGAGTAAGTCCTAAAGGGTATATTTGTCTAAGTCTTTACATACATAACAATGTCATGCTAGTAATAAAGCATGTATTAATTATTAGAGCTAGGTCTCCCTTTGCTAGACATATCATCACCAAAGTTTTAAAAATAGTATTTTATTCATTTGAGAGAAAAAAATATTATTTTTCAAACATCATTCCCTTAATACTTATTCCATTATCTCAAGATTAAGTTAATCATCATAATATTTTGCTCCTTCTAGGGAGAGATCAATGTACAAAGTAGACTTACTTATATTAAACTATGAATGAATGTTGTGTAATTTAGGTGATTGTTAAGATTCCCCCCTTTCACTCTAAGGGTGATTGGAGGAATTACTTGATTCTCTCTTTAATGAATTCTCTCTTTGCAATCCAACACTATTCAATTGAAGAGTAGACTAAGAGAGGTATTCAATTAGAATCTTTTTCAATAAAAACACTCTCATTTCTAAGTCAATTCCTCCTTTGCCTAGTCTTTTTCAAGATTCTCCTAGCTTACTTATAAAAGGAAATTTTAACCTTATTCTTTCATTGCTAATATAACTATCAATTTGGACAATTGTCTTTGGGAGATTTTTGGGACCTAAAATGGGCTCTAACACTGGCTTTAAGGCACTAATCGGGCCTCTACTCACCTAAAACCACCCCACACAGCCTTGTGGTCTGAGCATCTAAGAGCTTTGTGTTTGTCCGATTTTGTAGTCCAATGAATAATTATTTCTCCACTCCTTAGAGTGAGTACCTAAACATGCTGGTGTTATACACCACGTACACACACACAGGGAGCACCCCTCGATTGATCACCACAGCTCCACTACAACTCTCCTACACCTCGAGGATTGGCCCCAATATGCACCATGCGCATAAAAGACATTTGAAACAAAGTCCACTCTTTCAATTAAATGATCCAAGAGATGATAGATAAACCTCACCAAATAACTCCCAAGGAATTGAATATCTAGCCCTACCACCTCAGATACCTCACACCCTTAGCATCTGGTCATCACTCATACAAACAAGTGCTATGCATCCAGGATATGATACCATATGGTGCATCAATGAAAGTGTGAATATGACAATCATTCTCAAACAAATATTCATTGAAAACTAGCAATGTGAAAGTGCGAAGACAATTCTTTTCATGATTTTCTTTTCCTACGATAGTACTTCGTTGCTTAGGGCTAGCACCGAGCTTCCTCGTGCTACTAGTCCCTTTTTTATTTTAAGCAATTGTGAACTCTATATGATATGCACCATGAAACATTAGAATTTAACGTACTTCAACCACTCAACAACCCCCCACTCCCTACCATTGAAAATTTTGCATATGTTGATAGGTGTAAGGCATGGTTTTTTAATGAATTTTTATTTATTGAACGCAATAAAAACGCATTCTAGAAAAGAAATAGGGTTGAAATAAGGCTAAACCTCATGCTTCAACTCCATCATGCATTCATACACATAAATCTTATTTTTCCTTATTTTTATGACGCGAAAAACCTAACCTTTTTTTTCTTATTTTTTCTATTTATATATAGAAGATTGTTGATAATTATTTATTTTTTGGTTTAGATAGATTATTCTTATAAAAAATGATTTTCTTAGTATGTTTCATTCCATATGAACAACAAATGCACACAAAAATCCAAAATTCACATATTTTCTCTTAAACTGCCTAGTTTCGGGTTTTGCATAAAATTATAATATGATTGATTTTTTCATGATTCTTTCAACATGAATAATCAAACAGAGGATTGGAAATTAAATCCAAGCATTGCTAACCATTTCAAATAACAATTTATTATAAAACAATAAAATCTATCTTTTTCTCATAAAATTACTCATTATAACACGTTTTTCAATGTTGGAGGCGTGGTGACGCTCTTTCATGGCCGCTAACAATCCATCCAACTTTGATTCATGACTTTTTCCACTCCCGCATCATCGGTTGACCAAAACATCAATCTTAGCCCATCTCCCTCTCTTTTACATTGATCCATGAGAACAAACCACAAGAGGAGAGAGGAGAGGGAAATACTGAAATCAGATCTTTTGATTTGATGCATCATTTTTTATGATTTTTAAAGTGATGATAGGCGAAGAATTGATGGAGCCTACTGCCAAGACGATTCCTCATATGATGCACTCTCCAAAAATTATATAAAAATTGGAGATTTGGGAGTGCCGAAAAAAATAGCCCCCTCCCCCTCCCCCCCCAAAAAAAATTAAAAAGTCATGTTGTTTCATATCTAAAGCTTGTTTAAGCTTTAAGCTTTTGGTTTAAAAAAACAAGTTCACTATTTTGTATTCACACTTCCTACCAAGTGGTTTTTTCACTTTTGGAGGGGCAAATGAGCCTAAATTTGAGATCTGTCTAGACTGTTGACTATGTGACGTCAAAATCTACAAACCATTGCCACACACTTTTTGGCTCCTAGATCATATAGCTACTTCATAACGCGAAACCTTGCGAGGATTAAATGGGGGGTCAACAAACCGACTTTGATGGACAAGAACCAAGACTTGCATTGGGTTCATGGCATTGAACTCCATCTAGGAAAACTCTAGCTCATCGATCTGCAACTGTTTCATTTTTCATGAAAATTTGCTCTTTTACGACCTCCCAGGCACTTTTTCGCTTCAAAAATTGCCTTTAAAATCCGCTCTTATTGGTGACCACGGGATAGGGGGCTCAGTCCATCGAATCTCACGAACTAATATGCACAAATAACAGCCATAGATAGCATCAAGCTACCACAAAACTTATGCTCAACAAAGCACAAGAACAACTCTCACCCTATCCCCTGACAAAACCAAGACATGAATATCCTCACAGGATAGGCCCAACATAATCTGACAGAAATCCAAAATGAGTTGCTAACCAACTTCTCCAACACGGATTGGCTAAAAGAACCATCAAAGAGGTCATCCTAGTGGTGGCATGAACTACCTATCTAACTTAGGACAACTGAACTAGGAACTCCAGCTAGGCAAGGGCTCTTATGGCCTGGTCATCAAAAATTTTCTTTTAACACACTTTCTTGCAAAATTTCCATACTTGGGCATGTAAAAAGGAGGGAGAGAAGCATAGAGTGACCTAAGGAGAATAGGGCATCAGCCTCAAGTCTCCTGATTCGGTACCCAAGAGCCTACCAAGATCTAGCAAAGGTGACACTTAATCCTTTTCTATTTCACTCACTTTTATTTTCACTCCACTCTCACTTATTTCTTTATTGTAGCTAGCTGCAAGGAAGACAAGGCACTGGGCTAACTCGCCCCTAAGAACCTACTAGGCCTCTGCAAGGTGATAATAAATTGCTTTTAGGATTTTTCTCCCCTTTCTTTTCTAGGTGAGGGATTAAAACCCCTTTTTACACAACTCTGTAATTTTATATTTAGATATAGTGAGAACTTTCTCTTATTTTCTACTACCTCACACTAGTAGGGACTCCTAGAATAGTTGCCTAGCAGGCTAGGAAGGACAGGGTTACTAAGACTACCTTCTATAACCGATCTTTAATGCATGACAATGTCTTAATAGGACGTAGACAACTACTCAAACCTCCCTCAGATATAACTAACCAAACCCCAGGATCTCATGCCTTGATTGTTGGTCCCCACAAACGAAAAGAAAATAACCCCCACATACACACATAATATTATCAGCTTAAGGGAAAAACTCAGAAAGGTGATGATACCATCGGGAATGGCCACAAGAAGGTTTCGAGCAACAAAGGCACCCTCTGGACACAATTTTTCAAACCTATATGATGCAATCACTAAAACAAAAAACCATTACCCACACCAAATAAACACATGGCTATCTTGGTCTAAAGGAATATAGCATTTCTCAACCAACAAACTATCCCTCTTGACCTTATGAAATCAAACATTAGAACCCTACAGAACTGGCCCTCTTGGCCTTGGGGAATAAAACACTTTACTATCATTCAGCAGCATATTGCTAAAACAAACCTTTGGTCCTCCTAACATAACTCTACTAAAGCACAAAATTGACCAAGGATAAGGGCTCCTCAAGCCCTACACTAAGTGTATCAGGTTATTAACCAAGCCCCCTACATAGATAGCAAGAGACATTTGACAAATTTGATGATTCACAATCCTATGCATCCATGACAATGTGGGAAGGTACTCAATTGCTACTTGCCTCATAACCCAAACTAACCATCATCGTCCAAAACAAGACATGTCTGTAAGAAGACCCAAAAGTAGTCCACCAGGGTGAATGTTAAGAGGTAATTTCTAGAGCTCCCTTGGACCACGATCAAAAAAGAGATCTTCAACAAAAGCATAATTAGCCCAGGGAATCCACAAAGTGATTCCACTATATGGAGGAACTAATTGACATGTCATTATCTCAAAAATATGTAACATATCTAAGGATGCACGATGGTACATCCATAGAATGGAATCCCACACACTGTAGGTCCCATTCAACTATTGATTACTAACTGCGAATCACCTTTAACCAATAATTGGTGGATACCACCACATTGGGCTACATTCACCCTCATGATACAGGCCTTGTATTCTACCATATTATTAGTACAAAAAGGTATTAAATAGACTCCCATCTTCATGACAACATCGGGGGTCTTTAATGACCACACCAATGTTTGCATGTTTAGCAGGCCCTCTAGAAGCTCCATCAAAATACAAGGTATAGACCTAGTCTTCAATGAGAGGCCATGTCATACTAATCAGCTCACTTGTACTATTGATAATCAAAATCGAGCCTAGAGAGATTATGTATAACAAGTACATTCCCTCCTTCCTTGCTAAACTTGATAGGAATACTAGTCAGAATTCATTGACAATGGTGGCAGTAGAGCTTAATCTCCCATGTGAAAGATCCGTCTTGCCACTCAATAATCTAGTATCCTTTACTCCACTAGATCACTTGACCTTGGTGGTAACGTTTCTCTAGATACAGATGATCTAGGTAGGGAATGATTCGTTTCATCTACTCGTCTTGGTACCTACTGCAAGTTAAAGCTAAATCCTGAAGGACTTGCACTGGCACCAAGGCCAACGTTAGCCCTTACACATAGTAAGGCTTCAGCTTATTAAAATTAACCTTATTCTTAAACTCTACCCCCTAGAAATCTGCTAGAAGGGCTATAGAGCCATTCTCTCCTAAACGTACAATCTTGTATGGTCCGTCCCACTTGGATTCTAATTTACCTAGGAGTAGCTCACAATGAGCATCATAATACAACACCAACTGACCTTTCGTAAATTTGTACTTCTTAGCCCAAAGGTCATGAAGGGCTTTCATTCTTCACTCCCCTACTTCTTGATGTAGTAAAGCCTGCAGCTGAATCTCATCAAAAAGTGTTAGAGAAGTATATCTTTCTTGTAATGCTTTTGCCTCTCCCAACAAATGATTGAGAGTGAATCACATGGTGGGAAGTTATATTTCCAATGGAAAAACACACTCTTCCCCATACACTATCTTGAATGGGGTGTGGCCGGTAGCTCTCTTGAATGTTGTATTGTAAGCCCACACTACCACATACAATTTCTTATCTCAATCGGGCTTGCTTTCCAATACTATCTTAGATAATATTTCAACCAACTATTTATTTGTACTCTCAACTTGGCCATTAGCTTAAGGATTATATAGGGTAGTCTTATTATGCTTAATCTTCAAAGCTTTTGTCAAGGCTATTATAACCTTATTCAAGAAGTGTGTCCCTCGATCAGACACTATCTCCTTAGGTGGACCAAAATGGAAAATAATTTGCTCCATAATAAAACTGGCCATCTCCTTAGCATTATCCTTCACCATTACTCGAGCTTCATACCACTTTGTAAAGTAGTCATTTGCTACAATAATATGTTGCTTTCACGTAGTTGATGAATGGTATATTGGTCCCACAAAATCGATACCCCATTTTTCAAAGGGTAACATAACCAAAATAAGGTTTAGAGGTCGCTTACAAATTTCCATCGCATCGTGTCTTTGATAGACATCACACTGCTTAATATAACTGAAAGCATATTGGAAAATCAATGGCCACCAATAGCCATCACAGAGAGCTTTTGGGCACCAAGTTGGTCAAAAAAATGTCCCTCACATGTTGAATCATGGCACTTCTCAAGATTAAATGGCACATAATCAGGTACTACACAATGGCGATAAATGTCATCTACTCCTCTCCGATACAGGACACCCACTATAATCGAAAAGTGTAATGCTTGTTGCTTAATCTTTCTATTTCCGACTTTGATAAAGCAGCCTCAAATCCTCTTGTAGATAAATAATGCTTTATAGCTGCATACTAGGAAGTGATGGAAGCTATATCGATCTTGAATAGACCTTGAATGTCACTTCCTTCAGTCAAACTTTCGTTTGACTCCCCGAAATCTATGAGACATTCTATAATACCTTGTAGCTTCGGTGGCTTACTCCTAATCTCATAATCAAACTCTTGCAAAGTGATTAACCACTTTGATAAACGGTTAGGCAGCTACATCTTGTTTAGCAACAATCTAAGGCCTTTCGCCTTTGTGAAGAATATCACCTTCTCATAGAGAATATAATGCCTACATTTATTCATTGCAAAGACCATTCCAAGGCACAATTTCTCCATGTACGTATAGTTGACTTTAGACACCCCCAACTTCTTGCTAGCAAAGGCAATTGGATGTTACCATTTCTCTTCCCAAATTTGGGCTAAACATCAGCTAGATACTATGCATTGTGGCTTGCTGAAAATATATAGAAAACTTCACCTCTTCTAGGTACTTTTAGGACTGGCACTTTCACTAGTTCCTGCTTCACATCCTCAAAGAATACTTGACAAGCTTCATTCCACTCAAACAGATAGTTAAAAGATAGGAGATTCATCAATGGCAACGGTCTTTCTGCCAGTGCATTGATAGATCTTCGATAATATCCCACTGATGACAGAAAGTTGTGTACCTCTTTTGGAGTACGAGGCAGGCTCATACAACTATAACCGTTATCTTTTCAGGGTCAGTCGCAATACCAACCAAGCTAACCACATGGCCCAATAACAACCCATAGGGCACCCCAAAGATGCACTTTCATGGATTAAAAGCAATGCAAAAATGTCTACAATGCTCAAAACATTTCCTTAGAATAATTAGTTACCTTTCCACAAATCCATGCCAATTTTAAGGTATTTTGTTAAAAAAGGAGGTCATAAGTGTTAGCAAAGGTCTAAGTCACATTTATTTTTGCAACATAGTTTTTCTTCTTTACTTTCAAGTTGTTCTTCTAAGCTTCCATGGATTCCTAGAGCTTCTATCTCTCAAGCATCTCTCTGTTAGCCTTTGCATCTTGATCTCAAACATTCCACTCATCATTCTTAGTAGTATGATAACCATCAAGCATAGTCATAGTAGTTGATCATTAGGAGCACTAGGAGATGATTTCTCAAGTAGCACTACATGGCTGATCACATGTATCAGATACCTACATGAGAAGTTGCTGGGTAGGGCATAGTTGACGATTTGTGAGACGCTCACCTTTTTAGCTTGTCTAGCGAGCAAGATTTGTTCAAAGTTGATCTAACGCCATATTGGGTGGATGATATAGTCCAAGTGGTAGAGCACAGTCTGCCTAATAGACCTATCAAGAAGGCTAGGCTTTGACGACTTGTTCTGAGAATCCAACCTCATTGCACAGCTCCCGAGAAGATCTATACCTACTATACCTAAGTAATCATGGATTATCTGACTAAAGAATACGAAAGATTTAGTTGAAATGTGACTAAAATGGAACCAAAGATATTTGTTATAATACTAATTGCCAAGAAGGGGACAAAGAGGAGAGGAGAGTGCAAAAGAGAGAGAAAATAGGAGAGAGAAAGACATGAGGAGAAGGAAATACTAGAGTGAGGGACAAAAGGAGAGAGAATCCATGAAACCTACAAGAAGTGGAGAGATTAAGAGATTAAGAGATACTAGAGTGAGAGACAAAAGGAGAGAATCCATGAAACTTGCAAGAAGTGGAGAGATGAAGAGATTGTTTTTATTATTGTTAAATCATGAAAAAAATACAAGTCTTTATATCTTATACCTAGTTAGTGTGACTTGGTATTTTATTTTTCCCAAATATTAAATCTTCCTAGTCCTTTACACTAACCAATTTACTAGATAGTTTTTAAAATTTTATTTATTTATTTCTTTTCTATATATTCATCTATTTATTCATTCATATTTATATTTATTTATGTGTATTTGTATGTGTATGTGTGTGTGCATGTATGTGTGTGTAAATTTGTACTTGTGTGTACGTGTATGTTGCCCCCTTTTTTTCAAAATTATAAATATATATGCCATTAAAAGATGTCCACGTACATCTAAAAATGAATTAGATTGAATCTCGATCATCCATGCTTCATGCTTAAACCAAAAAGAAGATAATGATAATGTGGAAAAGAAATGTGGCATTGTAATGTGGTTGTGTTATATATTATATCATGTTATTGAAGGCTAAGCCTTTTCACCTGGAAGAAAAATAAATAATAAGAAGATTTCGATCCAAGCCTCCCCACGACTAGCTAAAGCTGAATTGAAGGTTAAGGAAGTACAAAGTAAGCAAGTAAGCTATGGGTAAGAGGCTCTTCCATCTTGTTCAATTTTCCTTAAAATGTAGCCATAAGAGATACGCGAGGCTAGTAGGGCTTTCTAATTACAATGAAACTTGTGAGTGTGAAAAGTGGCACACACTCTACAAATAAGCCGTTAACCCTTTCACACTGTGATATTCTCCATTTGAGGATGTATTGGCCCTTGTTTTGACCCTACATGCTAATTGACATAACTATTTCTAAGCATACTACAACTTTGACTATGTCAACCATTTATAAGTGCAAATATTACAATGTTTGAATCTATATGATTTTAGATATTTTCCTGATGACAAAGGGAAAGATCATCTACATACAAATTCACATTGTAGTTTCTATATTGTAGTCAATGAAAAAGGTTGTGCCACTTGGTTGTTCTCTACTTGGAATCACCTTGCAACATTGTTTGGTTACATTTTGCGAGTTTTGCAAGTTCCTTTGGCTTGCTAGAATGTTTGACAATTTGAAACAAATTGCAATGGTAATCATGGTAAGATTATCTATCTTGTTTGGTTTTTCCAAGAAATGAGATTATCGAATAAAAATTTTCTTTGAAATATTGAGAGTAGATACAAAGTAAAGTAATGTTTTGATTGTTTATTATTTATGGGTGTCATAAATAGCATGATGTGATATTTACAAGAACTTGAAACCCCCCACTATTGCATGGAGAATCTAGCAAGGCTATTTGAAGTAAACACAAAAGGGTAGAAAGTTGCATCTCAATTTCAAGCTAAATCGTGTTAAAAGAGGAAATTTGTGCACTTAACAGTTACTCATTAAAGATAAAGGGTTGTTGAAGTGCTTGGGTCTATCAATCTAATAGTTGATGATGGTGTTGTTGTATGTGCATGCTTAAATGGACTTGGCAATGACTACAAGAGATTTATATCATTTATTAATACAGAGGATGATACCCTTGACTTTGTTAATTTGATATCTATGTTGATATTTGAGGATAAGAATCTTGGCTTGGATTTTGTTTATTCTCAAAGTAAGAATAAATATGAACATGCTTTCTACTCAATTAATAAAGATAGAGGTTGTAGTCGAGACCAAGGTGGTGATCATGGTCAAGGTTATGATGCATAGCAAAATAGAATAAGAAAATCCTAAGAAAGGGGGAACCAAATAGGGGCAAGCTATAGATCCTAACATATAACAAATTTTAGTGGAAACACAGAATGTTTGCATTCTGGTGAGAAGGCCACATTCCCAAGACTTCTTCAAAAAAGGTCAAAATTAAAGATGAAAAATGGCAACAAGGTGAAAGTTGCATTTTGAAGCCGTTTTTAGAGTGTCAAAGTGGCCCGGGAGGCATAAAAGAGCAATTTTTCATGGAAAATTAATCAAGAGTGGATCACGAAGCTGGAGTTTTCATAGATGCATTTCAATGCAAGTCTCCATTCGTCGATCGGAGGTCGTTTGATCCCCCATTTAATGGTCCCAAGATATAGCCTTGTGAAGCAGCTATCAGATCCGAGAGCCAAAAAGTGTGTGATGACAGAGGCCAAATTGATAGATTTTGATGCCATGAAGCTATTGTCCAATTGGATCGGAATTTGGAGCCCGCTTACCCCTCCAACAAGGTCGAAACCACTTATTGGAAAGTGTGAACAAGCGAGAGTCAAACCAATTAATTTCAAAGTTGATGTTTAAGGCCTGATACAATAAATGAGAAAATTAGCATGGAGGAGGATGGGGGGAGGGGCAGGTTTTTTGCACCCTCTCGATTTGCATCATCATGCCTCTTCACGCCATGAAAATTTTACAGAGATGGAAGGCAAGGCTCTGATCTATGCGTGAGGCTCTTCATTTTGACTGTATGCACACAAAAACTAATGCAATGAATGAAATTCTCTCATTATAGTCTTTCTCTCTCCTCTTTGCACCTTGTTCCCATGGCCTATTCTATGTGAGAGAGGGATGGGTTGAGATGAAAGATTTTGGATGTGTGATGATGCTGGAGTGTTATAGAGCATAAATTGAAGGCTAAGGATGCATCAGTGGCTATAGAAGAGCATCAACGGCTTCTTGACTTTGACATGCATGTGGATTCATATGAGATTAATTGCATGTGCTCGTTTTTTACATTTCATAATGATTTTTTTGTGCATATTATGAAAAATGGTTTAAAATGTTTGAACATGATTTTCATTACTTAAAAATCAAAATTATCAGTTGCTTCTTGCTCTTCATATAATTAAAATGGAAATCGAGAAAAACTTGCAATGTGAAAGTTGCGAGATTAGGAGAATTGAGGGTTTTATGAGTTTTCATGGTTCTTATGGTGTTCATATGGGGTCATATGGAGTATAATGTTGGTTCTTGATTCATGCAAATGTTATAGTGCATATTTATTGCTTTTTTACATACGAAAAATCGCATAATAATACTCTTTACACCTATCACCGCAAGCAAAATCATAAACAATAGGGAAAAAGGGATTGCTGGAGTTAAATATCATCAAAATATTGATTTTATGTATATTTGACATATAGGATTTGATTATTTTAAGTCTTTAAAGAAAAGTCTGTAGCACATATTATTTTGGTGCTACGTTAGCAACAACATACTCCATTAGAGTGAAATCATGGAAAATTTTGTTTGTGCACATCCACGTTGATTGATCTACAAGTTTACTTGTGTGTGCAATCTATGGCATTCACTTTGCATCCGCATTTTCATGCATGGTATTAAGAGAATCATCTCTTAGATGCATAGCCCTTGTTTTTGAATGATTGAACATGTTGAGTGCGAGGTTCCCTAAGCCGTAGATCTAGTTAAATCGTTTCCTTTGGGGTTGATGTGGTAAGAATTGAATTATCTCTTGGAACATTTCAAAAGAGAGGACTATGTTACGTATGTGCTTTATGTTGAAATGGCACATTTTAGGGCTAATCCTTGGGGTGTAAGAGAGCGATAGTGGGGCCACATCAATAAGTTGGGGGATGCTCCCTTTGTTTATGCTACGAGGTCCTAAACACCATCATGTTTGGGTACTCCAATTGCTTGGAGTCAGGAAGCCCATTATGTTGGACTACAATCTAGAAATTATATCTACAAATGTATTCTTTAGTTATATCAATTCATAGTGTCTATACGTTCCTGGCCACAAGGCCATGGGGTTATTTAAATGAGTTTAGGAGGCTTGGCTAGAGCCCTAGAGCCAGTGTGGGCCCATTTTTGGAACAAATAGATGGTGCATTTTCTAGGGGCCGCTAATAAGTGGTAGTTTTTGAATCTTGGTTAACTAGTGACTAGTCAGTCAGTTTACACCAAAGAGCATTGAGATTGATCCATTATTTTCCAATACATATTGTCAAGCTGAGATCCAAAAACAAGAAAGAGTTGAAAGGGCTAAATAGTGGGCTGAAATCATTAGTAGGCATTCCTCTCAGCATAGTATCTCAACACCCTTATGAGGGAGAGGTCTTGGTGACCCTAGTGCCACAAACAGTCCATCGGGAGGAGGAGGAAGCTCTAGTGCTCCCCTTTTCCCAATAAGTCAACCCACTTCAAGTGGAGCGGTAGTCACAATGTGGCAAACTCTGACAACAAATCAGATTACCATTATGGCATAACCTATTGCAATTCCCACAAGAAAACCAAATTTTCCAGCTTTAGGTTACCCACTACCCATTTTTAATGGGTTAGCAAAGGAAGATATGGAGCTTCACATTAGTGAGTTCCAAAAACTCATGTTTAATTGTCAAATTTAGGGCAAGGGACATTGAATGATGTTCTTTAAGATGACCCTAAAAGGGAGGGCTGCAATGTGGTATTACGACTTAGAAGCCGATAGCATAACTATGATCAATCTATTCTTTGTAGCCTTTCGTAGGGGAATTTTACCCTAAGAGAGGTGGACAATATTGGATACATGTTCTAAATGTGAGACATCAAGAGCCCCATGAAAATACCCAAGCTTATGCCAAGAAGATGAAAGAGGTATTTTGCAAGTTTGCAAGCCTCTATTCCTATTCCACCTGCTACCTAATTGCTATACTTCTTGCATGGATTGGACTTCAATATCCAAGTGCAGTTGGGTAGTGTCCCTCTAGTGGATATAGATACTGCTATAACCTGAGCAGAAGAAGTAAACTATCACTTAGCAAAAGCTGGGGTGTGCTCCCTTTGTTTGTGCTACGAGGTGTTAGACACCATTATGTTTGGGTACTCAATTTCTTGGAGTTGGGAAGGGCATTACGTTGGACTACAATCTAGAATGTATTTCTACAAATGCATTCTTTGGTTAAATCAATTCATAGTGTCTATATGCTCCTACCGCGAGGTCATGGGGTTGTTTAGGTGAGTTTAGGAGCCAAGTTAGAGCCCTAGAGCTTGTATCGGGCCTATTTTTGGTCTTGACAACACAAGGCAACTATGCTTCTACTAGTAGAAATAATAATTATGGAAATGAGTATTTATTTATCATGCAATATTTCATGAATACTAGAACTACTAAAGGTTCTTTTTAAAATAATGTATATTGTGTGGAATCAAGTGCCTCTAACCACATGGAATCTCATGGAGATTGGTTTAGAGAGGTACACAATCCAAAGTATCAAAGCTATGTGGAGATGGGGATGATATAGCTCGCCCCATTGCCTACATTGACAATGTTCCTTTCATATGTAAGATGGAAAAATGGCATACTTTGGCTAATGTAATGCATCTATTGTTGACTTTAGTAACTCATATATATATTTACACACACGTGCGCGCACGCACGCACTCACGCACACACACACACATATACATACATATATATGCATATACATATGTATATAACAATTGGGCATTTTCATGTAAAGCAATCATTAAATTTATTGCCTCTTAATGTGGCATAAAATATCTATTAGTAAAGGTTGGTAAAGATTTTGCTCTAGAAAAGTTTGGTATGGTCTTGTGCATGGAAGGCATGATTACAAGTTTCTTCTCTCTTTGAGGAATTATAGGCAAGCACATATTGTTACATAATTATAACATATCATTCTTCCAAAACACTTTGGCTCTTGAGATTCAGGATAAAATAATTTCATTTCACAATATTTGTGGTTTTAAGGGCGTGGACCCTCAATTGGTTAGACATTATTCTTGATATGGATGACAATGAAGCAACAATGCAAAATTATAATAATCTACCTTTTTCTTAGAGACCTTAAACTTTTTCATCAAAAGCATAATATCTATCATGCCTCCTATATTTACTTTGTTCATTTTAATGAGATGAAGCTTCCTTGTTATTCTCATATAAGAGTGATTTCACAAGGATGTTTCGCAATGGTATTAAGGTAACAAATCAAATATTCCCCTCCTTCACATGCAACATCCCTAAATAAACGATGGGAAATGGTGTGTTTTCTAACTTTTCCAAAAAAGAAAACATTAGCAAACTATCCAATCAATTTCAATGGGATCCTTGCTAGATGACACTGATAAAGGTAGTGACCCCATTGCTTCAAATGCATTTGTAGCACATAGGACCATTTCATCAATGGCTTTCGTGTGTGTAATAGTGGATTTGGTGGGTGGACCAAACACCTTGGTGAAGGGAATTCAATTTCATCATCATGTGTTTGGTTATGGGAGCTAAAAGTTTGGGAGTTTCTTTGCAAAACCCCCATGTGAAGCCCCTCTAAGACCTAATTTTTGACACTGGAGAAAAGAATATTTAACTACTCCGCACTTATAAATTGGAATACTTTTAGAGGGCACATCAACCATTAGTGATTCCTTTAGTCAATTCATTCAAATAATAAAGATGCTCATAAGCATATGTTGGAGACAAGCCTACATATCTCATCTAACACCCACAAAGAATATCTTCTGTCGGTTAAGTGATTTGTTATGCAATTATCAAGGAGTTAGTTTGCATTATACAATGTTCTTCATTTTTAAAAAGCTTATTTGTTAATACTTTAAAATTTATATGGCCCTGACTCTTCCTTTATTTCTTAAGCTTGTTCATGTGATCTTAATTCACATCTACGTCCAACAAATTTCTAGTTTGTCGGCTAGAATAATGTATGGTCAATAGAATCTACTACATTAGAAATAAAAGCATCATTTTTTTTCAAACTAGGAAGCTAATTATATATTATAAACTTTATATTTAAAGGAACTTCAGTTGAAAAATGCAATGAGTATTAAGGTTAAAGACATAGAACATCACAATATAATGTGGGACACAATGTTGATCTAGGATAAATGTGTTTTAAAACCAAGTCAATGGGTCTTATTCTCTAATGTATATGGCAAAATGGGAAGAATCTCATGCTTTGGAAATGAGGATTGTTGTCCCTCTATGACTTACAAAACATATTTTTGAAGCACGCTCTGAAGCCTTTATGGCCATTACCTTTTTCCCACATGAAATGGTGACGTTTCCTTTTGAGAGGATGAGAGGATTGCTTCAAGGACACCATCAAGGGATGGTCTCCACAAATAGGGAATTTACAATTTCCTAATGTCATATCGAACACCCATAAAAAGGTGCCTATATTATAAGATTTATTGGCCATGTCTTGTACCCATCTCTCTCTTAAACTTTCAACTTCATAAAGACATGAGTTATGATGCAAGCATGCAAGCATGCACACGTTTGCATGCACATACGCATGCATACACCATGTATACACATGGACTTGCACATGCATCAATGAGCATGTGTATGCACACATACATGTCATAGAGGTGTATAGCACATCATGGAGACATTTCAAAGGCATGCACTTATATAAGATTTTCCTCCTTTTATATGCACCCCTTGTAGCATGTCTAAATCCAGTTCTATCTAAAATATTCATGTCATATAAACAACTAAGATGTCATTACTCTCCAATTGTAGTTTTATTATTATTATGAGCCCTTTGTCACAACTTGACACATTTAGGAAAATCAGACCAAGCATGGGTTACAATGGGGAACTTTAACATAGAGCATACCTATTTCAGGGGATCATGTTTTCAAGATGGCATAGTATCTAGATTTCTCACTTCAAAATCTAAGAATGAAACATATCAAAACCATCTCAACTAATTTCATCAAAGTGCATGCATTCATTAAAAAAGAACATCATGGGTGTTTTGGTATTCACATTTATAAGGAAATAAGTAGTGGTTTCTAAAGCTCTAAGGTTCTAATGGAATTATGAGCTTAGCTAAAGATAAAAATTTATCATGAGATGTAAAGTCTCAAAAATAGTATCATCCTTTAAATTAGTCTTGTGAATCAATGACACCTTTTCCATCTTCTTTCATGACCATTTTTTGCACTTGTTAAACTACCCCTAAGTAATATTAAAAGGGAAAATAATCGCGTACCCAAACTAAGAGAGCCTTGATAGTGACATTTTGGGAGATGAAGATTATTAGACATGGCTATGGTGTAGTAGCAAAAGAGGCTATGGTGAAGCATTCTATACATATCCATGTGATTGCAATAAAATATTTCTTCTTCTAGTGGTATAATTTCATTTCATCTACTGAATTTAAAAGTTATACCAAGGTTTATCCATGCTTAAATTTATGCATCTAATGCTAGGAGAAGATGGAGTCGTTTTATGGGAGGAGATTTTAGAGACTAGTATATGTTATGAGAGGTCTCAATAAACAAGATGATAGTAGTCTAGGAACCCTTTAGGGATGGAGGCCTTATAGAAATTAGGTTTGCATTCTTTGGCTATTAAATAAAGAGGATGCTTTGGAGATAGACAATAAATTTTGATTTACTTTCTTTTTAATACATGTTCTTCCACAATACCTTGTGAACTCTTATTTGGCAATGATGTAACACACAAAGGAGCATCATAACTTTGGGTTTTGTGCATTAAATAGGTAAGATAAGAAAGATAAGTCGTGTTGTGTAAAGAAATCCATGTTAGACACAAGATAGTATTCATGAGAAGTGCTTAGTAAACTTTGTCTCAATACTAGCACAACAAGGTGGAGCTCCAAACGTTTTAGTGTGAGGTAACATGGTAGATCTATGTGTGCCTACCTACATGCATGTGTATGTGTGTGCACATATGCAAAAGTGTGCACATGTGCATGCATGTGTATGTGTGTCTTGTACACAAACGTGTGTAAAGAGAGAGGGGGAGGGGAGAGATAGAGACAGAGGTAGAGATAGAGAGATAGAGCACACCTGCATGCATGTGTGTGTGTGTGTGGTAGAAAAAGATGTGTAAAGAGAGAGGGAGAGTGAGGGGGGAGGGGGGGAAGTGACACACAGACATGCACACTCATTCACTCACACAGAAATATCGATCCAAAAAAACAATAGTGGAAAAGTGTAGGCATACATAGTGCTTGCCTTGTCCTAGATATGGCATATCTAATGTGCGCCACTTTGATGTGCTTGTAAGGGATAACTCATCGTTGGTTAAGATCCTATATTCTAGAACAAATGTATATTTGACTTTTCCTTTGTTCTTCAACCTATTTGAGATTGTTTCATGCTTCTTTTCCCATCTATGTAAGATTTCTAATAACCATAATAGTTGAGAGAAGATGCATGCTACTTTTTTGCCTTTCTTTTTCTTTATCCATTGACCTTTTCTATCAAATACCTCATACCTTAGGGTTTTCAATACATGCCAAGTTTTTGTGGTTCTGTTGCTTCCATAAATCAATATCAACATTTGTGCATAGCATAAAGTTCATGGAGTTTTTAAGCATTCAAAATCAAATTTGACCTAAATTTGAGGTGCATCTTATTAAGCAGTAATTTTCATCTCAATCTAAAGTGGCTACGATAACCTATCTAAACTTTGGAGATTTTGCATTTTACACATAAAATTTTACTTCAACATTATTTTGAGTACTAAGTACTACTATTTTAAATCTTTGGAGATGAGACCTCAATTAATGCATGATTGATGTGAATTGTGATTATTAATGGGAGGGAGAAGTTGGCAAAGCAATTATCTAAGGCAAGTTATTGTCATTTAAACTTGTAAGCCATGTTGCATGCTACCCTTTTCATGCATGCATGCATTCTGTTGGCAAGCATCAATGGCAGGAAGAGGAAGCAAGAGTAGAGAAGTGATAGCAATAGACCAATGGTGTTGAATCAAATGGTTTTCTTGTAAGCTGCTAAGGAGCAATAGGTGAACACAGGAGTAGAGAAGTGATGGAAAACCAATGGTGTTGATATAATGGTTCTCATGCAAGCTAGTAGGATCAATAGGTGGACATGGTGGGGGTAGATAAACTAGTAGGTATGGATCATGCTTGCTACAATGAAATTTGAAGAAGTAACCATATCGAAGAAGGAAGAGGAAGCAAGAGTAAAGAAGTGACCATATCGAAGAAGGAAGAGGAAGCAAGAGCAAAAAAGTGATAGCAAAACAATGGTGTTCATTGATTGGTTTTCTTGCGAGCTACTAAGGAGCAATAGGTGGGCATGGTGGAGGTAGAGAAACTATTGCATGATGATGATGCTATGGGAAAATGTGAAGAAGCAATGCTATTGAAGCAAGCTAAATTGCCTTCAAGGCCCCCATTGCATTTTCCTTGGTTCACATCACCCAAACATGTACTGACTTTATCTCTGCTTTTTTCTTCCTTTACTTTGTGGTTCATATGTTAGCAAATGATGAATCCCATAGATGGTTCTCTACAACATTAGTAAAAGCAACTTTGTACAATATAGATTGAATGGTGGCAAAGGTTTCTACATGGTGTTGATGGGCTCAAAGATATAGAGAGACTGATTTTTGAGCTCTACAATTTACTTTTAAGGGAAACTTAGCTTATGCTCTCCCTTGATCTTCATTCTCTTGAAGGGATGTTGTCACATGAATACCCAATATGAATCACCTTTGTTGATCTTCATATGTGGGTAAAAGGGGAAGTGTAGAATCTTGCCAAAGCCTTGGGCAAGGTTCTCTATGTGCCCATTGAAACAACTAGCATTTGTATGCTCAAGGCCAAGTGTAAATCTTGCATTCTCTAGGATTAGTATAATGAGCCACCAAAGTGTGGAAGTTTTTGGCTCACATATCCTAGAGCTCTATGTTGGGGTCAAATTCTCTCTTTCCTTGATTCAAGCAGAGTGGGAACTTTTCTCAAGTCTACCTCAATAATCATGGTTCTAATAAAACTAGGACTCTAAAGAGCCCAAAAGGATCTTGTAGAATGTAGTAATGTAGGATTTTGGCTAAGTAAGTTGAAGAATCTACTAAAATACCTAGCCCTTCAAGTAACCATTGCACAAGAAAGATATCCCTACCTAATCTATCTAAGGACAACTAGAGAGACGAGTAGATCAAGTTGAAGCAACAAAGCAAAGCAAAGCAAAAGAACTCAATAGTAAAGGCAAGGAAAATGTGCCACCCAATAGAAAATACAAGAGAAGTAAATGTAATGGCAAGCTCTCATTTAAGAAAAAGGCAAGACTCCTAGTAGACATGAACTTCTACGTAGCCTCCTTGGAGATGAGTGAAATTTTTTATATGTTAATGCAATGTACTAATCAAATTAGAGAATCCCCTAAACCAAAGGTAGTCACATGGTTTGTGAGAGGGCTTAGGGATGATACCTAAGTTTTCTACAAAAGTTTCAAATGGCATAAGCTGGACATTATTTCTTTTATGGGTAGTTAAATTGGATAAAGAGGAGGTTGGGAAACTCTCCTTATTGGCTATGAATTATTTTCCTATGCACAAAGACGAGGGAAATCAGGTTCATGTATTGCTAGTAAAGAAGCTCTAAATCCCAATCTAGCATGGAGGTTTGGGGATAGTTCCTATGTTGCAACAAAATATTCTAGTTGGGGACAGGCACATGCAAATTGTCTCTATGTATACAATGAACATCACTTTTTCTTGTGCTAAGCAATGAATCCAATTGAAAGGAGACAAAGATAGTAGACAAGCTTAACAATCAGAATTTGACAATGGGACTGACCCCTTGGATTACATGATGCTAAAAAGGGATCCTCGTGGAAATATCAAGTTTGAACACATGCATTTCACAATCTTGCACTTACCAAAGGAGATGGATTTGTTGTATTCTTTAGCCAATATGATAATCATGCAACTAGTTGTCATGCATCTTGACTGGATTGGATTTGTGGCAGTTACAATGCTTCATGAATTAGTGGGGTGTAAAAATTAGAGGTTTTCATAATATGAACTCTTCAAATCCCATCCCTTTGACATGTACTATGAGTTTGTTTTTGCTAGGGCAAACTATGAATGATCCACTGCCTTTTCACTCCAATATGTTTTTCTTATTGATAATAGACTTTTCCATGCCCTTATAAATATTTGCTCTTAGCTAGAAGTGACCTCGTCCTTGACTCTTGATGGCTTAGATACTTAGATTCTATGATAGCCCTCATTAAAAATCATGTCAAATTTCAAGCTAGTCTTAAATAGTGACTCCGTGAATATTGAATCATGTGTTGAGAAAGATTATCGTGTGTTGATCAAGCTAATCCTAGGAATCCATATATCCATCAACTTCTACAAGAAATTCAATGTTACCTTCAACACAATGAAACAATGGGTGTTAAAGATATAAAATAATAACTAAAGGATGAACTAATGGGGATGCACCAATATCTTTCCTCTTTAGTACTCTAAAGATCAAGCACAAGATGGAGAAATTTACATTTTTTTAGGATAAGTATGGAGCAATTAGTAGTCCTTCAACTCTCTCCTATGAACATTTTTTATCATGAGTTCTTGAAAATGGTGGGGCACTTTTCTCCAATGTCATTGCTCGTGTAAGCATCAATGGGATAGTCTCACCATAATTTTCTCTAAGGAAATCTATAAAGGAAGACATTCTTCTTGCCACATTGCTATTTTCTTTGACCATTAACCCTCACTTAAGGAAAGTTGATAAGAGAATCTAGGATGGACCAACCGAACAACTCCCACTTCGCAATGTCCATAGATTTGGAGCACAATTATTTGTTATGACAACACTAGCATCATCATGGTGAATAAGAAATTGTTGACTCTCTCATATAAACACATAAAGAATTTTCTATGCTTTCAACCTCTATTGTACTATTCCTTTTAAGCTAGAACAATGCCTCAACAATGGCTCCTTTAGTGGGGTTTAAATCTCATTAAGCAAGGTGGGAGATTTCAATATTTAGAGTGGAATTGGGGCACGCCATGGGTGTTGTGATAATTATAAATAAAGATTCCATTGTTTCTATATGCGCACGTATATGCGCAGGAAAGAAATGTTGTCTTCAGAGCATGTTGCGCATACTATGGTTCCTTCTACTCCCCGTAATCAGTCTACTAGGAAAGTTTATACGGATAGTCCAAAGGGCCCACCTGCTAAGTTGGCTTTTGACACTCGAGGGAATGTGATTACGCCATGGGATCATCATTATCCTCGCTCCATCCCCAAGACAGTGGATATTCCGTCGACCTCTAAAGCTGGCCGTCAGAACTCTTTTGCCGTGTTAGCTGATTTTTTGGATGATGGTGTCCTTGATATTCTAGCAGAAAAGGTTAAATCGAGGCAAGTGGTGCCTCGTTCCTGATTTTCTTTTTGGATACACATGAAGATAGCCACATGGAATGTGCGAGGCATTTGTTCTCGCCATAAGAAACATGCCATGTGGACTGTATTGCATGAGAATCAGTGGGATGTCTTGTGTGCGGTAGAGCACAAGAGTCACGGTGAAGTAGAAAAAGTTGTGGATTGCCATGTGAAAGGGTAAAAAACCAGTTGGTAGGCTGACATACAGTGGGTATTCATCCACACATTATGCATATATGACTAAAGTGTTAGGCTATAGAGAGCTTGCGAAGTTCAGTGAGGCTGTTATAGATGAGAATTGGTGTGCTGCCATGGATGAGAAATACGTAGCATTGGCTAAAAATGAGACATGGGAATTGGTCCATTTTCGTGAAGGCAAAGTACCCATTGGATGCAAATGGTTTTATAAAGTGAAATGAAAGTCAGGTGGTTTGTTGGAAAGGTATAAGGCTCACTTGGTTGCAAAGGGATATGCACAATAGTACGGCCTAGATTATGAGGAGGCTTTCAATCCGATTCCCAAGATGGCAACGATGAGAACAATCATTGCATTAATGGCTTCTAAGGTCTAGAAATTATGGCAGATGGATGTCAAAAATGCATTCTTGAATGGTGACTTGCTTGAAGAGGTGTATGTGGAGCATGTTGAGGGTTATGTACACCTTGACTATTCAACATATGTGTGTAACTTGAAAAAGGCTTTGTAAACAAGCACCGTCAACATGGAATGCTCACATAAGCACTTATTTGTAGTAGCTTGGTTTTCTGATAGGTCATGCAAATCACAACCTATTTACAAAGAAGACAAAGCATGGTTATGCTTTTCTGGTGGTTTATGTTGATGATTTGATCATCACAAGAGATGATGATCATGGGATTGCTGAAATTAAAGCAATGTTACATGTTGAATTCAAAGTCAAGGATCTTGGCGAACAGAAGTACTTTCTCGGGATTGAGGTTGTGTCTACACCTCAAGGTATATGGCTCTTGCTAAAATAATATGCTCATGATATGTTGCCAAAATGTGGCATGATGGAGTGTATAGCCATGGAAACACCATTGTATCAACATGTCAAACTTGTAGCAGTTGATGTTGGGACTGATATCGAGAATGTCACTATGTATAGGGTAGCCTAATTTACCTTACTAATATCCTTCCTGACTTGAGTTATGCAGTGGGACTAATTAGCCAATTTATGTAGAAACCTCGTAAGCCACACTTAGATGTAGTTAGGAGGATTATGCAGTACGTGAAGGGTACTGCTGATTATGGGATGTTTTTGAGCATGGGAATCATTTGACTTGACAGGTTATACAGATGCTGATTGGGCTGGTTGTGTCTATGACAGGAGGTCAATCAGTGGTTATGCTTTCAGTTTGGGCAATAGTATGATTAGCTGAAGTTGTAAGAAGCAACCCACTGTTGCTTTATCTAGTATAGAGGCAATATATAGGGGTGCAGCCTTAGGGGCATGTGAAGTAGTTTGTGACTTGTGAAACTGCCACATGACTTGGGTATATAGTTGGACAACAAAGTCACATTTCATTGTGACAATCTCAATAGTTTGATGCTGGCTAGCAACCTAGTCTATCATGCTAGATCCGAACACATAGAAGTTCATTACCATTTTATCAGGGAGATGGTACTTGCTAGAAAGATTGACCTACTCCATGTGAAGACAGAAGACTAGGTAGCAAATATCTTTACCAAATCACTTGGTAAAGAGAAGTTTTTGCATTTCACGGAGCTACTTGGAGTACAAAAATTAGCTTGAACTTGAGGGGGAGTGTTGAGAATCAAGCTCGTGATCAATATCACTAACATGACCGACCTTATCTGGATAGTTGCCGTCTTAGTTGTCACTCTCCATGTGTGTTGTAATAATTGGGTCAGTCAGACTCTAACACAATTAGTGGTACGATCAATTAGTGACCCAGTGTGTTTTCAGTTATGAGTGATTAGACTTAAGTAAGTTTTATGGAATAATGAGAGTAGAGAACAATGAGAGTTCATGACTCTCTGCTACAGCTCCATGTCTTTGTCTCTCTCTCCCTCTAAATCTTGAACAGAGGCTTACCTTGGTAGTCAAGTGACTCACATGATACCAACTTAATCTTTTACAATGGATTATTACTCTCTTTATGATCAAACTAGTACACACACCACAAGGGAAGTGTTAGGGTAAGCATCAAGCAAATGAACAAAGTTGCCATGACTAATTGTATTTCTTATGAAGTGCAGAAGGCAAGCAAGCTATTGATTTAATTGAACAATATGCATTCAATGAAGGATTCTAAGCACAAGGCAACATGCAATCTTAAATCTCTCCAACACAAGGATTTAGCTCCGCAAATGGACCGGATTAAGATCTAATCAGCATACCTTATTAGTGATTAGAGTAGATGAATGAGACTTGATTGATCAATGAAGCCCAAAACCTCCATTAGTCCAGCTTGGGGAAGCAAAACATCTTCAATGAGTTTTAATCTTCAAGTAATTGATGAATTTTCTAATGGGGGCTCTCCTGCTTCGTCTTGTGCTTGCTCTTCAAGAATTGAAAGTTTTAGGCAAAGCTTTCATGGGGTTGCCCATAATAAACCTTTGCATTTGGAGCTCCATATCTTCAATCACAATCAACTTGGCCAAGAATGGTGGAGAAGATCTTGGGGGATGAGATTGAAGAGAGTTTGAAGGATTTGAAAGCTTGGTCCAAGCTTTAATGGCTATCCAAAAATGTCCACTCTTGTGCACTAGGATTTTCAGGGTATGGGAGCTCAAATGTTGGAGAGGAGAGGTCAAGTTGTTGATCAAGAGGGAGGAAGTAGTTCTCTAATGCCCTGGGGCTCCAAAAGTGGGAGTGGTTGCTAAGAAGAAGTAGGAGGGGACCAAGCTGCTTAGCGCAATTCGCACTATAAATTGGGGGTTGGTTCTTGAAGGCAAGAACTCCACCAATTGGTTGGTCAAATTGATGTGGGGATGCAAGGGATCAAGTGTTGAAGGTTTCTATTGTTCTTGATAAGGGGGAAGAGAGATCTTGAGGTCTACTAGGACTTGATAGCCATGGTAGCTCTAAAAAAAACTTGCGGCAAGAGAAAGAAGACTCACTTCAAAAATTAACTATAAACAATACCTTCATTAAGTCCTAGGAGTCTTTCTTGGCAATGTACCTCTTAAAATTAGACAATGAGTGAAAAACGAGTTGCCATTTTTACCCCTTTGCCTCTCAATTTGTGCAAGCCTCCTACCATAGTTTGTGTGGTCTTCAAGAAAGATGGCATCCCTACCTAGAATACTTTGTATACCTGAACTAATTGGGATTTTCATTGCTCTAAGAGGGGAAAATAGATTTGAAGGGAGGAGAGAGAAAGGATCAAAGCACACAACTCTGATACCAATTATAATGAAGGAGACCTAAGAGAGAGAAGAGAGAGAGGAGAAGATTGTATAGAGGAGAGAAAAAGAGTGAGAAAGAGAGAGAAAGAAAGGGAGGAAACCATAGAAGCTAAAAGGAAGGTGAAGAGTTAGCTCTTGACAATACTTGGATGCCCTAAAATGGGTCTTTTACACCTTTTGTACCATGGTCAGTGTGATTGGGTATGTAACCCTTGGTTCCTGTGTGTCTCACTCATTTACAACCGCATTCCATATTACCAAAATAAAGATAGCACATATAAACTAGGGGGTCTACTATAGCCATTGCCTATTCCATAGGGTAAATGGATGTACATCACTATGGACTTCATCATTAGGGTAAATGGATGTACATCACTATGGACTTCATCATTAGTTTGTCTAAAAATAAGAAGGGGTGGAACAATATCTATGTGGTGATGGTAGATAGGTTGACAAAAGTAGCTCATTGTAATGAAGGGAAAATAGACAATTATTTTTTGTGAGAGAAAATACTCTAGTCACACTACCATGAGTATAAGATGTAAGAGGATTAATTTTTCATTCATTCATGCAAGTAATACAAATCATGAAGTAGATCATGAAGTAGATGCCTCCTTCTTTACACACAAATATATACTCTCTCTATTTTAGATCATGAAATAGATGCCTAAAATCAATGTGCTATTAATAATAAGTTTGCTTTTGGAAATACTATTTAAAAAGTGATCCAGGAGGGAATTTTCGCGTATAAGTAAGTGAGTACAAGTTTCATACTTGTTCTTTAAGAAAAAATATATTGAGTTAATGCATGGCCTTAAGGATTTGCTCTAACCCTAATTTTCATCCATATGTAGATTTATATCATTATTCAAACCCAATCTTCTTTGAGGGAATTAGTATATTCAACAAAGTCAACACTTATTCTCTAAGAATAAGTCAAAGGACTTGAAAGATTGACCATTAATCTATACAAAGAAATGCCATCTAGCAATGGTTGATATGTAAAACATCATAAGAGATTTTGCATAACAAAAGACCAGGAAAGGCAATTGCCATAGTAAACTCTTGTTGATAACAATAGTCACTATATAAAGATGGGAAGTCATAGTTAATGAATTCACAAGAAGTAAAATGGGAAAACATAGCTAGAAGAAGTTAGTGTGTGGCCAATGGAAAGTATCAAGATTGGAATTCATAGTAAATGAATTCATAAGTAAAATTGGAAAACATAGGTAGAAGAAGTTAGTGTAACAAGAAGCTTTAAAGTCACAAATTTGGATCAATGGAAAAATTACAAAATTTCAATAAATTTCATGAAAGTTCTAAAAAAATCCATAGTCACCAAAATAAATTTGTACCACTTTTGTATATTACTATAGAATTATACCAAAATATTGATATCTTGTCTATAGGCTTCTCTAAATCAAACTTTAGCAATATAACATTGATTCACCATTGGCACACATATTTGGACTTGGCAAATAAGATACTTGTTTTTGGTAGAAGATGATACTTGTTGAGAGATGTTGATATTCTAACATACTCAAGCCAATTAATCACATGTTCAACTTTTCACAAATATTTGGACTTGGCAAACTAGATACTCATAATTTTTTTGCAAAAAGAAAATTCTTTAGAGAGCTTGATGTCTTATCATATTCAAGCCAACTAAATCACATGCCCTTTTCCAACTTCACTAACTCCAATAATTGTTTCGTAATCCCTTTAATAGTCACAAATAAAAACTATAGGTTAGGTCATGGTAGAAGCTTCAACAAAGCATCAAGATTGAATTCTCAATATTTACTAATCATATAAGATCATAGTCCAAGTCTTTGATGGACTCTCCACATACTTCTTTTCCTTCCATGCATGCTTCTAATATGCTGTGTTGGGCCTTAAGCATGGATGGATTTCTGATGATGCATCACAAAGGCTTTGCCTTATGAGAAGTTTGAAGTCTTCTATAAAGCTTTAGGCTTGCTCTCCTTTGTGGATGGATCTACTTCATTGGGCATGGCACTTTCCTACACACAAGTCCCAACTCTTGTTCATTGTATCACTCTTGGAGGGATTTATTACATTTTTGTAGTGATTTGTGTGAATACATTAAAGACCATCAGGGCATTTTTTTCCCTCTTTAGGACTTTTTTTCCCCTTGGCATCTGCATATGCCTATTCACTTTTAGGGCATACATAGTCTTGTAAAACTTCTCTATTGATATCTCTCAATACACTTTGAGTTATGCTCTCTCAAGCTTCTTCTTCTCCAACTGTGTACCATTGCATTCATGCAACCCTAAATCTAACAGCTATGGCTTGATTTTGTATACCATGGTGTTTGTAGTCTAGGTATGTGGGAATTCCAAGCACAATTTTTATGAGTATAATATCATATAAAAATTTACCGTCATTGACAAAATAGACCATGCTATGCAAGATTCCAAAATATGGGTTTTATTAATGTGAATTTTTTTGTGTAGTGGTTTCATTCAACATAAGGATCCAAGTACTTCCTTCATCTTCCAACTTTTGTGCTTTGTCTTCATTCTAATTTTCCTTCCTTTTAGAGGCTTTCTTTGTTACACAGTTATCATCTAAATACTATCTCAAAGAAGGGCATCATTATATTTTCCTTAAGTTTATTCCCATGTTGAAAGATCATTAGCATTAAACCTAATATTCACAATCTTATCTGATTAACTATAGCTTGATTTCTTTCCTTTGCCATGACTTTACCTATCCTTAAGGACTACAACATCCATTTATAAGGTTTTTGCAAGATCAAGAAGGTGGAACCTTGCTAGCATTAACTAGTTCAATGTATTACTTGATGCATGGCAAATTGTGATCCCTTACCTCAATCCAAGCTGTAGCATGCTTTTCACATTTGATTGATTAGGATTAGAGCATGTGATTTGGATTAACTTAACCAAGATTGTATGCACTTGATGAGTACCATCCAATGGTTTAATAGTCTAGGCCATCTTTCTTTACATGAAAGTTAAGAGATCAATTGAGTATACTTATGTTTTATTTAGGGTTCAACAAAAACGACTATAAGAATCCTTAAGAAGGAAGCCAAAGAATGTGTGAAAATGTCTTTAATAACATCTTCCATCTAAGATGTTTCATCATTATACTTTGATACCTTTATCATTTTGGAATTATAGTCAATGGTAAGAATTGACTATTAAAATACTCAAATTAGTTTTCTTTTTGCCATCACAAAATCTTTTAGATTAGTAGATCTAGCTTGTATACCCAACAATTTCTTATAAAAAGAAGGAAGCTTTGAAACTTGAGACACAATACTTTGCAGTGACACTTTGGAACCAATGACTTTGCAAAATTCTCCTTAATAGTTAATATATTCTTTCTAGGAAGATGAAAAAATGGCATTTATAACCAAAAAAAAGTCAATTGATCCTATCATGTCTAAAAGGCAAACCAAAAGTAAACTTAGCATAATCAAAACTTCTAAGGTGCTAAAGCTATACTCTTTTTTATTCATGCCGAGACACTATTTATACACATGCACTTATGCATATTTCAAAAGGAAAAAGTTTGCAAATAGGGTTTATTGTCTTATAGTTGGGAGACAATCAAAAAATCAATTTACTTTGAATACAAATTTACTTTCATTTGAAGTGGATAATCCTCTCTTAGCAAGCTAGGAAATTTACTCTTACTTTAATAAGTGAATGCTCCTATCAAAGGCTTCCCCAAAGTGGGTTATGCATACTATTGTGCCAAAATTTTAAAATACATTTCAAAGATGAATAGTATGAAAAGTGATGGTATACATGTCTCTTGAGATGGATTGATATTCTACTTCATTAGAATTAATAGATATCAATATTTGGATACCCAAGTATATCATAGTATCTATAACCCATCAATTGCATCTCTAAACCCTAACCCTTATTGTATAGGCAATGCTCCATTCATAACAACTTATAACTAGTTAAAAGCAACATTTCTTTGCAATAATGGTCATCAATTGTCTCACTATTGATAGAAGTGCTCTTGAGAAACATTGTTGCATTTTGGAAATGGAGGATAAATATATTCCTTTGGATTAATTTGGCAAGACATGTCATATACAATCCATCTTCCACCAAATATAAATCAAAAGAGGTTTGACTTATCAATCGGGTTAAAAAGATAAGGTAGGGAACTAAGCTTGACTTTAAAAAACTTTAAGCAAAGTTTTGATCCATCTAGAATTAAGGCCTCATATATGAGATACATGTTTTGGTTATGGAGCAATAATGTAAGAATGACTACAGAGTGTTATCCTTCTAGTTTTGTACAAGAATTATAGGGAGGAGACATACTTGACCTATTTATTAGCACTTTTTCTTTCAATAATGGATGTAGAGTGGGATTTGGACACTCAAGAGGCCATGCTAGAGTGTTACAAGGTTACATCCAATAGTTATTTTTTTAATGCTATCCTAGCCATGTAATTAATTGGGGATTGGATCTTTATATGCACAAATATATCACACAATGTATAACTCATCAACTACATCTCTAAATACTACCCGATATTGAATATGGTCTATAAGGGTTTTAAAGTCTTATTTTCACATAATCAAGTAAGCTATAATCAGGGGAAATTAGCATTTCTTCATAGGAGTGGTTTTCCATTATCGTACCATTCATATTCACTTCTAGAAGTGCACTTAAAAGTACATTAATATAAAGTTAGAGGATAAAGGAACTTGTTTTGGATTAATTTTCCCATCTCTTACCAAAGACTAAATTGAAAGGGTGTAACTTATAGTTTGAATTAAAAGAGATAAGAGATGAATAATTTTACCAAAAGTTTGATGAACCAAAGCTAAATTGAGAGCTCGTATGAAAGAAATAGGTTTCACATTGGATTGATAATGCAATAATGATTGGGAGTGGGATGTTTTTATAGTTTTGTCAAGAAATGAGATGATGAAACATACTTAAACTCCTTAGTTGGCACACTTGTTTCTTCTCTCATTAATAACTTTGAAAGTTCTAGAGTGGGATTTGGACACTTGAAAGGCCATGCTAGAGTCTTAGAGTGTTTCATCTAACTTTACTTTTTGGGGTATCTTGACCATGCAATTTTTTTATAGTGCATGTATCATATTAAAAATAAAGATAGTAAAGATATACATGACATCCTTGCAATATATTAGATGCTTGCTATATAGCTAGGTCTTGCTAAAATTATTGTACAAAAACTTATCAACATGAGCTTTAGCTGTAAGATTCTTGAGCATAACTATGACGTCACTTTTGAAGGTTGAGATACCATGCATATGTATTGAAAAATGTCTCTTATCCAAGAAGACTTTACTGCTAAAATTTTGAATAAACTTTATCATCTATGCTCTCATGAGGTTCACAAGCCTCATGGATTCCTAATCAAATCTATATTCGTCACTAAAGAGAGTGGTTTTGAGAGAGGGAATTGTGAATATCGAATCCATATAAACATTTCTTGATAGAGTTCCAAACTAGTTTTTATGTTTACATAGTCCCCAAATAGGTGGACCATTGTTTCTTCCTTCCTATTACATAAATATCACATTTAAAGAGAGGTGTTGAGTGGAGAACTAGAATCTCTTGAGCCTCTTCTTCCCTATTGACATCCTAGATAGAGGTAAAAGCTTCTTCCATAGGGTGTTCAAGAGGTATAATGGATTATCTTATCAAAACTATCTTTGACTATCTACCATTGCATCTCTTCCAAATGCTTATTCCACTAGTAGTGATCAAACATTTAATTTCTTAATACTAAGGATATCATCCTTAGCTATCTTCTTTCATCTTTTGTAAAACCCTTAACATCCTTTTCTTTTTTTTATAGCTTAAATGTAGCATAACTTGTAGCACAATTTGTTTAAATCCCCAAAAGGAATGAGCAATGGAATCCTAGATGCCGAACTAGGACCTTAGGCCTTATATGCATTTCTTTGGATAGTTTGTCTCCTCTATGATTGGGACAAATGATTCCTCAAATGTATAGGGGGATACCTAAATTATTTGTAATAGTAAGGAGTCTCCTTTTTTGACTTATCAACACCCCATTTGACATCTTTTTTTATTGATGTCTATGATTTAATCAATGTTAGATAACCTATGTTAGGGAATTCAGAGCTACAATTGTGTGTTGCAAAGCACATCTTCTTAGTAGAGATTTAGACACACTGCACCCTTGATTTGCATAGTTCTATTAAGTGTTGGCTGATATTCATCCAATGTTGGTGGTCTCGATTGAACTTGTAAAGAGAGTTAAGTTATATTACTTGCCTTCTCGACTAGACTTATTAAACCCAACCTCCATCTTCCTTACCTACAATCATCATCATCCATGGGTTAAGTGAGAGTGTTTCTTACCATTCAAATTCCATAAATGTATTTACAGATCATCTCAACATCATTGTAAGAGATCTTACCAAAATGTACAGCTAAGACAACAAAAGTAATGGATGTAGATAATATACTTTGGATGATAAGATATTTGTTGGCCAAAGAAGAGGAGACATGTCTCCACTTTTCCACCCTCCCTTTGCACTATGGGCTTGCCTCTCATCATGAGGCAACACATACCTACTTTGCCTTGCACTAAGCATCATAACTAATGGTATGCCCAATTCATTGTCAAGACTGTCACTGCCAGGTGACTCATATCTAGTTGTAAGTGGGCTAGTCACATCTTTAAACATATTTTCTTTTCCTTTATCCCTCATTGACATGTCCATGTCAGTGATGCAGTAGCACGAGTGCGGACTTGTCCTATCCAAGGAGGACTAATAGTAAATGAACCATTACATGTCTGTCCACTCATAGACGTACTAACTGAAGGATAATTTTTAGTATAAATAGGGTTGGTTGTTCCATCAAAGACCACTACATTTGGATTACTATACCATGAGGCCAACTCATCAAAAACTACATTCCTGCTAATCAAGGTTTCCGGAGTGGACGAATCATAGCATTTGTAAGCATTTCTCTCCTATCCATAGCCAAGAAAAACACTTTTGACAGATTTTGGGTCTAATTTCTTCCTCTTTTCATCAGGAACATGTATGTAGGCAATGAAGCCAAATACTTTTAGGTGACTAATGTCGAGCTTGTGCCCATACAATTTTTCATACAGAGTCAAATCATGAATCCCATGTTGAGATATCGAGCTCCACTCGTGATATGCCAGGGTGACCGTTGTGCATTTATGTCACCGACTTGTTAGTTGTAGATGCGGTTGGTACACCGCCCATGAATAATAGCTAGATGACAGCTATCCTTATCTACTCTAATTCGTGGTTCAGTTAGTATACCACCTTAGTTAATTGAGTTTGGTTTGAGATCCATATATAGGGTTCTTCTATTTCTATATACAAGAGTTCTTTTGGCTTACACAACTAAGAAGAGGAAAACTATTTTCAACCTCCACCTGTGTGTGTATTCCCCCATTGTGCAAGCAAGAAAGCTACAAGTGAGACTCCTTCCTTCTCTCCCACAATCTTGACATGGTATCATAGCCTTGTTCGTGGTAAGGAGCTCACAAAAGCAAACCAAGTTCGTGGTGTTCTGGTAAGAGGACCGGTGTTGCTTTCATTTTTCTGTTTTGGGAGCAAGTCTCTGCAGGTAGCACAGCCGGAAAGTGCAAGAGTGCATTGTCTCAGATTGAGATGCCCTTCGCGGTGTAGCAAGAGGGCAGTATATGCTGCAGGCGAGGGCTTTAGCCCTCGATTGCTCTGTTTTTTTTATTTGAGGCCATTTTGGGGCCTGTTTTGGAGGCAGAAGTTTTCTGCACGCACTCAGGAAAAGGCCCTGTTTTATGCTGTGCGACCACTCTTCTACAGGTCGATGAAAAGTTACCATAGAAATTGCATCGTATGCCTGTGTGCAGAGACATTGGGAGTTATAGAATCATCCTTGTTGCCTGTTGATGCAAAATTGTCACTACGAAGTGACTGTGTGGTCAAATACAACTTTCGTCAGTTTTGCAGATTTGCCCTTGTGAGGTTAAAGCTGTGTTTTTTTACAGTGACAGAATTTTTTGCAATGTTCTGTAATGGTGTCTGATTCTCTTTCACAGATTGTCACTGAAAAGCTTGACAAGAACACCTTCCAAGCATGGAAGTTTAGAATGACGAATTTCCTTATGGGAAAAGGATATTGGAAATTTGTTGCAGGAAATGAATAACTAGTTCTTCCTGATGTTCCCAATCAACAGCAAATGCAGGCATTTAAAGGATGGCATGAGAGAGCCAGAAAAGTTATGTACTGGCTATCTATCAGTATTTCAAACTCTATGATTGTGCATATTCAGGATGCAAGTATGCCAAAGGAGGCATGGGATACTTTGTCAAAAATGTATAGCACAAATATGCAAGCCAAGAAAATGCAGCTTAAGCAAGAGTTGCACAATGTGCAAAGAGAAAGTATGAGCATCAATGACTACCACATGAAGGTGAAGAAGATTGCAGATGCACTTGCTTCCATTGGGTCGCCAGTGGAAGATGATGATTTAGTTTCCGTGACCTTGAATGGTCTAGAAAAGGATTATGCACAGTTTTGAACATCCATTTCCGTCCGTGAAAGATTTCCTGATTTTGAGGAGTTGATTGCTCTTCTAATTTCTGAGGAGCAGAGAAATGGTGGTGCATCTTCTTCAGGAGGAACTTCAAAGGAAACTATCTTCTACTCAAATGCTGGAAGAGGTAGAGGCAGAGGTAGAGGAGGCCGATCTGGAGGCCGTGGTAGAAATCAGAATATGCAGCAAACTCAAGAAAACCAGTCCTATGGAGGAGGACGTGGTAACTCTAGAGGCAAGGGGAGCCAAAGAGGTCGTGGTGGATGGCAAAGAGGCCAAAATGCAAACATCAATGTTGAATGCTACTACTGTGGTAAAATGGGTCATATGGCTAAAGACTATAAAAAGTAGAATGACATCATGAATGGAAAATTGCAACAAGGGAATTATGCATCTTCTAGTAGATAGGGTGATGACAGAAATGAGCATTTGTTTATGGTGCAGCACATGAACAATTATACATGTCCGATGTATTTCATGTCCCGAATATCACCAAGAACCTGGTTTCTGTTGGTCAAATGGTTGAGCAAGGCTTGCAGGTCAGATTTAATCCTCATGGATGCTTTGTTGAGGATATGAAAAATAAAGGTCGCTTGATAGCAAAAGGAAAGAAAAAGGGCAGAATGTTTATATTGGATGCAGACATGCCTGAATTGAGTGCAGCAATGTTTGCACATGGGACCGTTGTAGTTGCAGATATTGATATATGGCATAAACGCATTGGTCATGTTAATGTACAGCGACTCAAATCAATGCAGGCCCAAAATATTGCTGCAGGATTGCCTAAATTCAAGGTTGCAGAAATGCATAATGTATGTAAAGCCTATCAATTTGGAAAACAGGCAAGGAAACCATTTCCTAGACATGTTCAAGAGAGTAAGAAACCATTGGAATTAATCCACTTTGATGTGTGGACTACTAAAGCTGCATCTATTGGAGGCTATCATTATTTTGTCACTTTTATTGATGACTATAGCAGAAAAGTTTGGGTGTATTTTATGAAAGAGAAAAGTGAAGTGTTTGGGCATTTCAAAACTCTTAAAGCTATGGTTGAAAAAGAAACAGGCCTGTAAATAAAATGCCTAAGGTCAGATGGAGGGGGAGAGTACCTCTCAAATGAGTTTGCAAGGTTCCTGCAGGAGCATGGCATAAAGCAGCAATATTCATGCAGTCATACCCCACAACAAAATGGAATTGTAGAAAGGAAAATTAGGCATATTTGAGAGGTATCTCATGCCATGCTCAACGACAAAAGACTTGCCAGATTTTTATTGGGCTGAAGCAGTTACTACAGCAGTCTACATAATGAACAGGACTCCCACTACAGCAATACATGGGATGACTCCAGAGGAGAGGTATACTAGTAGGAAACCAGATATTTCTCACTTGAAAATTTTTGGTTGCATTGCCTATGTTCATGTGCCATATGAGTTGAGATCCAAGTTGGATCCAAAAGCTGAGAAGTGCATCTTTATTGGCTACTCTCTGCATAGCAGAAAGGGTATAGATGTTATAACCCTTCTACTCGTAAGTTTACAGTGAGCAGAGATGTTGTTTTTGATGAGATGAGCAGCTGGTATAAACCAATAAATGTGATTGATGATGTAGATGCACAAAATGGTAATGCTGCACAGATTTCTTTGCAGCAGCCACAAAATATTAGTGGTCCTGGAGTGTCCTCTAGCAGTGGTTCACATTCTTCTCCATGGACAGACAGATTGAGATTAGGAGAATCTCCTCAAAACAATGCAGATAGTGGTATGCAGGTTTCATGAAAAGGAAAAGAGAAGGTAGATCAGTCCATGTTTGATGTGAATGTAGGTCACTCTTATGTGGATGGTGAATCCAGTGGCTCACAACAAAGCATTGATGATGAGTTGGGTATTCCTTCTATTGTTACACCTGGAGTAAGGAAGACCAGGGATGTTTTGAGAGCACTTGGAAGTGAGCCTACTTTGAGCAGGTCTACCAAAGCTAGGTATCCTGTGGATAGGTTGAAATATGATGGATTTACATGCATTCACTATGCCTATATAGTCAAAGTGATACAGGAACCAGAACTCACTTCTTTTGAGCAAGCCATGGGAAAAGAAAAATGGGAGAAAGCCATGGATGAAGAAATGGATGCCTTGGAAGCAAATGTTACATGGGAATTGGTACCTTTGCCTAAAGATAAGAATGCAATTGGTTGTAAGTGGGTTTATAAGGTAAAGCACAATGTAGATGGTTCTGTGATGAACAGATACAAGGCAAGATTAGTAGTCAAGGGGTATGCACAAATGTATGGCATTGATTATGAAGAAACATTAAGTCCAGTTGCAAGGATGGCAACTGTAAGAGCAGTCATTCCTATGGCTGCATCAAAGGGATGGTCTTTACATCAAATGGATGTAAATAATGCCTTCTTGCATGGTGATTTGCAAGAAGAGGTCTATATGGAGTAGCCACCAGGTTATGTGCATGGTGTTCATCCTGAGTTTGTTTGCAGGTTGAAGAAAGCCTTGTATGGCTTGAAGCAAGCACCTAGAGCATGGTCTGACAAGATAGGACAATATCTTGTCACTATTGGCTTTTAGATTTCCAAGGCAGATTTCTCACTTTATGTGAGAAAAACAGAGAAAGGTATTATGCTGCTTGTCATTTATGTTGATGATTTGATTATCACAGGTGATAGTGATGAAGATATCCTTCATGTGAAAATGCTATTGAAGCAGAAGTTTGAGATGAAGGATTTGGGAGAGCTGCATTATTTCTTGGGCATTGAGGTGATTAGATCACCAAGTGGGATATGGATCTTGCAGAGGCAGTATGGATTGGACATGCTGTCCAAATATGGGATGACAAGCTGTAAGCCTATTTTAGTTCCTTTGGAGCAGAATGTGAAGCTGAGCGCAGATGCAGGTGAGCTTCTGGAAGACCCTACTATGTACAGACGCATAGTAGGAAGTTTGATTTATATGACTATTACCAGGCCAGATTTGAGCTATGTTGTTGGATTGGTAAGTCAGTTTATGCAGGCTCCAAGGAAACCACATTTGGATGCGGCTAGACGCATACTCAGGTATGTGAAGTCCACATTGCAGTATGGACTATTTTATGAGACTAGGGTTCATATACAGTTGCATGGATACACTGATGCTGATTGGGTTGGTAGTATTTCTGATAGACGATCTACCAGTGGATATGTATTCTCTTTTGGGAGTGCTGCAGTCACTTGGAGCAGCAAGAAACAACCTACAGTTGCCTTGTCGAGCACAGAGGCTGAGTATAGGGATGCAGCAATGGCTGCATGTGAGGTAGCTTGGTTGCATAAGCTACTTTATGATATGCATCAGTCTACCGATGAGCCAATTGTCATTTATTGTGACAACATGAGTAGTATACACTTGGCAAATAACCCAGTATATCATGCTAGAACAAAGCACATTGAGGTGCATTATCACTATGTGTGGGAGAGGGTTTTACTAGGTCTTATTGATCTAGTTTATATCAGCACAGAGGATTGGGTAGCTGACATATTCACGAAGGCATTGGGCGCAAAGAAGCTGCGCAAATTCAGAAACCTGCTTGGTGTGCAGGAATTGGGATTGAGCTCGAGGGGGAGTGTTGAGATATCGAGCTCCACTCGTGATATTCCAGGGTGACCGTTGTGCATTTATGTCACCGACTTGTTAGTTGCAGATGCGGTTGGTACACCACCCATGAATAATAGCTAGATGACAGTAGTATACAACGAAGGCAATCAGCCTATCAATTAGAAAAACATTCATTTTTCATAACGTAAATCCAAAAATAACTTTGGATATTCCATAAAAATCAATCTCTTCTTAAAAAGACAAATACAAAAAACTAAAACATCATCATTCATATGCTTCGCAAAAACTAAAACAGCATCACCACAAGATCTCTTAGGAAACTCATCTTCAACTATCAATTTTAATTTAAAAATAGAATATAAAATTATTCGCAAGGAAGGATACTCTTTTATCATAAAATTACTTGTAAGGAAGGATACTCTTTTATCATTAAACCTCTTTCATCCTTAGAATAGTCTTAGGAACAAATTTCTGCTCTAACAAGCATATATTTGAGCATAATAACTATTTTAAGGTTTATTCCATAAGTAGTAGTAGTATATATGTAACCATCAAGCTAGAGATCATGCTTTGGTATTTGTGGATATCCCAATCTCATGCCCTCATAGAGATTGTAGTGTGCAATAGTGTGGAGAGAAGGTGGGTGAGTTGTAAAGGAGAGAAGGTGGGTGAGTTGTAAATGGTAAAGGAGAATTCTATTGATGATGGAGAGAAGATGAGGTGAATCGCCAATTCTATTCCTAGTGACCCATAGTGTGGCACCCATGACTGATTGAAATCAGTAAGACTCTCAAATCCTACCTTGAGTATTATAACTATTGTTTTGTGGTGGATTTTCTTGCCATAATTCAATGTCAATTTGTGCTTGTGTTTTCCATGGTGTGTTGACTATGGGTGTCAAATGCTCTAGTTAGATCTCTCTCTCTTTCTCCTCTCTCTTCTCTCAACCCTTCTCCCCGAACAAAACTGCCCCCCCAACAATCAACCCACCCAAATTTTTTATTTTTTATTTTTTGCTTTTTAAAACCGAAAGGGTGCATGGGATGACTCCAGAGGAGAGGTATACTGGTAGGAAACCAGATATCTCTCATTTGAAGATTTTTGGTTGCATTGCCTATGTTCATGTGCCAGATGAGTTGAGATCCAAGTTGGATCCAAAAGCTGAGAAGCGCATCTTTATTGGTTACTCTCTGCAGAAAGGGTATAGATGCTATAACCCTTCTACTCGTAAGTTTACAGTGAGCAGAGATGTTGTTTTTGATGAGATGAGCAGCTGGTATAAACCAGTAAATGTGATTGATGATGTACATGCACAAAATGGTAATGCTGCATAGAATTCACAGCACCAGTCACAAAATATTAGTGGACCTGGAGTGTCCTCTAGCAGTGGTTCATATTCTTCGCCGTGGATAGGCAGTTTGAGATCAGGAGAATCTCCTCAAAACAATGCAGATAGTGGTATGCAAGTTTCACGAAAAGGAAAAGAGAAGGTAGATCAGCCCATGTTTGATGTGAATGCAGGTCACTCTTATGTGGATGGTGAATCCAGTTGCTCAAAGCAGAGCATTGATGATGAGTTGGGTATTCCTTCTATTGTTACACCTGGAGTAAGGAAGACCACGGATGTTTTGAGAGCACCTGGGAGTGAACCTACTTTGCGCAGGTCTACCAGAGCTAGGTATCCTATGGATAGGCTGAAATATGATGGATTTACAGCCAATGGTTGTAAGTGGGTTTATAAGGTGAAGCACAATGCAGATGGTTCTGTGAACAGATACAAGGCAAGATTAGTAGTCAAGGGGTATGCACAAACGTATGGCATTGATTATGAAGAAACATTCAGTCCGGTTGCAAGGATGGCAACCGTAAGAGCAGTCATTGCTATGGCTGCATCAAAGGGATGGTCTTTACATCAGATGGATGTAAATAATGCCTTCTTGCATGGTGATTTGCAAGAAGAGGTCTATATGGAGCAACCACCAGGTTATGTGCATGGTGTTCATCCTGAGTTTGTTTGCAGGTTGAAGAAATCCTTGTATGGCTTGAAGCAAGCACCTAGAGCATGGTCTGACAAGATAAGATAGTATCTTGTCACTATTGGCTTTCAGATTTCCAAGGCAGATTTCTCACTTTATGTGAGAAAAATAGAGAAATGTATTATGCTACTTGTCATTTATGTTGATGATTTGATTATGACAGGTGACAGTGATGAAGATATCCTTCATGTGAAAATGCTATTGAAGCAGAAGTTTGAGATGAAGGATTTGGGATAGCTGCGTTATTTCTTGGGCATTGAGGTGATTAGATCACCAAGTGGAATACAGCTCTTGCAGAGGCAGTATGGATTGGACATGCTGTCGAAATATGGAATGACAGGCTATAAGCCTATTTCAGTTCCTTTGGAGCAGAATGTGAAGCTGAGCGCAGATGTAGGTGAGCTTCTGGAAGATCCTACTATGTACAGACGCATAGTAGGAAGCTTGATTTATATGACTATTACCAGGCCAGATTTGAGCTATGCTGTTGGATTGGTAACTCAGTTTATGCAGGCTCCAAGGAAACCACATTTGGATACGACTAGACGCATACTCAGGTATGTGAAGTCCACATTACAGTATGGACTATTTTATGTGACTGGGGTTCAGATATAGTTGCATGGATATACTGATGCTGATTAAACTGGTAGCATTTCTGATAGACGATCTACCAATGGATATGTTTTCTCTTTTGGGAGTGCTGGAGTCACTTGGAGCAGCAAGAAACAGCCTACAGTTGCCTTGTCCAGCACAGAGGCTGAGTACAGGGGCACAGCAATGGCTGCATGTGAGGTAGCTTGGTTGCATAAGCTACTTTATGATATGCATCAACCTACAGATGGACTAGTTGTCATTTATTGTGACAACATGAGTAGTATACACTTGGCAAATAACCCAGTCTATCATGCTAGAACAAAGCACATTGAGGTGCATTATCACTATGTGCGGGAGAGGGTTTTACTAGGTCTTATTGATCTAGTTTATGTCAGCACTGAGGATCAGGTAGCTGACATATTTACAAAGGCATTGGACACAGAGAAGCCGCACAAGTTCAGAGACCTACTTGGTGTGCAGGAGTTGGGATTGAGCTCGAGGGGGAGTGTTGAATTATCGAGCTCCACTCGTGATATGCTAGGGTGACCGTTGTGCATTTATGTCACCGACTTGTCAGTTGCAGATGCGGTTGGTACACTGCCCATGAATAATAGCTAGATGACAGCTATCCTTATCTACTCTAGTTTGTGGCTCAATTAGTATGCCACCTTAGTTAGTTGAGTTTGGTTTGAGACCCATATATAGGGTTCTTCTATTTCTATGTACTAGAGTTTTTTTGGCTTACACAACTAAGAAGAGGAAAACTGTTTTCAGCCTCCACCCTTGTGTGTATTCCCCCATTGTGCAAGCAAGAAAGCTACAAGTGAGACTTCTTCCTTCTCTCCCACAATCTTGACACACGTAGTACATCATGTAGGTTCTTCTTTATGCCATCATGCATGAGCAACAAAACCACACCTGTATGCTAAATATCATGTTGTGTATCATCACCAATACATACAAATCCATGAGACCCTGCTACGAACTCATCAAACCATTCACCATGAGGAGTCATATGATTGGATGCTCCTGATTCTATGTGCCATTTCTCATCTTTGCCTCTCTTAGGAATATTCTTTGATACATGTTGCATAGTAAATAGCCTATCTCGCTGGTCATCCTAAGTACCACCAGAAGATGCATAATGTCCATGTTACCTTCCTTTTGCCTTCATATCACAGCTTGCTTTGTATGGAAATCATTCACAATATGCCCATATCATCTGCAATAATGATAGTCTTTATCCTTGATAAACTTCACAGACTGCCAAGAGCCACCTCTTCCTCTAGGTAATCTCCCTCTGCCTGTAAAGGCTCCAGATTCTCGCTATCTTTGTGTATTTGAGCTGTGCCAAGCATATTGCTGCTGTTGTCCATGTGTGTTTTGAGTGTCTCCTCAACCCCAAAAAAGCTCCATGAGCTCTACCACCTCTAGCTCGTTGACTAGAGTAAAAGATAGTGTCACTGCCCTGAGATGTGCTTGAACCTATATTTAAGACAAGCTTTACTTATTCATGTAGCAGCAGTGCAAGTAACTCATCCCAATCAGGGGGTTCTACTCTCACAGAAATGGACGTATAAAATTCCTTATACTCCTTGCCTAACCCATTCAATGTCACTGCAATCATATCATCCTCTGAAACACGAGATCCAATAGTAGCCAGTTGTTCAACTATGGTCTTTATTTCTATCGTGTACGCCTGAATGCTCCTACCATTCCTAGACATGTTATTGAACTGCTACTTCAATTGTATCTTCCTTGCATGCATGACATTACCATAATTCTTGATGAGTGCATCCCAAGCATCCTTCGCGAAATGGCAACTGGTAATCTACATAGCCATCGCATCAGATATGCACAAAGAAAACCAATGCAGTACTTTACTAGCTCTTTCCAACCATTGTAGGTGAGCTCTCTGTTGTTTATGTGTTGGATTTCATTCAGGACCCAATAGCCTCTACCAATCAAGAAATTTTGTGTCCTAAACTTCCATAGAGAAAAGTTTTTGTTATCAAGCTTCTCTCCCACAATTTGAGTGATATTGACAGTGCCTTGAGCATTTGTCATATTTGCAACTAAGGTATTCAATACTATATGCAATCTATAAATTCTTGACTCCCTGCAATTCAGGAATAGACTTTTGCAATTTAGGAATAGTCTTCCTGTAGTTCAAGAACAGTTTCCTACAGTTTAGGAATAGTTTCTTGCAATTCAAGACCAATTTGCTACAGTTCTTCACGTACAATTTCTTGACAACCTAGTTGTTATAAATTGTATTCCAACAATATAAAAAACACAGTCAACTGAGCATAAACCAAGCTCAAATCAGTTCAAAACATTCTATGGTAGTGGCAAAACATCTAGATGCAATGGCATTCCAAATAGACAACATGTGTCTACATAGTAGACATGTAGGTGTTCATGACAATCAATGACAGACAACAATCTGTAACAACAATCTATAACAACAGTTTGTGTATAACCAGCAATGTTTTCTCTGCTAAAACAAGAGTATTCAGACTTCAAAATAGCCCCAAAACATCTCATACAATTGCCACTCTATGCAAGAGTTGATACATGTCCAACTGGTCAAAATAGGTTGTCAAGTGAAGATGATAGGTATCCTTCTTGCAGACAATAACCAATTAATACCTTGGTATAACCACCAACAAATCAGTCCAAACTTTGGGCTTTCAGCACTCACAATATCCCAAAAAGTATCTATCACTTGGTATGATCCAAGCATTTGTCAGTAGCAAATAAGCATCATAGATACGTCAACCTTGTAGGTGTACTGTTTCCAAATTCAGGACAATAACTAGTTCGATATTTCTAGCCTGAAAATAAGCTCCAAAACTAAGCATTTAGCACTCCAATATCATGCCCATCTATACATAAGTGTTGCTATAACACTTGCCAAGCATCCAGGATGATTATCAACATCATTCTCAAGCCTTTCTTGATCAAACAATGCCCTCTTTTTAGTGTTGGAAATTCCAGGATAGATTTCAACCTGCATTCTAGACAAATTTCAGCTTGCTATTACCATTTAAATCTAAGTGTTGAACTCTTCAAAGCCATGCCAAAATGCATGAGAGTAAAGGCATATACACTTCCAAGCATCAATAGACATTAGTAGAGGTCAATATAGCTCCCAATGAGCTACAACCAAGTACGTATACGTTGTCCTTGTATAATTAATTATAGATCTGCTCTGTTTTCTAGCCAATGTTTGATTCGAACATCCACAAATGATTTGAGAACCAAGATACCAATGCTATGAAGCTTTCTTCAATCCCTGACAAGTTGTTTATAAATAGTAGAGTGTGTTTATGGTTATCAATGTCTGAGTTGGAGCAGTAGAAGATGACCATCAAACTAGCACAATCTGTGTAGGTCACATTTTTTACCTTACCACTATTTTTTCCCTCAATGCTCATGCAACAAAGCTCATTCAAGTGGCCAAGAACCCCTCTAGGAAGCCTCAATTGGTTGTGAACTAATAAACCACAAGAAACATACCTTCCAACTGATCTAATGGCTGCCAACACATGAACTTTTGCAGGCCACAATGCAGCTCCTGACTTCAAGCTCCAGCTCTTGCAATGTCGATGCTAATCCCACCACCAAGCCTTCAGGCTTGGCGCTCTGATACCATGTTCAAGATTCAAAGGGAGAGAGAGACAAAGACATGGAGCTATAACAAAGAGTTGTGAACTCTCATTATTCCATAATGCTTACTTAAGTATAATCACTCATAAACTAAAAATGCACTAGGTCACTAAACTAACCGTACCACTAACTGTGGCAAATTCTGACCGACTTAGTTATTACAACACACATGGAGAGTGACAGCTAAGACTATAGCTGTCTTGGTCATGTCAGTGATACTTATCACGAGCTTGATTCTCAACAGCCTCTGGTGCACAGATCGGATGCTGTATGCTCGCGTAGTGAACGTCGGAAGGTCCCCAAGAACAAAAGAACTCTACCTTTTGCACAAAACTCAAGGTAGAAAGCATGCACAACATGAACAAGAGACCAATTGGATGCAATCTCCCCCCATGCCTTATGTGAGCGCTCCACAAAGCACGTATTTTATGTATTAATCATCTTCAAGCTCAAATAATAGCCCAAATTACAAAATAGCACGCTTTTGGCTTTTGAGTTTGCTTTAGCACAAGATAGAAATAAAGCTAATGAGCAGGCACCCAAAGAGTCAGGCATACTCAATACAATGTCCAAATACAAATATCATAATCGTGCACCCATGCGCATACAAAATAATAAATAAATATCCAACACCTCAATAAATAGGCGCAACAAAATATAGGCGCCATGCCTAAGGTATGCGCTCGTCAAAATATAAGTGATAACTCGAATACACGCTATCCTCCAATGCTTTCCTCCACCACTGCTGCTATCTCTACACATCAACTGAAGCATTCACAATCGTTAGTAAAATAATACAATTAAACCGACAAAAGTGAATATCTAGCAATCTTCAGCTACATAAATAAATCAACTGGTTAGAAATCAATCCTAACCTTAATTTATCACAAGTGCGCACTTTAAACTCATAAACGTTTATTAATTTAATATGTATTTTGCGGAATCACCCATGTACACACTAAATTAATGAAACGTCCGAAAAGGATAGGCATCCCCATCAACTTCTCGCACAAAGAATCCACTTTGTGTATGAGCCCCGGTCAACAAAGTTTACGAAACCCACCGTAAAACCTCACGGAATCCACCGTGGCATGGAATCCACCATGAAATATGCCTCCTAGCATCATACCCCCGGGGTGGGATAGCAATTATCCTCAATTGCTATTAGCTCAATGTGGAGCTAATAGAGTGGGGAAAGCATTTAAGTCTCTAGCGTGCATCCATTGGGCCTCTTCAACAGGATGGTTTTTAAACTTGACCAAATATCTAGAATATCTATGGCCAGTTCTAGTAGTCATAAAGTCAGTATCTATGATAGCTTCAGGTTCAAGTATTTCAATCTCTTCATCTCACAAAGGTGGATTTTCATAAACAGGGTGTACAGGTAATTGGCCTCTAAAGGGTCGTAATAAACTAATGTGAAATGTGTTGTGAATTTTCCAATGAGGTGGTAATTCTAACTTGAATGCATTGTCATTGATTTTGTGAATGATCTTAAATGGTCCATAGAATCTAGGTGCTAATTTCACAACTGGGTGTTTATCTACACTTTGTAATCTACGTTTTTCTATTCTCAACCAAACATAGTCATCAACTTTGAAATTCATGGCCTGTCTTTTCTTATTGGCTTGTTTTGTATACGATTGCTGGGCTTTGGCAATCATGTATTTAACCTCATCAAAAATAGTAGCGTGCATATTAGCAATATCATCAGCACTCTGAATTCTACTTGATAAAGATGCAACAGGTGTAGACAATCTATAACCATAAATCACTTCAAATGGTGCTTTCTTTGTAGATGTGTGTGGTGTATTGTTATATACAAACTGCAGTAAATGTAAATGTGTGTCCCATGTCTATGGTTTAGAAATAGTGTAAGCACGTAAAAGATCTAAAATAGTATTGTTAGTGGCTTCTGTTTGTCCATTAGTTTCAGGATGAAATGCAGATGAAAAATCAATCTTTGTTCCTAGGTTAGCAAACAAAGTAATCCAAAAGTTGTTACAAAATCTAGAATCACGGTCAGAAATAATAACTTTTGGTAATCCATGATTAGTGAAAACAGTTTTCAAAAACAATTGTGCTGCTTGAGATGCTGTTAAATTTTTCTTGCATGGAATGAAATATGCTTGTTTACTAAACCTGTCTACTACAGTCCAAATCATATCATGGTTAGCTTTAGTATTAGGTAAACCAGTAATAAAATCCATAGAAATCAGTTCCCATGGTCTTGATGGAATAGATAAAGGCATAAGTAAACCATACTGTTTACCATGATGTCTCTTAACTCTTTGACAAACCAAACATTCAGAAACAAAGTTAGATACATCAGTGTCCATATGTGGCCAATAAAAATCTTCAATTAATGTACGTAAAGTAGATATGATACCTCTATGACCTTGATATGGAGGAATCTCATTCAAAACAAAAGATCTAAATGGAACTATAACACATAATCTCTTTTCATAAAACATGAATACATCATTGTAAGATAATGAATCAATAGGAATCCAGTTATTTCCAACTAATTTATTCCAATCAGCATGAAAAGTAATGTCTTGATGATAAGTATCTTTCATAGGAGTTAGAGAATCAAATGATATGACATAAATATTATGAGTAGTCGGTCTTCTACTTAATGCATCGGCTACTACATTTTCTTTACCTGGTTGATATTGAATAAGGGGATGAAAACTTTGAATAAAAGCTACCCATTTGATATATCGGTCAGATATTTGAGGTTGACTAAGTAAATGCCTAATACTTTGTTGATCAATCTTAATCATAAACTCAGAACCCATTAAGTAATGTTTCCATTGTCTTAAAGCTTGTACAATAGCTAATAATTCTTTATCATATGTGGAATATTTAAGTTCGGAGGGTTTCAGTTTACAACTAGAATAGGCTATGGGATGCTTATCTTGCATAAGTACGGCTCCTATTCCAGATCCGCTAGCATCAGTAACTACTAAAAAGAATGGTCTATTGAAATCAGGTAGTTGTAATACAGGAGCATGGGTTAATGCATGTTTCAATAAATCAAAAGATTTCTGTTGATTATCAGACCAATGACAAACAATACCTTTCTTTAAAAGTTTAGTCAAAGGCAAAGCAAGTAATGAAAAATTTCACGCAAACTTTCTGTAAAAACTAGCAAGACCTAGAAAAGAACGTAACTCGTGCACATTTTTAGGTATTGGCCAATTTAATATTGCTTCTATCTTCTTAGGGTCAACCTTAATACCTTCTGATGACATAATATGACCTAAATATTCAATTTCTGTTTGAAAGAACTCACTCTTTTCCGGATTAGCATACAATTGATTATCTTTCAACAACTTGAAAACCAAAGATAGATGTACATAATGTTCTTTCTCATTTTTACTGAATACCAAGATATCATCAAAGAATACTATAACACAATGATGGTATTTCAAAAATATGTGATTCATCATTCTACTAAATGTAGCAAGTGCGTTAGTCAATCCAAAAGGCATCTCTAAAAATTCATAATGACCAAATTGTGTTCTAAATGCAGTCTTGAATATGTCAGATTTATCTAATCTCACCTGATGATAACCAGATTTAAGATCTATTTTACTAAATATGGCAGAACCTTGTAGTTTATCCATAAGATCATCTACCCTAGGAATTGGATATCTATTCTTTACAGTAATCTTATTTAGGGCACAATAATCAATGCACATACGATAAGTATTATTCTTCTTCTTTACCAACAAAACAGGTGCGCCAAATGGAGAACTACTAGGTCTAATCAATCCTCTGTTTAATAATTCCTTAACTTGATTTTGAATTTCTTTTTGCTCTATCTGGTTATGCCTATATGGTGCTTTACAAGGTGGTTGTGCACCACAAATTAAATCTATTTTGTGGTCTTCAAGACGTGAGGGAGGTAGTCCAGGTGGTAGATCTTCAGCAAAACAATCTTTAAATTGTGCAAGGAATTCTTTATGCCTAGGGTGCATATGTTTTTCTTTAGCTTGCAGTTCATTCACCCAAATTAGATAAGATTTACTACTTTTGCGTAATGCATGTTTAGCTTGAGTATGAGTAAGCAATGGAAAAGAATTAGATGTATGCATACCATACAATGTAATGTGTTTTCCTTGAAAATGAATATTAATTGAATGCGTGGAATAATCTATGTCAGGATTATGCTGATGACGCCAAGGCATACCTAAGATAATATCACTGGACTGTAATGGTACAACTAGAAAATTCCTTCTTTCAGTATATTCACCAATTTGAATTTCTAAATAATGCACCTCTTATGTTCCATTATACCTTGTGCCTAAGAATGCTGCTTTAATGCGATAATGCGTAGGAACAGTTTGTAATTTCAATTCTTTCACTAACTTTGCAGAAATAAAATCATGTGTACTACCATCATCATGCAAAATAATCTTTTCTTTTCCATGCACTAAACATTTCATTGTCAACAAAGAATGTGGAGTTGGCATACCTGGTCAAGTATCCGAAGGAGTAGTAACGTCATCCTCATCTTCCGTGAAGTCAGGCATTTCTTCATGTTCTTCATCTTCCATTGCTCCAAGATAGTTGATATGGATAGGTGGCTTCTTCGATTGGCAATTGGCTGTTAGATGTCCAAGTTGATGGCATTTGTAACACACTATAGGTTTGGCTTTAGATACATTTTTTGCAATGGCAGGAAGTCTAGGAATATTAGGATTTGGCTGTGAAGATGGCTTAGGGTTTTGATTGGTATTCGATGGCAAAGTAGGTGGTTTTGTCCAAGACTTACGGAAAGATGATGAAGGAAATCAACTTTGATTGAATCTTCTAAAATTTGAATTGAATTGCTTAGAACCATAGTTATTATTTGCTTAAAATTGTTGTGGACGCTTGTCTCTTCATCGAAGCTTGTCTTCAGTGTCATGAGCTAAAGAAATTGCATCTTCAAGAGTTGCAGGCTTGAACATATTGACTTCAACGTAGTAATGCCCAAGTAATCCAAACATATACTTGCGCTTGTGAGTCGCTTCAGGTACATCTTCAAGCATGCGTAGTTGGAGTAAAGCATTCCAAAAGCGTTCGGTGTACTAAGAAATAGGCTCACGGTCTCTTTGCTGAAGAAGGTCCCATTGCTTTATGGCTTTTTCATGGAATTGTGGAGGAAGGAAATTCTGTGTAAACTTCTTCTTGAAACTCTCCCAGGTAGTGGGACAATCTATGCTCTTACGAACCATGGTCCACCAAAGAGATGCTCTATCCACTAAATGATTAGTGACACACTTGATTTTATCTTTTTCAGCGTATGTCTCCTCATGAAAGTAATCGTCAAACTGACTGATGAATGCAAGAACAGTCTTTCCATCCCAAGTGCCATTGAAAGTACGGAATTTGAAATTTCTTTTACTTATCTTTGTTTCTTTGCGGATAGATTGAGCTTCGAGAGTCGCATCGATGGTTCGTCGGATAAGATCTTCGGATTGTGGTTCCTCTTTGTTGGTAATCGATCTTTGTAAATTGGCCAATTGAACTTGCAATGCTTGCCAAGCTCTTCATTCTTCGTCCAACTGCATCATAATTAAATCCAACTTTTGTTCCACTGTAGGTTCAAGAAGATCGCCTTCATCCATTAAATCATCCATATTTTATTTCGTCATCCTGCAAAACTTCAAAAGACCTCACACTCTCAAAATCCAATTAGCGGGATGAGTGTAGCTCAAAGTCGGGTGTACAAGGCTTATAGATTTTTGTTTGGCTTTCACGGTCTTCAACTTTGGCAATTGCGAGGTTTGAAATCTTTGTAAATTCTATGTATGTCCTTCTGTGTGTGCTGAAACTAGTTCAGCAAGTCAGAGTCTTCCAAGGAACAACTTTGCAGTTCAGTGCTTATGCGCAGGAACAGTCCTTATGGGAGTTTTGGGCATAAGTCAGTTCTGACTTCTGCTGACTTGCTGGACTTGCAGAGTACCAAAACTTATGAAACTTGAGAAACTTTGGAGCTTTGTGTGACTTTGAACTTGCTTGACTAAGCTTAAGCTTAGTCTTACTGTAAACAACGAATTTTAGGGGGGGGGCTTTTTTGCACCGAATTTCACGGATGCTGCCGCCCTGCCGCCGTTTTAAAAAATTGAAGCTTTCTAAGCTTCTTATTAAGCTTTCTAAGCTTCTTATTAAGCTTTCTAAGCTTTAAACTTAAGCTTTTACCCTTTATGAAAGATATGGGCTTATCTCTGTTGACTGTGAGAAGACAACTTGGAGAAGAAGATGTTGGAGTGGTCCTCCGCCATTGCAGGCTGGTCCTTCGCGATCAGAGGCTGTAAACAGAGGTTCTTGACCGCCAGGAATCCACCCGTATCGACCATTCACGATGAGACTGACCGTAGAGCTCGATCGTTCTAGGAGCTCTGCCTTCGCACAAGATGGGTAGCGATTGGAAGCTCTCGATCTCAGCTTCGCTCTGATACCACTGATGCACAGATCGGATGTTGTATGCTCGCGTAGTGAATGCCGGAAGGTCCCCAAGAACAAAGGAACTCTACTTTTTGCACAAAACTCAAGGTAGAAAGCATGCACGACATGAACAAGAGACCAATTGGGTGCAATCTCCCCCCATGCCTTGTGTGAGCGCTCCACAAAGCATGTATTTTATGTATTAATCATCTTCAAGCTCAAATAATAGCCCAAATTACAAAATAGCACACTTTTGGCTTTTGAGTTTGCTTTAGCACAAGATAGAAATAAAGCTAATGAGCGGGCACCCAAAGAGTCAGGCATACCCAATACAATGTCCAAATACAAATATCATAATCGTGCGCCCATGCGCATACAAAATAATAAATAAATATCCAATGCCTCGATAAATAGGCGCGACAAAATATAGGCGCCATGCCTAAGGTATGCGCCCGTCAAAATATAAGTGATAACTCGAATACACACTATCCTCCAATGCTTTCCTCCACCACTGCTCCTATCTCTACACATCAACTGAAGCATTCACAATCTTAGTAAAATAATACAATTAAATCGACAAAAGTGAATACCTAGCAGTCTTCAGCTACATAAATAAATCAACTGGCTAGAAATCAATCCTAACCTTAATTTATCACGAGTGCGCACTCTAAACTCATAAACGTTTATTAATTTAATATGTATTTTGCGGAATCACCCGCTATGGAATCACCCATGTACACACTAAATTAATGAAACGCCCAAAAAGGATAGGCGTCCCCATCAACTTCTCGCACAAAGAATCCACTTTGTGTATGAGCCCTGGTCAACAAAGTTTACGGAATCCACCGTAAAACCTCACAGAATCCACCGTGGCACAGAATCCACCGTGAAATATGCCTCTTGGCATCAGTCTCTTCCATCCAAGCTATTGTCCTCTTCTTGCATTTCATGAAAAGGCCCAATTTGTATTTTCCCATATGCATCTCATGCTAGTTGAGTAATTAAATATGTCTTCCACGTTTACTCCAGCCAAGGAAAAAGGGTGATGCCAAGTGAGCTGGTAAGCCAAAAGAGAGATGAGCCTCCCTTACCACTTAAGTCCCTGAAGGGATGTACCATCCGATGCTGGGGGAACTTTGCCCACCTCATACTGATCTAAAGCTTGATACATATATGTAGGTGTAGGTACACTCCATGATTACTCCATTCCCGATGGTACATACCCTGACATGAGGCACATTCATTGATAGAGATATCCATGTATAGCACTTGACATGTATACACAGTCTCCATATGCAGTACTACTAGCAAAGTAAATTGATGCTTAAATGTACTTGGGATCATGCTGAGTATGATGTGTATGCTAGTTACCATGATGCTTAGGCTTCTCAGTCCTTGAGCTACTCAAATAGTAAGAAGTTAGGCCAAGATAGGTAGTGTTTTAGTTGCAAGAATTTCAAAATAGTCATAGAAAGCTTATTGCAAAAAATTTTATACTGAATCTGGGAGATAATCCTATAACTCATCTCAAAGAGGGTATCATTCCCTTTGTCGGATCAAAATTATGGACTAAGAGATACAGCCATTTTGTGCACTAAGGTCACTATGGATAGGGTGTAGACCACTCTAGGATAGTCACAAAGATTCAATTATAAAATTCTCTAATTATTTTCTATCACAAAGATTCATAGCTCATCTTAAAGAGCATTTTCCCCCTTCCATTTAAATAAAAAATCTTCATGATTAGAGTTCCCCACAAGAAGTTATGCCCATTTTACCGAAGATGGTCCTGTGGTGGATGGCACTAAGATGGTAGGACATAAAGGCAAAGGCAAGGTCCACAATGTCAAGATTGTGGGAGAGAAGGAAGGAGTCTCACTTGTAGCTTTCTTGCTTGCACAATGGGGGAATACACACAGAGGTGGAGGCTGAAAACAGTTTTCCTCTTCTTAGTTGTGTAAGCCAAAAGAGAAAAGTCTCATACAAAGAAATAGAGGAACCCTATATATGGGTCTCAAACCAAACTCAACTAACTAAGGTGGCATACTAACTGAGCCATGAACTAGAGTAGATAAGGATAGCTGTCATCTAGCTATTATTCATGGGTGGTGTACCAACCACATCTACAACAACTGACAAGTCGGTGACATAAATACACAACGGTCACCCTGGCGTATCACGAGTGGAGCTCGATATCTCAACACTCCCCCTCGAGCTCAATCCCAATTCCTGCACACCAAGCAGGTCTCTGAACTTGCGCAGCTTCTCTGCGCCCAATACCTTCGTAAATATGTCAGCTACCTGATCCTCTGTGCTGACATAAACTAGATCAATAAGACCTAGTAAAACCCTCTCCCGCACATAGTGATAATGCACCTCAATGTGCTTTGTTCTAGCATGATAGACTGGGTTATTTGCCAAGTGTATACTACTCATGTTGTCATAATAAATGACAAATGGCCCATCTGTAGGCTGATGCATATCATAAAGTAGCTTATGCAACCAAGCTACCTCACATGCAGCCATTGCTGCGCCCCTGTACTCAGCCTCTGTGCTCGACAAGGCAACTGTAGGCTGTTTCTTGCTACTCCAAGTGACTGCAGCACTCCCAAAAGAGAACACATATCCACTGGTAGATCGTCTATCAAAAATATTACCAGCCTAATCAGCATCAGTGTATCCATGCAACTGTATCTGAACCCCAGTTCTCATAAAATAGTCCATACTGCAATGTGGACTTCACATACCTGACTATGCGTCTAGCCGTATCCAAATGCGGTTTCCTTGGAGCCTGCATAAACTGACTTACCAATCCAACAGCATAGCTCAAATCTGGCCTGGTAATAGTCATATAAATCAAGCTTCCTACTATGCGTCTGTACATAGTAGGGTCTTTAAGAAGCTCACCTGCATCTGCGCTCAGCTTCACATTCTGCTCCAAAGGAACTGAAATAGCCTTACAGCCTGTCATCCCATATTTGGACAGCATGTCCAATCCATACTACTTCTGCAAGAGCTGTATCCCACTTGGTGATCTAATCACCTCAATGCCCAAGAAATAACGCAGCTCTCCCAAATCCTTCATCTCAAACTTCTTTCTCTATTTTTCTCACATAAAGTGAGAAATCTGCCTTGGAAATTTGAAAGCCAATAGTGACAAGATACTGTCCTATCTTGTCAGACCATGCTCTAGGTGCTTGCTTCAAGCCATACAAGGCTTTCTTCAACCTGCAAACAAACTCAGGATGAACAACATACACATAACCTGGTGGCTGCTCCATATATACCTCTTCTTGCAAATCACCATGCAAGAAGGCATTCTTTACATCCATCTGATGTAAAGACCATTCCTTTGATGCAGCCATAGCAATGACTGCTCTTACGGTTGCCATCCTTGCAACCGGACTGAATGTTTCTTCATAGTCAATGCCATATGTTTGTGCATACCCCTTGACTACTAATCTTGCCTTGTATCTGTTCACAGAACCATCTGCATTGTGCTTCACCTTATAAACCCACTTACAGCCAATTGCATTCTTACCTTTAGGCAAAGGTACCAATTCCCATGTAGCATTTGCTTCCAAGGCATCCATTTCTTCATCCATGGCTTTCTCCCATTTTTCTTTTCCCATGGCTTGCTCAAAAGAAGTGGGTTCTGGTTCATGTATCACTTTGACCATATATGCATAGTGAATGGCTGTAAATCCATCATATTTCAGCCTATCCACAGGATACCTAACTCTGGTTGACCTGTGCAAAGTAGGTTCACTCCCTGGTACTCTCAAAACATCCCTGGTCTTCCTTACTCCAGGTGTAACAATAGAGGGGATACCCAACTCATCATCAATGCTCTGTTTTGAGCCACTGGATTCACCATCCACATAAGAGTGACCTGCATTCACATCAAACATGGGCTGATCTACCTTCTCTTTTCCTTTTCGTGAAACCTGCATACCACTATCTGCATTGCTTTGAGAAGATTCTCCTGATCTCAATCTGCCTATCCATGGCGAAGAATGTGAACCACTGCTAGAGGACACTCCAAGTCCACTAATATTTTGTGACTGCTGCTATGAATTCTGTACAGCATTACCATTTTGTGCATCTACATCATCAAACACATTTACTGGTTTATACCAGCTACTCATCTCATCAAAGACAACATCTCTGCTCACTGTAAACTTACGAGTAGAAGGGTTATAGCATCTATACCCTTTTTGATGCAGAGAGTAACCAATAAAGATGCACTTCTCAGCTTTTGGATCCAACTTGGATCTCAACTCATCTGGCACATGTACATAGGCAATGCAACCAAAAATTTTCAAATGAGAAATATCTGGTTTCCTACCAGTATACCTCTCCTCTGGAGTCATCCCATGTATTGCTACAATGGGAGTCCTGTTCATTATGTAGACTGCTGTAGCAACTGCTTTAACCCAGTAAAAATCTGGCAAGTCTTTTTCATTGAGCATGGCACGAGATACCTCTCCAATATGCCTATTTTTCCTTTCTGCAATTCCATTTTTTTGTGGGGTATGACTGCATGAATATTGCTGCTTTATGCCATGCTCCTACAGGAACCTTGCAAACTCATTTGAGAGGTACTCTCCCCCTCCATCTGACCTTAGGCATTTTATTTGCAAACTCATCAATACAAGTGGTATTAGAGCATATATTTTGATTCACTTTTCCTTTATCTCTCTCACTCTATCTCATTTTTACTTATAGGAAATCCAAGATAGTTTAGGTACATGTATTATAGTCCATTGATGGCACATCTATGCAACTAGAGGACTCTTACAGTTGGAAGAATATGACAAGTCTGGAGATCTTTCAAGTTGGAAGGGACAGATAATGTATTTATTCAAAACTAAGGTTACATGAGTTAGAGAAAATCTTAACCACAATTACTTACATAGAAGAGGCTTCCCTTTCCTCTTTGCAAGCTTTCTTTGAAGTTTACATGGAGCCTTGCCTAAGAAATATATACTTCCCTCTTTGTTCTCTACTTATCAAGCACAATGGACTACATAGGAAAATTTCTAGCTTCGAAACCTTCAAGAGATAAGCACCATTGTCAAGAAATTTAGGTGAAGATTCTTCCAAACGAAGTACGCTGAATGCTACTACTTGAACAATTGACAAATCTATTTCCCTATATTGAACATCATTGCATGTGTTGTTCTAGCACTTGTGTTACTTACTTAAGCCTCGTCCATCAAGGCTTGATGAAGATTGAGTGCTATTTCTTTTCCTTCAAGCATTTTCTCCTCTTGAAACCCTAACTATGGGCAGCATGGACGGCCATTAGAGCTTGACTTCAAGCTTACAAAAAAGATTCATTAACCTTTCAAATCTTTGTGGCTAGTAGGGCTTGACTTCAGCTTCTTCTACTTCTTCTTCTGAGTTTTCTTTAGCAAATATGATGATAACTACTACTACTTCTTCTTCTTCTTCTTCTTCTTCTTCTTCTTCTTCTTCTTCTTCTTCTTCTTCTTCTTCTTCTTCTTCTTCTTCTTCTTCTTCTTCTTCTTCTTCTTCTTCTTCTTCTTCTTCTTCTTCTTCTTCTTCTTTGCTCCAACAGATATTATGATAGTGCTAAAAAAGGCAAATGGTCATTTGATGATCTTGAGGTTGAGCTTCTTCAAAGGAAAAATCTTTAGGGTAGTTTGTGTGGGATGTTCGAGCTAAGTTTTGAAGCAGAAGTTAAATTTGATCATGCTAATGGTGATGTTCTTGGATTGTGGATTGGTTTAAGTGGTTCAAGTAATGAGACTTCCAAACACTTGCTTAGGGTCAAGAAATCAAGTGGATCTTCAACTTTAGCATAAAAAATTACCTAAAATGATGCTCAACTTAATTAAATTAAGCCAAGGTCATATACTTAAGAAAGGGTAATCTTCAAACCAAGATATACAAGTTCAACATTATTAGAGCACACAGTCAAACTTGAGAACTTGGTAAAAAGGCTCATAGGTGTCTAGTAAGGCTTTGATTGATTGTTGCTCAATTGCCATATTGATAGAATTAGGCCACAAAGGAGGATTGATTATGCTATCTTAGATGATTGATAGACCTTTCCAAGGCTTGAGCCTCTAAATTTCTTGAAAGTGTCTTTGTAATAAGCACAAACTAGAGTGGAGTGATAGTCTTTTAAGATTGGTCAAATATTCCTCACTTAAGATGCATTTAAGAAAGAAATGGTAGAAGTTTTTGTATCCCCTATGGGAAAAGAGAGACTAGAGTGAAGAGAGAGTGAAGATTGGTCAAAGATTCCTTATTTGGGATGGATTCAAGGGAGAAATGGTGGAAGTTTTTGTATCCCCTATTTAGCCCTGACTTAACTCTTTCTCAAGAAGTGGAAGCCATGTAGCCTACCACTATCCATGAGGCAATTCAACTAGCTAAATGTTATGGCTTAACTTATAGAAGAGATACAAACAGAGACAAAGGGGATTTCCCAAATAAATTTAAGCAATATGGAAGAGTTTCAAATCCCTATAACAAATCCCAACTTTTCCTATAGCACGTGCTTCAAAATTAAGCACTATTTTTAGGCCTTATGCTGAGGTAAAAAGTGAGTCTAAGCAAATTGATTTTGTAGCCAATAATTCATTCAACAATGCCCATACCAAGCATCTATCTAGTGTGAGAAGTTGAGAAACATGAATGCCAAAGGATCATGCTTTAAATGTGGTAAAAAACCATCTCTCAATCACAAACAAAACTTCAAGTCAAAGAATGCAAAAATAAGGTATGACCATTGTAGAAGATTCAGATGAAGAGACTCACAAAATAAATTTACTTTGAGTAGAGGCTACTTCTACTTGTGATGAGTCATATGACTTTCAAGATGACACTCATGATGAGTTCTATGATCCTACGCATGGGTTTTTCTTTGAACCCAATGGTTTCTAATTGGATGATTTATTGAAGGAGTTATGCTCTTCAATGATATGCTCCATCTCTCACGATGCATATACTAGATGGACGGGATAAAATACACTAAGGCTTAAAGGGTCTATGAATGGTAGAGTTTTTTATATTCTCATTAATATGGGAAATATGCATAGCTTTGTTAGTAGCAAATCTCTTGATGGGTGGAAGTTAACTCCACACAAGATGGAGCTCTCATTGTTGAGAGTGTAAGTGGCTGATGGGGCACATAAGATCAACAAGTAATTATGTCCATAGATTGTTATTGTATTTTTGTATAGACAGAAAATGACCCAAATCTACATTTTGTACAACTACGATAGATCTTATTGCACTTGAGATAAGACCCATCCATTATTGGTTATGATTGGCTTAGAAGGCTTGGCAGGTTTTCCGTGGATCTTGAGAACATGCAAATGGAGTTCACTTGGAATGGACTATGTGTAAATTTTCATGGAATTGAGAGAAAACAAGTGGAACTAATTAGGCTAAAGAAGTTCAAGAAGTAAATCAATGCTATGTCTCACATATTTACTCTTTTTTGTTCCAAGGTGGATGAAATTTTGCAAGCTTATTCTTCTAAAGAAGCTTAAGAAGTAAATAAATGCTATGGCTTGCATATTTACTCTTTTTCTTTCCAAGGTTGATGAAAATTTGCAAGCTTATTCTTGTTAAACAAATGAATCCATGTCTACATATGAAAGAGTATAAAGACATATTTTAGCCTCCTAATTTTTTGCTTCCAATGTGGGAAGTGGATCATCCCATCAACTTGGCACCCAACTCTAAACCCATTAAAAAGCCACCTTATCAAGTATGAGAGAGAAAAAGTGGAGAAACAAGTCAAATAGTTTCTAAAAATGGGTTTTATTTAGTTGAATCTCTAATTTATCTTGAGCTACTTGTTAAGAAGAAGGACATATCTTTTCAGATGTGTATTGATTATAGAGAACTCAAGAATAGCACTATAAAGAATAGGTATACAATGCCATACAACATTGATGATCTTTTGGATGAGTTAAAGTAATGAAAGGGTGTTTAGAAAGATCGATCTAAGATTGCATTATCATCAAATACTGGGGATAAGTACCAAACAACATTTAGGACTGAAAGAGGTCTCTACTACCTTTTGGTTATGCCATTTAGGCTATCAAATGCACCCACTAACTTCCAAGCTTTGATGAATAAAATACTATAGTCATTCTTGTTCAAAATAATCTTAGTATTGTTTGACTACATAGTCATCTATAACAAGAAAAAGAAAGATAATTTAAAACATGTTAGAGAAGTCTTCGACACATTGAGAAAACATAAACTCTTAGCAAAAGAGAGCAAGTACATTTTTATGGTGAATGAAGTGGAATATTTGGATTAGATAGTTGGAAAAAAGGGATCACGGTAAATCCAAAGAAGATCCAATATATCAAAGATTGGCCTATTCCAAAAGTGTCTACTTCTTTGAGATTGGCCAATGTATCAAAGATTGGCCTATTCCAACCAAGTCTACTTCTTGACCAATTGAAGTGCAAGGCTTTTTTTTTGGGATGCTACAATCACAAAAAGCATTAATGAGTTGAAATGTCTTCTTATTTTATCACCTATTCTAGTATGTCCAAATTTCTCTAAGGATTTTACCGTATGTGTGAATGGTAGTGTTCATGGCATTGGAGTTGTTTTGTACAAAGATAATTTTATATTTGCATTTTTTGCATGTGAGAGTAGAAAGCTTAATGGTAAGGAAAGACAACTCCATGTCTACGTGGCATCCATTTCAAAATCAAGAGTGATCATAGAGTTTTGAGATACTTTCTTTCACAACCACCAAAGTAAAGATACTAATTTTAAGATCTCATGCATGGTTGGAAAATAATGGGTGATGTACTTTCACGATTGTGGGATTGCTTAATACCTACCATATCTACCATTTATAAAGATTGGATTTGAGATATCCAAGAGGAATACTTGATAGATGAATTATTGAGATGCTGAGCTCTACATGAGGTGGTATCCACTACTAGTTCTTGGTGATGTGGAATCATATTCATTGGTATATTAGGTGATCGACATGGGGATGTGCCAACGATTCTATAGCTAGACTACACCCACATAGTCCATCCTTGGTTATGGTACATTTATTGTGCCACCTCTTCCTTCCTAGTAGGTTCACACTTAGTGACTGCATGTATATATGTTGTGGTACTTTCATATTAGTCTTTTATCATTTTGTAGACTAAGTTCTATTTGTGTGGAAGAAGAAGAAGAAGAAGAATTCAATACTATCTCTCTGTATGCTCAAGTCTCCATTGCTTTTGTATGTGTGTGTGCTCTTGGGTGCTTCGTCTCTCTTCGTCCTTGTCTATTTTTATGGTATTAAAGCCATCCCACAGCCGTGTGGAGTTCAATTGAAGGTTGAGGGGAAGGCATTGGATCATGGAAGCAATCAAGCAAGAAACATGTAAGAATCTCTTCCATCTTGCTCGATTTGCCTTACATTATAGCCATAGGAGGCTCTTGAGACTGGCGGGGTTGTAGTATCCAATTGTAGTGAAACTTGGTGAGTAGGAAGAATAGTGTATATACTACAATAGAGCACTTGAGGCTTTGCAGCTTTCAGCTATGTCCACTACCATTTACATGTGCATAGGTTATAGATTTTGAATCTGTAAGGTTTTTATTGGATTGTAGACACAAAAGGTATTTGTATACATATTGTATATTGCAGTTACTATTGTATAGTCAGTTAAAAAGGCTTCTTATTTAGTTGTGGTGCACTTGGTATCATCTTGCTTGCATATTACAGGTTTTTTGCGAGATTTTCTATTTTGTCAAAATGTTTGATAACTTCAACCAGATTATTAGTGATGAGAAGCTTAATAAGAAAAATTATCCTACATGGAAGTCTAGGATGACAAATTTCTTGAAGAACAAAGGTATTTGGAATTACATTAAAGGAGACGTGGCAATAGCACCTGAAGTTCTTGCACAAAATGCTATTACAAAATAGTTAAAGACTAAGAAAGATTAGAAGTAGACATAGAGTCAAATCATGTATTTGATGATGATGATGATGTTGTGTGTGCATGGTTAAATGGACTTGGAAATGAATACAAGAGCTTTAAGTCATCTATGAATACGAGGGATGACATCCCTGATTTTTCAGATTTGATTTCTATGCTAATCCTTGAGGAGAAGAACCTTGGCTTGGATTCCTATTCTTCTCAAATAAAAAATAAGTCTGAACATGTATTTTATTGTAGTAGCAAAGATAGAGGTCATGGCAGATGACAAGGTGGTGGTCATGGTCAAGGTTACGATGCACAACAAAATAAAGGAGGATAGTCCCTAGGAAGGGGGAGCCAAAGATGACAAGGTGCAAAATATAATAGGCAACTTAATTATGATGATAGTAAAGAGTATTGGCATTATGGTCAGAAAGGCCACATTTCTAAAAATTTCTTAAAAAAGAAAGCTAAAATTAGAAATGGAAAAAAGTAGGGAGGTAATTATGCATCCAATAGCAGAAAAAATGGTGACAGAAGTGAATAGTTGTTTGTTGTGTAGCACTCTATGAACACTATGACTTTTAATGGTTCATCAAAGAATGATGTATGGTATGTAGATTCAGGTGTCTCAAACTACATGACTTCTCATGGAGAGTGGTTTAGAGAGATGCATAGTCTAGAGTCTCGGGGCTATGTGGAGACAGGGGATGATACAACTCACCCCATTATACATGTTGAAAATGTTCCTTTGAGTATGCTGGATGGCAAAACTAAGTAGTTGGTTGATGTGCCCAGTCCAGTTCACATCTAATGGTTGTTATATGGAAGATCTAAAAAATGATTGCAAGTTGATTGAAAAAGAAAAATGTAATGGCAGATCGTTTACTCTTAATGTAAGTCTACTTGAAATGGATGCTACCATGATCACCTTAGCAGCATTCAATTGGCTAGGAACCTAGTGTATCATGCACAAACCAAACACATAGAGGTCTATAACCACTTCATTTGAAGAGCGGGTTTTAGCAAGTGATATTGACTTGGGTTATGTCAGCACAAAGGATCAAGCTACTAATATTTTTACCAAGGCCTTGGGAGTTGAGAAGCTTTTATGCTTTAAGACTATGCTTGGAGTTCATGAGCTCATGTGTTGAGCTCGAGGGGGAGTATTGAGATGTTGAGCTATACATGAGCTGGCATCCACTACATGCCTTGGTGATGTGACACTATTATTTAATGGGGTGTTAGGTAACTAACATGAGGATACTCTAGTGATTCTATAGTTGGACTACACTCACATAGTTCACCATCCTTAGTTATGGTACATTTATTATGCCATCTCTTCCTTCCTAGTGAGTTCACACTTAGTGACCACATGTACATACGTTGTGGTACTTTCATATTAGTCTTTTATCATGTTGTAGACTAAATTCTATTTGTGTGGAAGAAGAAAAATAAGAATATTTCAACCCTATCTCTTTGTGCGCTCAAGTCTTCATAGCTTGTGTGTGTGTGTGTGTATTTGGGTGCTTCACATCTCTTCACCCTTGTCTATTTTCACAAATATGCCACCATATTATTGTAGAAATTACAATAAGGTGATAGAGAAGAATTTTTTAACTTCAAGTGGCATAATATGATCCTTTAGTTTAAAGGGGAAGTCTATTTGACACCTCAAACCACTTTCAAGTGGTAAATTCTCCAAGAGATGCATTCTTCTATCTTGGTAGGACATCTTAGATTGTTCAAGACCTTTGACAAGATACATAAGAGCTTTTATTGGAAGGGCTTTGGAAGGATGTAAAAAAATATATTTCTTAATATCTACCATGCCAAGAAAATAAGGATTTCTCTCTTTTGCTTGATGGTTTGTGGCTGCCTCCTTTACCTATTTGTTGTGGTAAATGGACTAATATTAGCATGGATTTTATTATAGAGCTCTATCACTAGGCATGGGAGGAATATCACATTTGTTGTGGTTGATAGGCTAATCAAATAAGCTCACTTTTATTTCCACCAAAGTCCAATATTTAGCCAAGCTAGTAGCCAAACAATTCATGAAGGTAGTTTTAAGCTTCATGGGTTATTTATGAAGATTTTGGTCGATAGAGATATAAAGTTTATGTAATTTTTGGAAGAGTTTATTTCCTTCTATGGACACTATCTTGACTTCAAGTACCATCTATCATTCTTAAATGGATGGACGAATTGAAAGTGCCTAGAAGTGTATTTGAGGCACTTTTGCCATGATATATAATCTTCTTGAGACCAATGGCTATATCTTGCCAAGTTTTGCTATAATAATAATCATCATATGCATATTGATATGGCACCATTTGAGGCACTTTATAGATAGAAAGTTCAAGTACCCTTAGACCTATTCCATGACAATGTGAATCCTCAAGCTAAGGAGAAAATAGAAGCACTTATGAGACACTGTAAAGATAACATTTGCAAGGCATAAGAGGTTATAAAGCATATATTAATGAGAGAAGAAGACACTTAGAGTTTGAAGATGGGGATTTTCTTGAAGGTTCCCAAATATAAATATACTTCTCTCAAGGGTGGGTACAACAAGCTTGCTCACAAATTGTACATACCACTATTTATTAGCACTAATAACCTAATTTGGGTGGTTTGGGTGATTTGCACCACTTGCTAGCCATGTTGCCATGTTAACAAGTTTTGAAACATTTACTATACTAGTCTCCTACAATTTTTCAAATGTTGCTTTTGCTCGAATATGTCTATATTTTGTAAAAATGATATTGGTGAATGGTGAAAGTGGGGACTGACATGAGAATAGTGCAAGAAGCTTCCAACCTTATGGGAATCTATGAAAGAAATTTATGTATAGCCAAACTCCAGAAATGGCAAGTGAAGCTGATGGTTTGTTACTTACATTATTTTACAAATTTTTTAATTTTGTATTTCTAAATATTTATAAGCACTTTATCATTGCACTTATTTGCCACTCTTATATCTTTGAACCAGTTTTTCATTTGTTTGGAGCTAGTTACAAGTCGTGCACTATGACTCTTTTTTGTATCTAATTTACCAATAAAATGTACTAATATTTTCTATCTTTGAACCATTCATTTTATTGAAACTACATATAAGTGGTGTACTAAAACTTACAAGTGATTGTCACAACTAACTCCATTACACTACCACTAACAAGAGTCACACGATCGATTACAAGTGATGCTCTACTACTTACAAGTGTTACACTCCCAATAATGTGTTTTTGTGTAACTTAAAATCACTTACAACTACTTTTTTATTGTGTGTTGCCACTTACAATCTACACACCTTCCCATTGTAAAATGTGTTCTATACCATGCAAGTGGTTGTTATCACTTATGCATAAAGTTGTCCCCTCTATGACTTGCAACTAGAACACTACCCCTTAAAATTGGGATACTACCATTCATAAGTGCTATGCCACCCCAATACAAGTGGTCCAATGCCACTCAAAATTATTGCATAATACCTTCAAGTGGTCCACCACTACTTATTAAAGTTCCAATATCCCTACCAAGTAGTATATCACTTGTAAATATTTCATTGGAAACTATCTAAAAGTGTCCCTTACCACTTATACATGCTCTTCTAAATTTTGCAAGTGGTACCCACTACTTGGAAGTTGTCCCCTATCCCTTGCAACTTGTCCCTTGCCACTTATAAGTGGTGTACTACTATTTCCAAGGGTTCCCATAGAACTTCTAACTAGAATACTACCACTTTATGTGCTAAACTACCATTCCCAAACTATCTACTTCAATTTACAAGTGGTCCCCTACCACTTAAAAGTGAACCACATTGTGATATCCATTGCCTTTGAGGGGCAGCTGGTGAAGAAGACTAGAAGCGCTCCCCTGCTAAACCATAGAGCATTGTCATGCAAACCTTGGTCACATCTAGGACAACTCTTTTGACTACCCTTCTAGGTTCGCTTCCATAATCCTCTTGAGGGTGTTAGGAAGAATCTCTGGGACTTCAGTTGGGTTGGCTTTTAGCCTGAAATGGAGGCCATTCTCTAAATTGAGGGAGTGCAGCTTAGTGCTCGCTTCCCCACTTTGCATGTCCTCAAGCGTCTTAACTTGGAACTTGTCTGTTGGGTCATCTCGTCTCCTTTTATGGGACATGGTGCCTAGGTTTTGTTCCAAATGATCTTTGGTGCTCTCTTACTCCATAGTATCCCCTTGATCGTTTTGCACCTCCATGAGCCGTTGGAGTAGGCTCCATGGATTGAACAATGTGAGGGGCTAGGTGTTGTGTGTTGTTGCAAAATGTTTTCTACTTAAATGCAATTAAAGAGTGATAAAAGTGTGCAATAATCAGGTTGAGGACATAACTCCCTAGGACTAGATCACATCCAATGACATGTTTTCCTCACTCGAGTCTTGAACGTATGGAAAGATCTAGCTGCTTTGATTAGAGGTAAGGTTCAAATGTGAAAGGTGGGGTTACACTAAACCTAGGTTTTTTCTTTTGAGCACGGCGGGGGGGGGGGGGGGGGGGGGGGGGGGGTGGGTTTTCACATGTGAAAGGTTTTGCTATCTTGCATTCAAGAATATCTCAAGTAGAGGATATGTTTTGCCACTAATCAAGGGCTTCTTGTTTGGATGTGGTGCACAAAAGAGAGGGTGCTATGCTTGTTGTTATTATTGATGGTGTTGATGATGTTGTGTTTCATCTCTTACAAGAGATTGAGCATTTCATTCAAAATTTGGAACAACATAGAATCAAGACTACTAAAGCCCAAGTAAAGGGTAATCATGGATGTCTTTTTGGAAATGCCCTTGAAGTCCTTTTTCAACTTGTTGGAGACTAATAAAGTTCAAGTAAAATGTAATCATGGATGTCTTTGGGGAAATTCCCTTGAACAATTATTTCAAGTTGTTGAAGACTAAACACCAAAATGACATCATTTATATGATTATTGATGAGGATGACAAGCAACCTTGATCATGAGGATGCCAAAGAGGCTTTGATGATTATTAATGAGGATGGAGATTAGCCTTTGAAGATGAATCTATTGGTTGGGACTTCATCAAGAAACTTGCTTCAATGGTGGTTACAACTCCTCTTACTTTTGAAAATCTTCATAATGAGACTTATGAAAATTTTGTGTGCTTGATGAGAAGATCCCCTTCAATCCTATAGGTTTGGATAGTCTAGTTTCAATGGAGGAATTAGAGATGGTTGTTGGAAGCATGAATAAATATATATCCTTGGACCAGATGCTAGTTGAGGGGAATTCTATCAAAATATTTCAAATGCCTATGTGGATGATGGATGTAGGATTTTGAATCCCATTTGATTAATTGAAACCATTTCCAAATTTACTAAGAAGTGATTAATGAAACTTATCCCTAACTCTATAGATAGATGAAAGTCTAATAAGTGGGGGGCACTTATTATGCTCAAAGTAGCACACAAATTTCTCTTTAAATCCTTTGTAGTAGCACAAGTTAGATTCTTGCTTCTTGGAATCCTCCATGACAAAAAAATATGGCTCTAATCATGGTGGTAGAAATAGACACGATGCTATCATATGTATTGGATCATTGCAATGACTTATGCTCTTGTTCAAAAGAAGGACTAGTTTTTTTTCAATATGGAACTTGAAAAGGCCTTTGATTGGATTAGTTGGGCTTTAGTTTTCAAGCACCCAAAGATCTCAATTTTGGTAATATTATTTTTCTAGGTGATCAAAGATTTATTCATTAATGCTATGACATGTGTCCATCAATGCACTTGAGTTTGGGAAGTTTACTCTTCTCTAATTGGTGAGAAAAGGTTTCGTTTGATCATTTCTCTAGTAATAGGCAACATAGAACACATCTAGGATCAACAAGCTAGAGTTTGATGATTTTTGCCAATAATAAGTACTCCAAAACATGTCAAAATTTGTGCTAGACAAATCAATCCACTTTTTTCTCAAATTCTCATGATATTGGTAATAATCTTAAAGTATTCAATGGACAAATTACTAATTATTGATAGTTTGATGCTCTGGAAGAGAACATTGAGAGATAGAAGAGGAATCTTACCATTCAAGCTACATGAAAGCTTGAAGAAGATGAGAAGAAGCATGTCTTCGAAAAAGTAGAAGTCCATATCTAATACCAAGTAAAATGGATTACACTTCTAAACTGAAAATAAACTTAATACTCTTCATAGAATTACCAAGAAATGGCCAAATCCATACCCATGCCATAGCAATATCTCACATTACTATATGCTCATGCATAGTGAAGCCATAACTAAAATCAACAAAGAGTTATACAATGGAAGGTTGCATGAATACTCACCCTCATGCTAAGTGGACATGAGTATGCACCCTCATGTGTGGTGGGAGGTCCAAGAGAGGTTCTCAAACTTGAGAAGTAGAAATGATGTATGAAAGATATGCACAAAGCTATGTTCTTACCTTTTATACTTAACCCTACTTTCTTAGCATTAACATAAAGACTAGAAAATCCTAGAATAAAAACTTAATGATAGTATTCAAGACCTTGCCTACCTTTTTTTAAAAGTGCCTAGAAGTTAGCTATCTATGGAATAAGTGTATAAGCCTATTGAAGAAGGCAAAGTTTCATGATAAGATTAGTTGGAGGCAAGTTATTATTGTTAATGAGAAGTGTAGTTGGAGTACCTTCATAGCAATGATTTGGAAGATGATGTGGTTTGCCTCAAATTCCTACATATTTGGGTACATTATGAACTTGAGGGCGCTTTGTATGGTCTCTATGTTGATTGCTTATGTGAAATTTTGAGTTATTTGAAATGCCTTAGCTCTACTAGTAGAACTTACTAAGTGCCTCATAATAGTAAGGTAAGGTTGCTCACTTTGTTGTAGCTATTTTGACTTTGAGTTCTTACATTTTGAGCATGTTGCATACTATTGGCACTTTCTAGCATAACGTGTTTTTTCAATTCAAAAAGGACTAGAGAGTATGACTTGATCAAAGAAAAAATTTCCAAATATCCCTTTGCTTGTAAGTATTTTGACTTAAGCAAGAGGACAAACACAAATAAGACAATTTCCCTCCCTCTCAAAATTTTTAACCTCATACATTTAGGTTTATATACTCATCTCAACACTAGTGCACCATTGCATACATGATGACGGTTAGCATTGAGCATCCAATATTCTAAACTAGAAATTTAACCTACATATCAATCTCATCTCTCTCTCTCTCTCTCTCTCTCTCTCTCTCTCTCTCTCTCTCTCTCTCTCTCTCTCTCTCTCTCTCTCTCTCTCTCTCTCTCTCTCTCTCTCTCTCTCTCTCTCTCTCTCTCTCTCTCTCTCTCTCTCTCTCTCTCTCTCTCTCTCTCTCTCTCTCTCATCAAGATACTCCAAACCATTCATATGTTCTATATAACTATCATCTTTCTCATAGATCTATCAATCTCTTTATTGATTAACCCATAAACTTTAGTCACGTTTCTCTTGATTAGATATAGTTTAGATAATATTTTCACAAATACTTGCATAGACTATAGATATTGTTACGAATACTTACATTAATTCTAATTAGATAAAATATAAAATTTACTTGAGGTACTAAAATTCCCATGGTTGACCCTTAACCTTTGGGGAATTACATAAATTATGTTGGCCTTCCCACCCTAATTAAGTTGTTATGCTTACATTTATATTTTTCAAGTGTACTCACTTCTCAACATTAATGATGTGAATGTAGATGGTGTAACTAGAAGCTAAGTTATGCATGGTAAAGTTATTTATCCTACTATCTTTTGTTTTTATTGTTATTTTTTTGGGATTATAACAATTATTGTTATTTAGATTTATTCAATGTGTTATATTAATTAAATGTTTTAATTACTTGGGTGTTTTTGTAACCATTTATCCAAAAGGCTTTTGTCTAGTCAAACTATATTTTATTCCTAGAATTAAAGTCTTTACAAAATTACTATTACTAGGAAATTTTTAATTTATATTTACAATTTTATTGTACCTATCGTTTAGGTTCATACTATTATTGTTCATCCTTAAGTTCATACACACATACACACACAAAGAAAAGACAAGCACATGTGTGCACATCCACACACATGCCTACATGCATGCATGCACTCATGCACGCATGCACAACCTCACTTAGACCATGTGACTTGCTTTCCCATACTCAGAGATAGGCTTGCACACTCACATGCACACACCTATAGGTTTTTCTCATTTACACCATTCCTCCTCTACTACACATCACAAGGAATTTCCTTCATATGTCATGATTATTTCCACCTTTTGTCATTCAAAACATTGAAAGAAAGATTATGACAAATCGAGTTTAGGCAATGCAACTATTTTTGGTGACACAATAACGCTCAACTTTAGTATACTCTATTTATGTGAATTCAATATTTTCATCATCCTCTACCTTTATGGCAATCTTTGTAGTAGTAGGAGTATAGACTCTAATATCTATACCAACATGGATTTGGTCCAATCTACATCTAGCTTGGTAATAATCATCATGCCAATACTTTTTAAATACATTCATCAAATACTTTCATTACTATTGTAACTCGAAGCCTTGCAATACTTAACATGCTTGACCCTATTGGTTTGGGTTACTAGTACAAGTAGAAGTGACTATATTCTTCCATGCTTTTGTCTAGGTTTAGTTTCTACCTCTTAGCAAAAATATAGACACATGATACTAAAATTAGGTTAGAGGTCTACAATACTTTCTCACTTCTTATATGGAAACCATGGCTTTTAGCATCAAAAAATGCAACACTTATCTGATGCTAGATTATAGAACCCCCCCGTACCTAATTGAATTGTGTAGCAGATCTTGCACAAGATCAATATGTGAGCTTCCCCCAATTAATACTGCTAAAAAACTGCCTCTTTTACTATGACTTTTTCATGATGATTTGGACTATGAATACCTTGGTTTAAATGTTTATTAATTTTATTCTCCTTTTAATTGCTATCAAGACTTTGATTGGAAATTGTATTTGTGCTACCTCTCTAGGGAATAAGAACTTGGGGGTACATCGTCCTTGGAACCATAACACACTTCATCATGTACAATAAGGCCAGGGTCTCAAAGTTTTTCAATAGTTAATTGTGGTGTTTGATGTGATAGGTGCATGATTATTGAGTCAACTTGCTTGATCCGACTGATATCTTACAGCATCTAGAATCAGTATTGACCGATAATGCTTGTGGTCTAAAAGGTTTTTTATTTTGATTTAAGCTCACTCTATTTTGTAGTACTAGATTTACCCTACTAAAGGGTTTCTCTATAAATATTCTAATTTAAGTACTCTTTTTAGTGATGAGATATGATTTTGTCTAATAAGGATGGATCTAAAAATTACTGGAGCAATATTCTATCATATGTAGTTGTTTGATTAGCTAATAATAAAAATTTCTCAAAATAGATTGTCCTCATTAACTCTTGCATGGACTTGTTAATACAAATATAGCAACCCCTACATTAATGAAGGGTCTATTGTCAGATATGGTATTAACTAGTATTCTCTAATACTAGTAATAGACTTTGCTTAGCCTTCTTAACCAATATTTCACTAAAATTTCACTCTCTAGTAGTCAATTGATAGCTTCATGATTTTCTATAATGGGTAAAAGCATGTGTAGGTGGCCTACTTTTGGTGCTAAAAAGTAGATGGTTTTTGGGATTTAAAAAGTTGGCAGTGTAGCCTTTTGAGACATTATAAATAGTGGTCCATCAAAATACAACTTTATAAATAGTATATATATATATATATATATATATATATATATATACTAATCAGAATTCTTTGTCTCCCTCTCATGCCAAACTTCTAGTTATTCCACCTCTATGTGTGTGCATGCACGTGTGCACATGTGCGCATGTGTGTGCATGTGTGTGCAACCAAAGTAACCCAATTTTGAAGTAGGAGGTAATTTCCTTTTATCTGTTTCTCAAATGTTTTGGCCCTTGGTTATGCACAGCATGCAATTAGTACACGTGTGTACACATGTGGCTACATATAGGTTTGAAGGTTTTGCATTATTGTAGATATTATAAACCGCATGCATGCTTATAGAAATCATCGTTCACGTTGCAAAAGGTTTGTTTTTAGGATATTATATTTTGTCCTTATTTAAATAGGGATCATCATTTGTCATGCATATTATATTTTGTGATTGTTTTCATGATATTTTGTGATTATTTTTAGAAGATTATATACTTTGAATATTTTCAAGATGAAGAACCACGCTCCAAAAGGGTCTTCCTCAAACTCAAGGGCACACCTTGAAAGGAAAAGAACACTATAAAAGGATTACCCAATAAGATAGGTTTGGTGCAAATTTAGCAAAAGAGCCATGCATGAAAACAATTTATGGAATCAATCTCTCGTGTGGTATAAAACGGGCATGATGGCCATTTTGGGAGAATATTTGGGCGAGGTGTGAAGCCCAAAAAGTATAGTAATGTGTCAACACTGTGTAATGGATATACATACAAATATAACTTTTTCTTCATTACACATGGCAAAGATTGACCATGTAATATAGATCTTGTATACTATGTAAATCTTGGTTATATATGCCCTCTAATCCAACCATTCTAATGTTATCAACAATAAAGTGGTAGAATACCAGTTTCCAAGTCATAGTGTGTGGTAGTGCATTGTGATATTGACCACTTTCAAGTGGTGAAAATGCATGATTAGGTGAGGCATTACATAGAGTACCACTTTCTATGGTGTTCTGCATCTCAAAGGTGGTAAAATACCATGGTCTAGATATGAAAAATCACTCAAGTGATAAACTAAAACTGGTAACAAAGTGGTGCTTCTCTACTTTAAAGTGATCCATCACCACTTTCTAGTGGTAAAGTTCTACTTTTTTGGTGATACACCAATCATAAGTGGAGACAAACCACTTGAAAGTGGCATACAATCACCACCATTATGAAATAAACTAGTAGTCCGCTCAATTTAAGTGGTCCACTACCACTTTCTAATTATGTAGTTTCACATCTTTTTGGTGATACACCAATAAAAAGTGGATTAACCATTTGAAAGTGGTATATAACCATTTCCATATACTAATAAAGTGGTGCTCCTCTAGTTTAAAGCTCCAATACACTTTCTAGTAGTGCAATATCACTTCATATTGGTGCTCCACCAATTGAAAGCTTGTTAGAAATGCTCCACCACTTAAAGTGCTAGAGAATCATTCAAAAGTAGTGTACAACCACAATTAGAATGTGGTTAAGGACTTCAATTTTTATTAATTTGCTTCATCACTTAAGAAATGGTGCTCCACCACACCACACTTAGTGATTGTGCACCAATTTTAAGTGTGATAGGCTAAAAAGTGGTTAATTGCCTGTTTGGAATGGTTCTTGACCATTGGAGCACCACTTAGTGTTGCACACACTAAAAGAATGAAGCTTTCACTTTTTTGTAAGATTTTTAATTTGTTATGTCTAGTTACATACTTATTTGATTTTATATACACTTTTTTCCAATGAAATGGTTAGCAACCACAATTAATATTGTCAATTCAAACCATATTTTGTTTTCCAAAGAAAACCTTGAATTAGAGTGTGGGTCGAGCTAGGTTTGCAAAGATCCCAAACTCCTTTATGGTGATGATTTTGTAGACTCAAAATAAATAACAATCTAGATGCATAAATGGTATCAACAAGAGAGGGTCACTTGAAGGAACTAAGGCCAAAATTCTTCAAGAAATGCATCATTTTATACCACAAGATATATCAAGGAGCACCTTAAAACTATGATGTGGGCCTTCATTTTGCACATGGATTCACATGGTGGAAGTGCAAATCAATAGATGATAGCCTAGGTCTTGTGGCATGGGAAGTTTTGTAGAGAGTATAGGTAGGATAATATGGTAGCAAAACAACTTGGATAGAAAATTGGAAATGTGCAGGTTGACAAATGGCCTAAGCCAAGCAGCCTAATGGAAACCATTGGCTAAAAATTTGTCTTTTTAGAATGATATGATTGGCATAGCCATTAAAGCAACTTATAAACTCACATGCAAATATGTTTTTAGGGCACACTGAGAAGACTTTGAAGAAGTGTACTTTTGGGTTTATGTCAAACATCTCTTGGGCCACATATTTTGTATCAATCATTAATATAGCAACAACGTGTAATATGAGGGCTAGGATAATTGAGAGGCTACAAAATATATTCAAGACCTTCAAATGCAAAAATCTAGGCTAATGCCAAAAGAGGTCGAAGTGGAAGAGCTGAAGGAAATAATTACCATTAGAAAGGAGTCCTTCAAATGCACAAATCTAGGCTAATGCCAAAAGAGGTCAAAGTAGCAAAGCTAAGGGAATTAATTACCATTAGAAAGGAGTCCTTGAGAGACATGGGTTTCAAGGATAGGTATACTTGATATTGATTGGTCTAGCAAAGAGATGGCTGAGCTATATGTTTGCAAGCTTGATTTTCAACTAGTAAGACTTGATATATTTTCTTTAATGGCTACATACTTAGTATATTGTAAAGTATATTATGGCATCCTTATTACATGGTCAACATGATAATCTGGTATGCAAAGTACAGGTGGAAATAGCACATCTCTGTGTTGTGGAGATAATAATAAACTTGTTTGAGACAAAATACATGTCCCTCCTATTAGACTACTAGTTCAATTGGGCATGGCTCATACTAGTGCACCATTTGGTGATTGCATCAAAACAAAAATGTATGTCCTTTGTATTTGACCACTAGTTTAGTTGGGTATGGCCCATAGAAGTGCACCATTTAGTGATTGTGTTGCTTGCACAATATTGATAGTGCAATGTTGTTTGAGTGTATATATGCTTCACTGTTAACACCCATATCTCCCATTATCTATTTTATGGCTATGAAGAGCATTTAAATGAGACATTGATGCTACTAGCACCTAGTGATGCACATATGGACAATCATAGTGTGGGTAATATGTATTTGCACCCCTTACAATAAAGTGCTTAATGTTTTTCACTCTTTGAATATTTTTTGTTTTTCCGATGTAGATAAAATGGAGAAAAAACTAGTTGAAGCAACCTTGGATTGCCATTCAATGGTCTTGGTAATACTTTGAAATTCTATTTTGCATTCTTCTCTAAAAATGTTCAGAGAACTTAATCCTAAATATCATTGCTTTGTTATTTGTATAGCACCCTCCAAAAGGGTCTTCACAAAAGCTCAATAGTAATTGAGCATGCAATGGGGATAGGATAAAAGTCCATCCCAAAAACAAGTGCTTGGTAACACAAATGGTGGTAAGAAGCCCCATGGCATAGGAGAGAAATGGGTTGGAAGATCACCAAATCTTGTGGGAGATGGAGAATACATGTTGAAGGAGCTTGACCAAGAGTCCGAGAAGTCAATGCCTAAATTGAGGTAGCATCTACATGAAACTAAAAAGCTAGATAAGGAAAAGAAAATTGAAACAGAAACAATAGTGTTATCGAATGATGGGGTGAAAAAAAAATTAGAGGCCTACATTGAAATTTTGAGGAAGAAGAAGAGGAAAACCACTACCTCATGCATTTCTCTTTGAAGAAGGAGACTAAGGTTGCCATAGAGTCAACAGTGCCTTGTTCAAGAGGTAAAAGGACCATTGAGCATTTATTTCATCTAACTTGCTCTACAACTTTTAATAGTATATTTCCTTGTTCTATCTCCTTTTTTGACACACATTTTCGATTATAATGGAATGTCAACTTCCTATTTTTTCTAGTGTTCAATATTTATTTATGTCCATTTATTATTATGTTGCTACTATTTTCTTAATTATCATACAAATTTCAACTTTAGTTTTTTTCCTCCCCTCTAGTTTTTTAAGACAAAGAGGAAGGTATCTTGAAGTGGAATGTCATTGAGATTAAATTGCACAAAATAAATGCAATGAATAACAATAGTCTAAAAGATAGAAGTCTATTTTTTGTCTTGCAAGTCATTCAATTCAACAAATGATTCATATTCAGTGATTTACATTACAAGTTGATAAAATTGTTTCTCAAGGTTTTGTACAAACATACATTTGTATGTGGTAGAGCTAGACTCGACAATAGAGATCAAAGAACCATATGATGAGGTAGATGTGTTGGCAATCAATTCTCTCTCTCTCTCTCTCTCTCTCTCTCTCTCTCTCTCTCTCTCTCTCTCTCTCTCTCTCTCTCTCTCTCTCTCTCTCTCTCTCTCTCTCTCTCTCTCTCTCTCTCTCTCTCTCTCTCTCTCTCTCTCTCTCTCTCTCTCTCTCTCTCTCTCTCTCTCTCTCTCTCTCTCTCTCTCAATTAATGTATTTTTACTCTTTAGTGTCTCTTTATCTAAACTCATAAGCCTATAGCCAAGGTCAATCATATTTAAACACACTTATGACAATTAATAATCAATAATCTTGTAAATGCATGTCTATAAGTGTAGCTTGTGTTTGTAAGTTTTAACAAAAAAAATTGTAGGGCATTAGATTAAGCCTTGGCCAACATGCTCATATGCTTGTCTTTCTATGTTTATAAGTTTGAACAAATTGTTTTTGTAGGGTATTAGCTTAAGCCTAGGCCACCATGCTCATATATTTCTCTTTCTTTCTTGAAAAGGTATTGCAAGAATGGCTGTCAACATTGTCAACATGCTACACATTTATTTGATAGAAGCAATCTCATCCAACAAATGGCCAAATAGAGCACACCAATAGCAATGAGTTTGCATTTATGAACTTTTGTAATCAAGTGTGTAGGGGTATCTTGGGAATGCCCCAAAGATGGTGTAAGATCTTAGGAAGCTAGCACTAGCAACTACATCAAAGGAGAGGCTAGCCCTATGGAATGAAAAGTGGAGGGAGGGGGTAGTGCACAAAGAGAGAGAGATAGAGACAGAGACAGAGAGAGACACACACACACACACACAAAGAGAGAGAGAGAGAGAGGAACCAATTTAGCCTAACCTCTCTTTTCAAAGCATCTCAAGCAAGCAATTGGCGCAAGCCCTTGTGGGGGTGCCACTAGGCAACAAGAAGATACATCAAAGGTAGGGATATTATCATGCACACCAAGGAACCACTAGTGTGTTAAATCACTAGTGTGCACTAACAATTGGCATCCTTTTCAATGCATTGAAGCCAAACAAGGTCCTTTGGCATGGAGTTTTCATGCAATGTCTCGAAGTCACTATGGATAATATTAGGTATTTTTCCTCAAACCTTAAATATTATGCTAACATGTACAAGGGTCTGACAACATGAAACTACAACAATTTTAGGTGGGGCAAGTCATGAAGAAGGTTAATGCATCGATTGTGCGATGCATTGCTTTCACTCTTAAGCCCCTTGAGTGATGGTTTTTTTTCTCTTCAATGGTGGCATGCTCAATTAAATTTTAAGTGGGGCCCCTTTCGCAACTAGAAGAACTATGGAATGCCTATAAAATCCAACCATTGTCTTTAGACCAAATCCCCAAAAAAGAGGAGAGGTCTAGAATCCTTAGGGTGATTTATAATATGACACACATCATTCATGCATTGGTGGATGGGATGAAGGTTGTGCATAGCATTAGCATCATCCATTCCAATTTGCATATGCAAATAATATTAGGTTAGACTACAACAAAGACAATATCCCTAGGGTTGGCATCATTGATTGGGGTTTAATGCTCATGTCAAGCTAAGCATGACAAGGCAAAGCCTCAACTAGCAATGCAACATTGATGCGCAATCCCTACATGTCATTGATGAGCACTTGAGAAAAGGGGACCAACAAAGGAGAAGAAGACCAAGAAAGGAGAACTAAAGGAAAGGGGACCAAGAAAGGGGGAGGCCATGGATTGCAGCAGATATTTACAATCTTCTATGCTAATCTTCTTATATTGAGTGTGATGTCTATGTTCTAGGTTGGCTCATGATGTGCCTAGTTGAGTTTTGGTGGTTAGGCCAGCGCCTTGGTTGCATAGACAGTGGATGGATGACATGAAAAAATGGTGATTCACTTTATTGAGTCAAAGGCTAGGGATCTAGGTATCACAAGCTAGCAAGGGATATGGTCCTATGGTCATCCTTTGTTGATTTGTATTTTTTTTTGAACAAAATGCATCAATGGCCCTGCAAAGGTGCATAAGCTCTTGTAGATCTTGGGTGAAGAAGCCTTGGAAAACAAGCTTTCCCAAAGGGAGCAAGAGTCCCAACAAGTATTGTAGGCCTAGACACCACCAAGTCTATGCTTGCATTGAGCACATTGAGATGCTCATGTAGACCACTACATGTGTGGAGTGCCACATGATGGAGGGTGCTTCTCAAGGGGGATTACTGTAAGACCACCTCATGTGCATTGTGCTCCACCCCCAAGCCATCATGCAATTTCTAGATGCTCCAAACACATGACTAATATCTATATGGGGGGATGCTTCAAACCATTTAACAAGCCAATGGGCTCTTACTTTCTACCTTATGAGCTCACATGTACTTGCTTGCCAAGTCTAATAGAGGATTTTATCTAATAGGTGTCCCATATACTCCATTGTATTTCCCAAAGCACTACATAAAATATCCAAAATGCCTTATACACAAATTAAACATTATTGGGGTCAACTTGCAATACCATAGCTATTTGATTCTCTATTTCTTTTTAGCTTTCAGAAGTCATCGATTATGGATACAAGGAAGACTTCTTTCACGCAACAAGTTAAGTATCACACACTATAAATTAATTAAGTATGCCAAATGTTCAAGCTTTACATTGCATGAATTTTACAATGCTTAAAGTTTTTGCATCAAAGCTGATAGAGATGAAAAGCCAATATGTTAAAGCATTGTTGCAACTCCTCAAATATTGCTTTGGGACCAAGTCAACCTACAAGTAAGATGCTCACAATGTCTACATCTGCTACCTCGATCTTCATTCAAATCTCAATGTTCATCGCAATGCCTTGTTATTGCCCCTAAAATGGTCACTCCCATCAGATATTGATGCCTCTATCCTTGCATCATCATTGTACATCCATAGGGGTATACCCTCCTTATAGTCATCAATCTCAAGATTGACAAGGTCACTATGCAAGTCAAATATATCAATCTCAACACATAACACTCAAATCAAAACCCCCCTTGCTTGCATAATGCTCTTTAATGGCTTTGGCTACTTTTTTGTTGGTGGCTAGGTGTTGAGACACACATGGACTTCTCTAGACTGCCAAGAAAGTGATCCCTAATACAAGGTGTATCGCCAAAATTCATCATGTGAGAACAGTTGCACTCCTAATGCATATACCCGCCTAATATGTTTTTTGTACATTGCTAACATATCCTTAGTGACTTTCTTTTAGATCTAGGACCTAACTTTGCATTATGCTAGTCAAAGAAAGAAGCACAAGGATGTATAATACTATTGGCCACCTTAGGCCTTCATAAGAGCACAAAACAAACAATCAAAAAATATAATAATCCATGGAACGATCCATTAAACATAAGCTTTAATTATAAATATGCAAAATTAAGTGGAATTGCAAATCAAATTATAAACACTCACATGTGAATGTTATCACCATATTATTTCCATAACTATATATAACCACTACTCATTTTTGCATTGAAGTGAAAATCTGTCATCAATTAATTTTTTAGATCTTACAAATGTGTATCAATCACGTGTATGTACACATACTCATCTTGCATGAGTAACTATATTTATATGCATAAAAATTTTGTACATAATGCAATTCAAGTCCCAGAATTCATAAACAAAATGATAAAATTCTAAATTTGCAAGCAATAAGAATGATATTGAAACACATGTTTAAATTATTAATCAAAAGACACTAATGAACTAATTTTTCTCTCATAGTCCGATTAGCAATAAACAACCAAAGCATGAACTAACATTGACCAAGCTAGGAGGTTAGTCCATGAGAAAAAATCGCACACATTTTATTGTTGTTGTCTAATCCAATGCTTCATCTCTAGGATAAGTGTAGCCATAAGATGACCTAATACCCAAGATATAAAGCAATTTGTCCCAGTGTTTCTTCAAAAACTAAAAATAATCAAGGATTATCTCTTACTCACACTAGAATAAGAAGCCTGATCTTGTTACCACAAGCTTTGGTTCTTTGTTTTTTAAGTATCTCTATGTAAAGAGTGGAGCCTAGCTCATCAAAAGATTCTCGAAAACATCTACTCAATGCATGAGATGCTCTTAAGGTTTTTGTCTTGTAAGGAGTTCTTCACTTAAGAAGGATGCAATCCCTAATAAACTCACGTGGTAGGTAGAAAAAAGACAAACACAATCGAGCTCCTCTACTTATAGAGGTTTTCCCTATGCTTGGTAAACTTGTTGGCCTTATGTAATAGCCCAAAGGGTCCATTGAGAAATCGATAAATCTTGGCAAGCCCTTCAAGATATGGTAAATGCTCAACTGGTTGATCAACATAGCCAATTCTACCTTGTTAATGTTAACTTAACATTATTAATGTAAAGTCTTAGAGTTAATAATATGCTACTATGACAAGATCACAAAATTGAAATAACATGCATGCTTTCAATGTTGGGAGGCTTGCTAGATTTGCTTATTGAAATATCATGTGCTTCATGCGAACGGCTTTATCGACAATGCAATTCAAAACACTTGACTCACGTTCACAATTATACTTTACAAGTTTTTGTCTTAACATTTCTTATGAAAATATCAATAATCAAATTAATCTTCTAGCTCGTGGGACATTTGAGACATGAAAACAAATTGAAAGTGGCCTTACATATATATCCACTTGGAGAATAACACTATTATTGGAGCAAATGAGCTCCAATAATGAAGAAAGGGTCAAACTATTAACCATTCTATTAATCACATTTAGGTGGACATCTAGAGGACATCATCTACTTCCTCCTCCAAACACTTAATCAATAAAAACACACACAATGTTCAAGCTATCATGCAAACATATGATGGAAACTATCCTACAAATATAGGATGAAGGGATAATAGCAACTTTGTTGGAGCTAGACATAGCATTTTATCTGACATCAAAAAGGTCAAAAGAGCACAATTTGTGACTATATAGTCAAAGTAGGGAGGTGACTCTCTTGAGGACTAACATGAGGATATTCAAAGCTCCAAAAACACTCTCGCTTGGCAAGATTTGAAGGGACATCATATAGACTCTTTTGGAGCTATTCGAGGCATTCTATTGGACATGGAAATGTTAAAATGGCATAACTTACAACTATATAGTCAAAGAAAGGAGGTGACCTTCTTGAGGACCAACAAAAGATTATTGAGAGCTCCAATGACATTATCACTTGGTGAGACTCAAAAAAGAAACATAGGCTTTTCTACTTCTTATTTTTGTTTCTATGTTAAGGATAAAGTAGTAGAGAAGACGAGTTTTAAAATTGGCTTTTGGATTTTCTATTAATATAAGCTGTGCTTAAGGTGAGAAAATGTATCCATCTACAATGATGGGATTAAATCCTGATAGATACTAGATACTAAACAATGTTTTGGGCTATTATGGTAGATTGATACGTGTAATTCCTTGTTTGTAAAGCTCATTTGTGAGAACACATTTTTCTATGAATCTTTAGCATTAACATAGTCTTAATCTCATTCTTGCACTTCTACACTGGTTTAATGGGAGAAATCAACTTTGATAGAGGTGCTAGGACATGTATTATATGTGCCTCTACTCTTTTGTGTGAAAGGTTTCTTGTATTAAAGAGAAATGCTAATAATATGCACTCTATTCGGTCTACTTTTATAAATGAAGAAAACACCACTTTACCTTCCACTTTACCTTATAATCCTACAACTTGTTGCTTTGAGGAGGCTTATAAAATTTTTGAAACTGAATTCTCACTATTTGCATTTAAATATCCCCTTTGCATCTTTTTAAAAACATTAACTTGAACTTTATTATTGTTTCTTGAGCCCCCAATTCATATCGCTTGTTTCTAATAAAGTTGTCTTCCCATTTATAACTTCTAACTACCTCGTCTACATATATGCATCACTACAAACAATAAGATTGAAATACTTTTACCCTTCAAATTTTCACCATAAAATCTGTATAAACCTTTTATCATGCATTCATGCTTGATTCATTTGATCATTATGTTCCACATCTACCATGAACGATGTGCACATATATCATTTTAAGAAAAGAAAAATGTAATCATTCATGGGGTAGCATCTTATTAGGGATTTGTAGGTTCAACTATATGTTATCTTTAATTGATATCATACAACCAATTTGGCTTATTAAAGGTTGAACCTAAGATTACCAGTTGTTTTCTATACTAGTAGCAACAAAAATGTTATTGCCAAGACAATTGTGCTAGTTAGGTAGAGTGATTGATTTGTAAAGGATTATTTTGAGCAAGGTGTAGACAATTGCCAAGGTATGCAATATATTTAAAGAATATAGTCTCCATCACTGGAGTAATCTGTGTGTGTGTGTGTGTGTGTGTGTGTGTGTGTGTGTGTGTGTGTGTGTGTGTGTGTGTGTGTGTGTGTGTGTGTGTGTGTGTGTGTGTGTGTGTGTGTGTGTGTGTGTGTGTGTGTGTGTGTGTGTGTGTGTGTGTGTGTGTGTGTGTGTGTGTGTGTGTGTGTGTGTGTGTGTGTGTGTGTGTGTGTGTGTGTGTGTGTGTGTGTGTGTGTGTGTGTGTGTGTGTGTGTGTGTGTGTGTGTGTGTGTGTGTGTGTGTGTGTGTGTGTGTGTGTGTGTGTGTGTGTGTGTGTGTGTGTGTGTGTGTGTGTGTGTGTGTGTGTGTGTGTGTGTGTGTGTGTGTGTGTGTGTGTGTGTGTGTGTGTGTGTGTGTGTGTGTGTGTGTGTGTGTGTCTCTCTCCATTTATGGTTTGTAAATTATGGACTTCCTCTTACATTGCAATCTACCAATCATGGACTTCCTCTTACATTGCAATCTACCAATCATGTTATTTCATGCATGATATGATGTCTTTCACATAAATGAAAGGGGTGAAAGCTAGTATTGGTATGGTAGGAAACATTATGAATGATAAAGTTGTTCAGATCTATGGGACCGATTATTTAGTTCAAACAAAGTTCACTTTTCCTTCTAGGAGAGTACATGTTCCAAGGGCTTAGACGGAGCCTACTTCTACATGCTTTTACACAACATTTATTTAGCCATAAAAGTACAATGTATCACCATCAATCATTCATGATATTACAAAAAGAAAAAAGTTATGTCTACTTAGTGTGGACTCTTTTAGTTTTGGAAGTTCAAAGAAGTTTTTTACAACATCTCCATGGAGTTTGCACCATGTGAGTGCTTACTCCAAGTCATCAAAGGTTGAAGATAGGTTAGAGGGGGTTATGAGATCATATTATAGTTGTTTAGTTGGAAAGTTGCTTTACCACATGTTAGAAACATCCTATAAGGGTTGGAAGTTTCTTTACATCTTAAAAATATGATACATGAGCGCAAATATTCTTTAGTGACCAATAGGCTTATACATGGAGTCCTTGCAAGTAGAAGTCGGGAAGGCTAGTATAGATACCCTAATCTATAGGAGGAAGAGCATTAAGGAATTTCCAAAAAGTTTAATTACTATGAATTAAGGTCTCTCAACCACAAATGCAAAATCTACTCTCAATAATGTGTAGGATATGGATACATTTCAACAATCTAGTACTAAGGTATCTTTATGTTTGCCCTTATACTCACTCTAACTCATCCAATGTTTTGTGTTTACTATAGTATTCATTCCTCTCAAAACATGGCACAAAATACTCAAATAAATGTGTTTGATTGATGTGATAACATATTGGGGCCCTTCTTGGCATGCTTTCTTTCATAAAGTTACATAAGTGTGTAGATGATTGTCATGTCTGTTAATAGTTTCCAAAATAAAGTTTCAAAAAAGAATGGTGTGCTCCTATTAGGGTGCACAAAATGTGTTGCACCAATTTGGTGGAGACATTCACCACAAAGCGTATGCCATGCAAGCATATTCTCCTTCTATGGTTGTACAAACCTCTCTAAACAATTCCTAGAGTAGCTCCTTTACTTAAAGGCTTAAAAAAGGCAAGGATGCTTTCATCCTTGGACAAGCTCAAGTTTTATAGAGGCATTTTAAAATTATATCAAAATAGATAGTATTGAACATGCACTTTGCTATGGAATTTTTAAGCATGAGAAGAAGAGAAAATTGTCCCCTATCTCTCCATTTTCAATAGAGATGGGTGACATATGAGAATCTAGCATCACTTTAAATATGTTGCACCAATTTGGTGGAGACATTCACAACAAAGAGTATGACATGCAAGCATATTCTCCTTCTATGATTGTACAAACCTCTCCAAACAATTCCTAGACTAGTTCCTTTACTTAAAGGCTTAAAAAAGGAAAGGACAATTTCAAATGCACTTTGTTATGGAATTTTTGGGCATGAGAATAAGAGAAAATTGTCCCCTGTCCCTCCATTTTTAGTAGAGATGGGTGACATATGAGAACCCAACATCACTTTGTTTTTGCAATGGATGGGGAAGGATTTGAGGCACTTCCAAGGCTATGCATGCCAAATCCCCTACTTCATTTCTCTCCATCATGGATCTACACGAATGAAGTTTTCTTAAGACTATGGCAACAATGAAAAGTGATTTGAAAATGGCATTGATTCCACATTGTTTTCAATGAGTCACTTTGACCCTTATTAGGCATCAATAACTTTTGTGCTCTAATTCACTAACAGACCGTCCCTTAAAGTTGATTGCCAAACAAAGATCAATTAGAATGAAATTTTTTTATGATACCCTAAGAAATGTCAATTAGTACCATAGCTTGCTTTATTAATGCAAATCAAATATCACATAGACATGATTTTCTCAAAAAATTTGAAAAAATATTATGGTATTTTCATATAGCTTTTAGGATCAAACCTCATAGAATGGGAGCCTTTGGGGGAGATAAACTTTGATAGGTGTTAGGAGGGGGTCAATACTAATGAAATTTCCATGGTGCTATTGAATAGAATATCAATTTTGCATGCACACATAGTAGAATATTCACATAGGGAAAATGTTCAGGTTGCTATTATATAGAATAGGGATAGTTTCTTGGAAATTTTGCATGGGTTATATCATCCAATTTTTCTAGCTTCATAGAGAAAATTCACTGTATGGCCTTTTATTCTAAAGATTCCAAAACTATTTTCACTAAAGCATTGCCCCATCACACTCGAAGGGTAATGGGAGAATGGTAGGTTGAGGTAATCCCACTCCCTTCTTGTTGCACATTCAAGGAAGTAAGGTGAGTGAAGTCTGTTGAGCCTTATTGTCAACTTCTAGTCATTACAAAAAACAAGGTACTAGAATGAAAAACATAAGAATTTTTAAGCAATGCAAATGCGGTCCTTGATCATGTTGACCCAATGGATACAAGATGATTCTCCTCACATGCCTTTTAATTACATCTCACCTAACAAAGTGAGCAAATATTTCCATGCTATTTTCTTTCTTTCCCCCACTTCCCTTGGTGTGATAATCTATAAGGATTACAGGAGCAAAGCCAAAAGGCTAGACCATGAGGTAGGATGCTTTTGTTTCAATGCATGGCATGGGAGAACCATTATGATGGACTTAAGAGTCGTTTATTGTGAGTTAGATCTCTAATAGCATGGAGAGGAAATTGTCATTACACCTTGCATCTACATGTGAGTTAAAGATGGAACCTCTATGAGAGCAACCCAACATCTTAGGAGGAGCTACTAAAGGTAGCAAAACAAAAGGAATGAAAATTTACATAATCTTCATTGTGCTTACCCATGTTGTCTTAGTTTGCAAAACTACATGAAGTTACAACCACAAGAAAAGTGACTCCCATTAGGCTTCCCTTCTTTCAACATGCCATTGAAGAGCAAGAGGTCCTTTTCAGCATGCCCATGCTCTATATTTGCTCCTAGCAAAGCACTCATAAATGTGACATAGTATTTGTGCATGTTGTCAAAATAGCATTTGTTGTCCAAATCCCATACTACCCCCTTTAACAAATACAAATCAACACCATCATTTGTTATAACATTAGAGGGTATATATATGTTTAGGTGGCACACTATCAACCTATTTTTAGGGGTAGTGAACAATGTCTAGGAAGCTACTGAATTTTGGAGAAGAAAATGGACTTTTTTTTGTGAAAAGAAATCATACAACACTACAAAATAGAATAAGCAATCATATGTGATATTATGAAAGGGAATAGGCAATCATGTTGTAAATGTAAGAGTTATTCAAAATAGTGGCATGGACTACCTAAAATGTGTTAGATATGCTCAATGCCCCACCCTCGTAAGGTGTCACCAATGATCCATGGTGCTCCAAGTCATAAGGCCCCCTTTATGAGGAGAAGCCGTGTGTGAGCACGGATATTAGGTGGATCTTGACTTATGTGTTAGATGAGGTCTATGTGACTGGATGGCAAAAAAGGTGACCTTTGTGGATCTAGTCTTTGTGTTAGATAGATTAATTATGAGCAACTTGAGGCACAATTCATCGAGTTGTGGGGTGTGGGAGTTATCAAGGGGCCCTATTGTGGGATCTAGAGGCCATGGAGGCAGCCCCTAGTGTAATGTCCCCATTACTTAGTTTATTTTAATGTGCGTATACATTCCAAAGAAAATCGATTTATGAAACTTACTCTCATTATGAAGATAATTATTATTATTAATGAGGCATTATATGCCAGTTCATGGAAGAAAGACTTGGGAGACGACTAGCTTATTAAAACTATGTTTGTAGTATAGAACACCAAAAAGAACTAGCCTAGTGGATAGTCACTTGGCAGTTAAGTGCACTTGGGTGATGACACTTTTGAGATGGGTGACCTCTCGAGAATATTTTCCTACAAGCTAGTGGGAGCTTCTCGCATGCAGCCAACGGCGCCAACAAAGCCTTCGTAGCCCGTTGCCAAGTATGCCAAGCCAAGATGCCAAGGTATATGCCTTGGTTGCCGCCTTGGTCGTAAGCCTTCTTGGAGTGACGACCGTCCGATGACACACCACGCAGTGCTCGCCCATATATTCGTAAATTTTTAGCTTCGCGCTACAAAAATGGAGCTCCCTCTTTGATGTCATCAGAAGTGCTAAAAGAAAGTGTTCTCTCTTTGTCATCGAATAACACTAAAAAGCAAGCGTCCTCTCTTTTACCCCCCTGCAAAACTATAAATTGAGGGCTTGGGGATGACCAGGAAGGGGAACAAAAGCAAACTTGACAAGGATGAGATGCTAATTGAGAAGGAGGAGACTCTATTCTGCGAGACAAAGAGACATCATTCCATTCAACCCAAGGAAGGGGATACGCAGGAGGTCTCTCATCCTCTTCTACTCTAATCCGAGAAGAGAGGACACTGAAGAACTTTATCATATTCTATCAATCCGGTTAGAAGTCATACCTCTACTCTCGTCCCTATTCTGTCTACTAGAGAGAGAGAAGTATTTCTCTCCACAAGGCAAGAAGAACCATCCACAAGGCCTACATCAATGAATCCCGCAATAACCATCATCATCATTGAGATTCTTACACCCTTGCCAACCGGTATTACTACCGTGTGCTTCTTCTTCTATGAGTCATATTACCATCATGGCCCCAAAGAAAATGAATTCAAAAGCAGAAATCATGAATGATCCTACTAATGTGGAAGCAACAATTGGAGTTGCAAGCACGGGAGTCACTAACAGAGTCACGGGCGTAGATAACAACCCTTTACCAATTTTGATACCACTGGGTTTTTTTCTAAAAATTTCTATCCGAATTAGAAATAAGATAAGTCTCTTACAAAATACTGTGATCTTAGAGTATTCATTTGGTAAATTATTAGAGCATCTTATAAGCTAGAAACTATTAGGGAAACTACAAAATTCTAGAACTCAAGAAAAATCATGAGGAATTTTTCAAGATGGATTTATTAAGAACGAACCCCGAAGAAATTAGTCAAGGATATGGTTTAATCTAGAAGCTTTGATAGAAGATTTTAAGACCAGAAATATCTCTAAGTTAAAGAAACTGACTTAAGGCCAAGAAACTTGGTTACAAGAATAAACCTTAAACTAGGAAGTTAGAGACCCCAAAATCTAGATATCCTTAGTTAAATTCCAAGGGGAAGAGTTCATTATGTGAAATTCAAGTATCGATGGCTACTAGATTAACCATCACTTGAAAGTTGCATGATTGATTGAAGTCATAACTGCTTGAAGACATCAATCTTGTTTGTGATTTTCTAGATTAGATCCTGATTGAATTAAGTATTGGAACATATATAAATTGAGGAGCCCTATACCTCTCCCAAGGATAAGTGCTGAATCCCCATACCAAGAGGGGATGTTTTTACCACCGCGGAAGCATGGACTGACTTTGATAGCGAGAGGTCTCTCAACAGGGATCGTATTAAGTAGGAGGTAGTTAACGTGCCAGGGGGCTCTAGCTAGTAAATCCTTTACGCACCTAGGAACTACTTGGTCCCCTGTATGGCCCAAATTCTACTTGGGACACCTAAAAATGCTAGTTATAGGTGGATTTCGATCTTGATGACGTGCAAATGCGCCGAACGAGGCAGCACATGAAATTGTAATTTTTATCCTGTATGGGTGGGAGACACCCATTATGGAACATAGTCAATGAATTTGTTTTATTCTTATTATATGTCCGTGATTAAATTACGCAAATAAACAATTGTGAATAGAAGGATTGTTTTTAATTAATGAAGTTGTTTTTATATGTTTCATGTAATGTAGTACGTAATTAGATAACTAATAAATTTCATAGAGGGAAGCAAGTAGATGGATTCCCAACGAATCCAATCCTATGGTAGGGTGGTCTCAATTAGCCGAGAGATTTCCCAAAAAACAAACGCCAAGAAGAAACTCTAGGAATGACCGATTCGCTAACTTACCTAGGGTTTGGTCTTAGAACTTGAATTGTAAATTATCTTAGGGGAAAGATATGACAGTTGTACCAAAGCACTGCGAGGATTTCATAAATCCTTAGTTTGCTTTTGGAAAAAAGTGTTGTACTCCATGAACCAAGGGTAATGGCAGTCGCTCCTTCCGGACAAGAAGCCTCTTCAAGGACACCTTCAGATGTGAGCTAGTTGTTGATAGGTGGCTGTTAGGTCAATTAGAAACCTTTAGGTTGATCCTTCATGGGTAACGGCAGGACGCTTCCCCTGAGGGGTAGACCCAGGGTTATAGAGCCGGACAAAATTCGATCATTCTAGTTAGAGTACGGATGGCAACGGCTAGAAGGTAAACTCTGGGTAACTACTAAAATGTTACTCGTCACGTAATAAAGGTGGATACGTTACACCTAGATAGGGCTGTCTTAAGGGGGACCAATGGTCCCCCCTAACAGGGGTCCAGGGGCCGCACCCTCGGCCTGATGGCAAAGGAAATATTACCTTGCTAACTAGGGAAGTTCCATAATATGATTGGACTTCCAAACTAGACTATCTTCTCGACCTATAACAGGAAGACCCCTCTAAATCCATCATCAATCTATCTTTCACCTAGTTAGAGTTCTTCCAGATACCCTAAGCTCTTTGCCTATCATCTATCTAGATCACCATATAGCTTCACAGTGGAAGTGCATGGGTGGACAGAGCCATCTTTGTATTAGTCCATTTGAAATTAAAGTAGTCTCTATTCTTCTCATATTTGCTGTGTGTTCTCTACTACTTGCTCAAATTTTGTCCATTATTGTGCTGTGTGATTTCTACATGGTATGGAGCCTAGGAGGGGGCTTGGAGGAGTAAAGAGTAAACGAGAGGCAAGGGCTTCAAGATTGAAGAGGAGAAATGTCATCTGCTACATCAAGTAGCGGCATAGGCGCATCAGGTCATACTACTTCTGTACTAGCAATTCAAACACTAAGGATTTGTCCACCAACCTTCAGTGAAGACAAGTTAGATGGTACAAACTATACTTTGTGGAAGTTTAAAATCACAACTATCCTTGATTCTTATGAGCTTCTGGAAATGGTGTTGAGGAGTGACCTAGAACCACAATCCACCCCCAACCCATCAAATTTGAGTGTTATGATTCCTCCAAATGTAAATCTTCTAGGAGCTTGAAAATGTAGGAATGCATATGCATTGCATGCCTTAGTTACAAGCTATTCTAACATTGTTTTGACCTTGATTTAGCACACAAAAAAGGCATCAAAGTCTTGGAACATATCGAGGAGTCATTACGAAATGCGAAATCAAACAAGGATTCAAAACTTGGAGAATCAACTAGTAGAAGAGAAGTTTGCCAAAGGAGATTTCATCACTCGAATCAAGAATCTGTGTGATCAAATGGCTGGTGCTAGGATACAAAAGACTAGTGAGGAGCTATCTCAGAGGTGTCTTTAGATTTTTCCACCAAAGTTTGATGGATTGGTAACAACCCTAAATACTCAAGGGAGACCCCAAGCTTTGACATTTGAGGAATTTTTTGCACTATTAATGGAGAAGGAGTTGAGACTTAGGTAGCAGCAGCGGAGATGTTGCATTCTCCACCAATGTGAAAGGCAAAGGTAGTTCCTCTATCAATGGAAACAAAAAGAAGAAGGGTGGTAAGAAAAAGTTTCAAGGAGAGTGCTTCTACCGCAAGAAGAAAGGACATACAATTACACATTATTGTGTCAAGAAGGCATATGAAAAGAATGGCACCGTGAAGACTAAAGGGAAGGAGACATCCAATACGACTAAAGCAAAGTTGGAGTTATTCATGGTGGCAACCCTTGAGGAAGTGTGTTCCTTGGTCCAAGAAATATCTAATGCTGACTCATGGGTATTGGATAATGATGCCTCTTGTCACATGACCAACAAGAAAGTTCTATATAGTTCTATGAAGCCCCTACAAGAATCCATTACTATGATGATTGGGAATGATGCAAAATGCCCTATTAAGGGCACACGTACTATTTCCTTTGTTATTGCAAATGGTGAACTCAAGAATCTTTCAAATGTGTTGTATGTTCCAAAGATTAAGAGAAATATGCTATCAATTTCTTCTATAACTAATCTTGGCCATGAGGCGAGGTTTACTAAAACAAGGACAAAAATTATTGATAGTGCTAGCAAAGTTGTCAGCAAAGGAGAAAGGAGGAACAACATGTATGAGCTAAGTGCTCTTACATCCACCACTATTGGTGTGGGCATAAGTAAACTTTGGTATGAAAGATTTGGTCACATTATTTTTGTAGTGTTAAAGGAGATGCATAAGCAATGTATGGTTTCTCACCTACTTGCGGTAATCAAAATGAAGGAACCATGTGAATTTTTAATGATTGGCAAGGAATAGAAAAATGCATTTCCACAAGAAAGTAAGAACAGAGTAAAGGCTCTTCTAGAATTGGTGTATGCTGACTTATGTGGTAAAATGCCTACAAAAGCCTTGAGAAGGTCTTTTTACTTTATGTTTATCGTCGATGACTATAGTAGGAAGATGTGGGTGTACTTCCTTCATGATAAGGCTTAAGCTTTTGGTAAGTTTAAAGAATGGTTGAAACTTGCCGAGGAATGAAGTAGGGCAAAGTGTGGAGAAGCTTAGAACAAATGGTGGTGGTGAGTTCAACTCAAAGGAGTTTCAAGACTTTTACAAGAGCAAAGGGTTTAAGCATCAATTGACGATGCCTCATACACCTTAGTAAAATAGCATTGTTGAATGCCAAAATCACACCATTTTGGAAACGGCAAGGTGCATGCTTAAGGGCAAGGAATTTCCTAACCAGTTTTGGGCAAAAGCTATTAATATTGTAGTCTATATTCTCAATTGGAGTTGCACAAAAGCTCTTAAGGGTAAAACTCCTCATGAGGCCTATTCTGGTAAGAAACCATATGTCTCATATTTTAGAACTTTTGAATGTGAATGTTATGCACATGTTCCAAAGGATAAGAGAAACAAGTTAAATCCAAAAAGCACAAAATGTATCTTATTGGGTTATAGTGATGAGCAAAAGGCTAACAAATTGTATGACCAAGAGGCAAAGAAGAACATAGCGAGTCATGATGTGGTGTTCAAGGAGCAACCACATACAATGGAGGAGGGAGAATATAAGTTCTTCCACTTTATCATCTAGCGAAGAAGTAGTCCATTATGAACCTATCCCAAAAGCTGTCCCTACTCTCAAGGAGGAGGAAACATCATCTTTGGATGATGAGGACAAAGTTCACCAACCTACAATCACACCACTGAAAAATCCATTGTTGCGATGGTCGCAAAAATCCTATGCCTACCACAACTGAGGAAAAAGCATATGGACCGAAGAGGTCACTAATAATAGAGGAGCAAAGAGAGGCTTGTACTCAATAGTCAATAATATGGCCTTGATATCTAAGATTATGAGAGAAGTAAAGGAGCTAGCAGACTATGAAGAAGCACTTGCATAACTAGCATGGCGAGCAACTAAGCAAGCTGAGTATGACAGTATCATGAAGAATGATATTTGGGAGCTAGTGGATCGGCCAAAAAAGAGGAAGATTATTGGCGCCAAGTGGGTATACAAGGTAAAGTATAAGGCTAATGGTAGCTTAGAAAAGTACAAATCCAAATTAGTTGCACATGGATTTTCATTGGTTGAAGGATTTGATTTTCAAGAATCATTTGCTCCAACTTCTAGAATGACCACTATTCGCACAATTCTTGTAATGGCTACTCATAAGAAGTGGCCAATTTACCAAAGGGATGTCATATTAGTATTTTTGAATGATGACCTCAAGTAAGAGGTGTATGTGGCTCAGCCACCACCAGATTTTGAATCCCCTCATTCTAAGAAAAAACTGTGTAAACTGAAGAAGGCATTGTATGGGTTGAAACAAGCCCCTAGAGCATGGTACCAGTGGATAGATAAATTCTTTCTAGGTTTGAATTTCAAAAGATGTGCCTCAAATACTAACTTGTATGTTTATAGGGATAGTGAAAAGTCTATAGTGAAAAGTCTTTCTAGGTTTGAATTTCAAAAGATGTGCCTCAAATACTAACTTGTATGTTTATAGGGATAGTGAAAAGTCTATAGTGATTGAAAAGACTCGGCATTGTGCCGAGAATGTAGTTCGCCTATGTGGGTGGACATTGAGGGGGGATTGTAGATATGCTCTATGACCCACCCTCGTAAGGTGCCACCAATGATCCATGGTGCTCTAAGTTGTAAGGCCCCTATTATAAGGAGAAGCCATGTGTGAGCACAGACATTGGATGGGTCCTTGACTTGTATGTCAAATGGGACTATGTGACCACATGCCAAAAAAGGTGACATTTGTGGATCTAGCCTTTGGATTAGATAGAGTAGTTATGTTGGTAGCAACTCGAGGCATAATGCATCGAGTTGCATGGTGTGGGAGTTATTAGGAATACCTATTGTGGGGTCCTAGGGCTATAGAAGCAGCCCCTAGCTAGGGGTCTAGGGGGCTAGTAGCCCCCCTACGAGGGTCTAGGGGCAGCACCTCCAGTCCGATAGTAAAGAAAATATCCCCTAGAATATTCCCTAGCCAACTAGGGAAGGTTCATAATATGGTTAGACTTGCTTACCAAACTACCTTCCCATGCTATAAAAGGTAGACTCCTCTAAAGCCATCATTAATCTATATTTCACCCAATCAAAGTTCTTCTAGCTACCCTAAGCTCTTTGCCTATCGTATGTCTAGATCACCATCTAAGCTTCATAGTGGAAGCACAAAGGTGGATAGAGTCATCTTTGTATCAGATCATTTGAAATTAAAGAAGTTTCTATTCTTCTCGTATTTGTTATGTGTTATCTACTCCTTGGTTAGATTCTATATGTTGTGCCATGTAATTTCTACAAAATGAGCATGAGCTAGGATGAAGCCATAATGACATTCACTGCAAGTGAGAGAAAAGAGCTCTACAGAGTGTGATTCCAAGGAAAGGAAAAGGACTACTAAGGAAAACATATGTGGTAATCTATCAAATCTCCCTCAAAGTTCATCCAAAGGTCAAAAGAGGCCTCCATCTCCCTTTCATTCCCCATCTACATTATTATGTCAACTCTAGCCTCCAATAGTGATTCAAATACAACTTTGCCCGCTCACATGAAGAAGGCAAAGAGGTACCCAATCTCCACCTTCACCCAAACTCTAGCACTCCAAACATAGAGGTATTTAATCCATTGTGTATTACTTTTGTAAGTTCATAATCATGTTATTGCACAATGGATGTTGTTGCATGCATGAATGTTGCTTTTAGTATATCTATTGTTGCATCCATGTGTTAAATGTATTTCTGAGCTACTTGGAAAGAGATAGTGACTCAAACAATTGGCAAGTTAATATTACTACATATGTACCTTCAATTTACTATTTTGGGTCATTGTGCATATCATTTTGAATGCATGCCTTAGATTTACATTTGCATATTCCACATCAATTGGTAGTTGCATGCATTGTTAGCTACTTGGAAAGAGATAGTGACATAGGCAAATTACCAAGGCAATGGTACTATGCACATGTTTGGGTATTATTATTCTATGTCATTGTGCATATTATTTAGAATGCATGCATTGTCTTTACATAATGAAGTTTCTACATCTATTATTAGAGCATGCACATGTTAGCTAGTTAGAAAGAGATGATGATTTGGGAAGATTGGTAAAGGCAATGTATTTTCATTATTATAGTTATCTTAGAACATTGCACATATCATTTAGAATTCATGCATGTTCTTTGAATTATGCATTTTCTACATCTATCAATAGTTATATGCATGTATAAAAGAGATATTGACTCGTGAAAATTGGTTAGGAAATGGTACCACATGTGTCCTTTCATATTTATTTTGGCTCATTGGATTGTTTCCTTGAACTTTGAAAGGAAAGATGTGTTTTTGTCCTCCTCATGTGCTTTTTAAGAGGAAAACAACAGTCTTTTACTTGACCAAATCTCATGCACATGAGGTGTATAACATTCCAAACTCAAGAAAAGATGTATGAGCACTTATTGAGGTAGAATCCATAGTTGATTAGTTGACGTGTTTTGAGAAGTGCCAATGAGGGGGTAGTGAGATCAAATATGCAACTACAAACTCAAAGAACCTCCAAGAAATTATTGTATGGGGGCCAGTAAAGCATTTGTCAAGGGTTTTTTTCATGAGGACCTAAAGGGGCAAGTTGAATAGGCCTTGTTTTGTAGAGAGCATCATTGTAAACATGGCTACAACTAGGTTGTAGGCAAAGAAGAAAAATATTAGGAGTTTTTCATTCCTCCTCTACACATCAAAACTCTAAACACTTATCAAGGGTCATAGATTTGGATGGAGGGCAAGTGCTCAAGAGGAGCATGACTTTACACAAAGAAAATAGAGGCTTGTATGTGCACAAACAAGTTTCTTTAGTACCATGTGAGCCAAAAAAAATTGTTTTGTTACGTATGCCTCCATCAAAAGTGTCACACATGTTCATAGGGGCATATTTCATGTCCAAAAAGTTGTAGTACACAAGTTTCTCATGTTCAATGAAGATGCACTTTCGATGATCACGTTGCCCTGTGATCATGCATTTCACATTTACTATTTTGACTATTAAGGATATGTACATGGGTACTAGATGTATGTAGGGAATTTTGCACGCCATATGAAATCCTTCTTTCTCTTAGAGAGTAATGATGTTTCTTGCCAAGGAACTTCATAAATAGTACAATCTTTGATGCTCTTCAACAATTGTGATGCAAAAATAGGCATCAACTCTAGTATGCACCCTAACTTTTCCATTGAGTTATTTATTAGTTCATTTGATCTATGTTGATGAGAGACCTAACAAATGTAGCTTCTTTTATGTCTAGCAACATGACTCTCATAGCTACAATTTGGGTTCTCGCAATTACCAATTTGGGGGAGTCTCATAACCACCAATCCAGAACACTACCAGTCCACCAATCCCGGAGTAGTCTTAGAACAGTAAACTAGTAGTTAGAAATCCATTGGTCTCACAACTACCAATCTGGGATAAGTGGCTACTAGTCCACTAGTCTGGGAGTAGTCTTAGAATGGTAAACTAGTAGTTATGAGTGCTAGACTAGTAGCTACCAATCTAGCAATCTAGTCTACTAAGCTAAGATTGGCAGCTACCAATCCTTTTGGGACTTGTAGCTAGAAAATAGCCATTAGTTCTAGGCTAGTAAATACTAGTTCCAAACTACCAATCCCAAATTGGTAGTTGTGAGACTCCCTAGATTGGTAGTTTGTGAGATCTATTTTATAGCTAAAAGACTCATATTGCTAGGTATAAAAGAAGTTGCATCTTCTAGGTTTCTCATCAACATAGATAAGAACTAATAATTAGCTCAATGGGAAAGTTAGGGTGCATACTAAGATAGTATTGCTTGTGAAGCTCTTCAGTAAAATAAGAGGCATTACTACTCCCAAAGAGAAACAAGGGACCACATGGCATGCAAAATTCTTTAAGTACTTCCAATACCCAAGGATAGTGGTGCCAAAATTCTTTGCATACTTCCAATACCCAAGGATAGTGATGCCAAAATTCTTTGCATACATCCAATACCCATGCATAGTGATGTCGAAATTCTTTGCATACATCCAATACCCATGTATACTGATGCACAAGATGTGGGAACTCCAGCAGTCACAATGTGTGATCGCCTTCCTTTTATTCAAATATCACTAAAAGAATGAAGAATGAAGTGATAGTGATGGCCGCCCACCACTTGTAGGATATGGGGGTGCAAGTAACTAATACATAGTACGAGTACTATCAGTGTAACTAATGCACAAGTGGCTAGGCATTGGTGCCTTTACCCCCAACAACCAAGCGTAGGGTAGTCATCTTCACAATAAGAGAAAAAACTTCATCAAAGTCCACACCATGCTCTTGCTTGAAACCCTTAGCAACCAATCTGGTCGTGTATGCTAGCTTGGGGTGTCCATGTGTACTTTTCATCTTGTACACCCACTTGCATGGCAAAGCACGCTTTCCATTAAGCAAAGGAACCAAATCCCACATATAATTTTTCTGCAATGAGTCATACTTTGACTACCTGACCCTCTCCCAAGAGTGATTATCACCTCTGCATATGGCCTCATCATAAGTAAGAGGCTCACTAGCATCTATCACCATAACATAATCAATAGAGGGTGCAAAATGCTCAGGTTTTGTCTATCTCTAGTAGACCATGTTGTGGGGCTTGTACATCTTGTGGATCATCAGGGACCTAGGCCATTGGAGTATGAGCCGCTGCTACAAACTATCTAGTTAGCTATATAAGAGCAAGAGGCTCCTCCTGAAATATCACCCTACGTACCTCAACAACATGCTTAGACTGCTTATGCATTTTCTCCTCATGGAAGATAACATCATGGCTACAGATAACGTTCTAAACCTGCAGATCCCATAGGCAATAGCCCATCTCACGTACATTCCCATAACCAAGAAAGATAGATTTCACAAACTTAGGATCTAGCTTGTTACACTTGTCTTTGGAAACATGGCAAAAAGCCTTACAACCAAAGATATGCAAATGAGCCTATGATGGAGGTTTGCCAAACCATACCTCCTCTGCAACTAATATTCAAGAGTAGTACATGGGGACCAATTAATCAAGTGTATAATAGTAGTAACTGACTCAACCCAAAAATATTATGGTAAGCCTACCTGGCTGACTTGCTCCTGAATTGTCCTATTCATATGCTTAGCCATACCACTCTAGGGTGGGATATACATGGCGGTCAACTGACACTTAATACCCATCTCATCATAAAGTTGCTCAAAGACTTTAGAGATATACTCACTCCCATTATCTAACCTTAAGTACTTCGATATACCCAAATGGGTTCTCAATAACAATGAGCCAACACTGAAATGTAGCCAAGAATTTTGATTTCTACTTAATGGGGTATGCCTAGACCTTATGTGTATGGTCATCAATGAAGGTAACAAAATACTTCGCACCACCTAATGACTTGCAGGGCATGGGACCACATACATCCAAATGAACCAGAGGCAAAGGCTCACCCATGGATGTCACACCAAACTTTTAATGCGTCACATGTCTGCGTGCCATGTAAACAATGAGCACAAGACTCAAAGTATTTATAGTCATCAAGGGGTGAAAATTATTGCAAATGGGTAAGTACTTTTATACCTTTCAAAGACATGTGCCCAAGGTGAAGATACCAAAGAGATAAATGTGGAACTGCATCTACTGCCAAAACACAGTCGACTAACCCAAATACAAGCAAGGAGTAGAGAGTATTGGACTTAGCACCACATGTAATCTTCCATGAGGAATCACCAAAAAAGACAACAGAACCTACATCATCTAAAGTGCCAACAAAGATAAGGCTCTTCGTGAGAGCTAGTACATGACGTACATCATGAAGAGTGAACATACTATTTGAACCAAATTGCAACTGGACATCACCGATACCAACTATCTTTGATGCCAGATTATTACCAAACAAACAAATCTAGTCGTACTGCGATAGGAGTGAAACCACTCTTTATGAGGGATCACATGAAAGGAAGCCCTGAATCTATCAACCAATAGTAAGTATATCCTAACAAAGCATCAATCAGCTCTGTGAAGTATCAAGAGACAAAGCTACAAGTATAAAATCATCATCCAAATCAGTCTGCATGACATTAATCTCTTGAATTTTAACATTGGACTTGCTAGGGACAATGTTGTGATCATTGTTTTTGTCCTATACTTTACCCTTTCCCTTTTTCTTATGCTTGTCCTCATGCATTGTATGACACTATGGTTGAATACGTCATGCTTTCCCATAGTAATGATAAGTCAATGAGGACTTATAGCCATAGGACTTACTGTGAGATTGTCCATGTGACTAAGAATGAAACTGTTGACAGTCTCTCCCATGGTGGTCATTACAGCTCCTATCATTATTGCCTCTAACTACTATCAAAGCATGACAAGTGTGAGAAGCATCGACATTCTTTCCATTAACCTCTTCATTCAAGAGTGCACCCTCTACATTCTGCAACTTTAGCCCTTCAATAGGTATATTTACACACATAGCAGTAAGAAATGCATCCCATGATTCAGGTAGTGTGACCAAGAGAAACAAGGGACAGAGATTACCCTTGAATCCAACCCCCTGTAAAGATAATTAGCTGAGAATGGAATGAAACTCATTTAAGTGGACTGACATGGAAGTGCCCTCCTTCATGTGAAGGTTCATGAGTTGCTTTAGTTTTAACACATCTAAGAAGCAAGGTTCTACTTGTCACAAACGTTGCGAATCTTATCCCATAAGTCCCATGTGAATTGCCCATCAGAGACAACATTATAGAAAACCTACTTAGAGAGGGATAAAATGATCGTGGACTTACATAGCTCATCCAATTCAATCCAATCATCTGTGTCAATACATTCAAGCTTGACATCCTCATGTTTCAAAGGCTTAATCTTCATATTCTGCACCAAAACTTGCTAGATTTGGGCCTTCCAATAGTTGTAGTTGGTGCCATCCGACATGCCAATATTAAAGATAGCGTTGTCAATGAAAACCACTAGCCATAATGGGTCCAAGCAAGTGCACAGAAAGGGTAAAGAAGGCTTCTATAATAGCCTATAAATCAACCCCAAAATCACTGCCAAATCAAGTTGAAAACAAGCAATACTCCCAAAATAATGAGCTATTCACAAACTGTAGATGAGAAACTGTCAAACCCAAGTGACTGCCCTATAGAATGCATAGAACTGAAATGACATGTTGTTATAAAAATAAAAATAGCAATATGCAGACAGTGGACTATGAGCATCCAAGAAAAGAAAAGCCAAGAACAATCGGCATTGAAGATTGTCACAACTGCAATGTGTCAGTAACCATATATAAAGGGGGCATAGATGTCATACATAGGGTAGGTCTCAAGATAAATGAAGAGACATGCCATATGCATAACCCACTAAGCATGGCTCAATACATAACACAGAAGCATATAAATACCATTGACAACACTCTGATAGACATAAGTGCTAGGTTCAAGACAAAAGATCAAATCAATCCACGATAGGGTAATTGCATCCAAATAAGTATCAAGAGAGCATGTACATGTCATAATGAGTCCCACTATGCCACTGTAATAAGCTCAAGCTCAAGTACATAAACCAAAGGCTATTGGAACCAAAGGCTATAGTACATCAAGTGTCAAGTAGTAGCTCCCACTAGAACAAAAGTCAGATGTTAGATGAGTAAGCAAAGCTCAAAACCTCATGTGAGTGTGGCATCCATACATCCAAGATCTAAGTAATAGACATCACGAGCATCGAACCCGATGTACTCAGTAAAGCTCTTATTATAGCATCTAATGAGGTAAATGACAACCAATATCAAGTGTCCAAGCTTCAAGATACCTCAAGTGCAAGTCAAATGTGAAGCTCAATGTTCATCATAACACAACCAAGAATGTAACGTCCATATCATAATACATCTAACAAATGGCTCATGTATCATCCAATGATAAGAGGCATGAAGTGTCTCAAATGAATGCTTGCTGTGAGAAATGATAGCTAAAGGCAATGAGACTGGGCTTCAATCTCATCCCAAGAGAATTTCAAAAGCATAGCCAAGTATGTGGCATCAACCATAGACATCAGTGTAGCATGCCGAGTAGTCAGTAATAAGCATCAACGAGCAATAGGCATGAAGTTTCTCTAACAAAGAGCATTCAATCCTACTTATTACAATAGTAAAAACCTCTATAAAACTGAGAAAATGAGGGCTCAAATCAGTCCAATAGCATTCCAAGTCATTGACATAGCATCCCCAAGTGATTCGGCATCAAATAGACATCACGGGAAGCATAAGTGACCTCCAAACAATGAGTGAAGGGTTGTCTAGAACTATATTATAGAAAACAGGCATAAATTATGAGCTAATTCTTGAATCCAAGAGCTCCAATTGATGTCCAAAATCATGCCAAAGGTGCCGGGTGTGATGCCAAGTGATTGCCCAAGGCTAGAGCAATGCCAGAAGCTGGAGATGAGGTGGGATGGACCAAGTCTGAGCAAGAAGTGGGGGTGTCCAGTCAATGCAAATTCCACCTACTATCTTGGGAGCTCTGTTGGTTATACAGATGCCAATGGGGCACAAGGGAAGGTCAAGGGGAGCTCAATGAAGCTTTGTAACATGCCTAGACAAGTTGAAAAGAAAGTGAACCATAATACATACCACTTCAAGCTGAGCTATGGCTGCAATGAAAACTAAAAAGAACTAAATGTATTCAATGGAAGGGAGAGTCTACAAGATTCATAGAAAGCCCTTTATGAGAACTAGCCCATATTTCTCCTTGGAGTCACAACATACCCATACCATGATACTTGTTTTTGATAGTTCCTCACTTCTAGTAGGTAGCTATACTTAGGATCCAACTCATTTAGAGACATCCACACTCCACAAAGTGTATCCCTAGGCCCACATTATATTACGGGCCCTACACTTATGGCCAACTACTAAGAGTTCATTCTTTCATGGTGCGATGGCAATGCCATAGTCTCACACATGCCACCCTTGTGGAGCTTGCATAGGCCTCCCTATTTGGTCCATACATGCAAGCCCCTTTGATAGTCCATGTAGATCCCACATGTAGCGTGTACTATTAGACATCCATGAGTTGCTTGATCCCAAGGATACAAGCACACATGGTTAGTGGAGTGAAAACATCATGAGAAGGAATTGAAGCAACATTAAGATCCTGCATGAGGAGTATCCACAATTAACAAGGAATATGCAATTTTCAAAGGATTTCATGAAATAAATAATTGACATGCACTTGTTACATTGTTGCTCAGAAACACATGATGCACTTAGGACCAAGGCAAGCAAGCCATCATGGTTGGATAAGGAGTGGAAATATATGAGAAGAGAGATGGAGGGTATGCCAAAAAAGTGGAAGTAGTAGAATGCAAGCAAGACATCATAGTTGGATAAGGAGTGGAAATAAATGAGAAGGGAGATGGAGGAGATGCCAAAAAAGTGGAAGCAATAGAAGGCAAGCAAGAAGTCAAGTTGGATAAGAAGTGGAAATATATGAGAAAGGAGATGGAGGACATCCCAAAAAAGTGGAAGCAATGAAAGGAGGCAATGCAAACATGAGTACCTGCACAAGTTACATTGCACGTGATAAACCTTTTAGGTGACTTTGTAGGTATCTTGTGTTAGCCATGCTTGTGGAGAAGCTACAAGGTCGTGGGGGTAAGGTATATATACTATTACCTAGGTTCAATGGATTGAGATTAGTTAATAGCTAGAAGTTATGTATATGACTCACTTTGCATATTCAATTATGGTATAGGATGTAGTTGGGAAGCCAGTATGAGAGGATGAGATTTTAATTAGAGATTCATGGTAGCTTCCTAATATAGGACATCAATCTCCCCTTAGCTTGATGTTTGAGTACTTTGTATTTCTTGGTTCATTTTATTGTCGTGCCATTTACATAAAAGCTTTATATAAAATAAATATTTAAAAGCAAGACACATGCCTTGCTTGACACAATGTGTATACCACATGTATAATTTTGCTAGCATATATCTCATGTGTTTTTGTTGATTTACCACTTTATGAATTGATGAATGTATCGCATGCATATGTTAATTAGTGCAACGTATCTTGAAGCCACATCCATGTTAGATGGGTTGTAGCAAGGGTCTACAAGGGGCACTTGCAAGCCCCTATAAATTTCATTCTCTTCACAAGAGTCACTATGAGCATTAAAAATTTGTGAATAAACATTGGCAATTTACCAACTTTTCTATTGCTAGTAGCAACACTAAATAGGATTGTACTCATATCAATGCTAGTAGTAGTGAGACTTTTTTAATGACACATGCTAACAATTTTAGATTGCAAATGTGTATCGATGTCACAGTAAGCATTGATATACCCCATAATTTAATATTTCATTGACTTTATATATTTAAGATTGAATATCTAATTAAATTGACAAATGCCTTCACACAAGTATTTATCAATTTAGATAGAGCAGTAATTTGCAAGGTGAGAGAGAGAATCCAAGATGGACAAGTTTGATATCCCTTCAAGCTTGCTCTCCACTTTCCAATTTGTTGACTATAAGACACAAAGACTCTCAAGCTACTTAAAATGTCATTAACTCCTCCTTCTACAATAGACCCAAAAAAGTGTAGTCATCATAGGAGAGAGATGAGAGACATAAGTATTGAACCCTTAGATCCTTAGAGAAATATTTAGAGTTGATTAGACATGTTGACTAGAGTAAGTTTTTGCATGCTAGAATCAAGGTAAAAAAGAAAGATCAATTAGCAACCACTCAAGCTTTGAGATTCATAGAAATTGGTGGGGTAGCAAAGTGTCATAAACCCTCTAAAGTGATGTTTAAGTTGGTAAAGAAGAAAAAGAGAGAGACATGATCTAGGTAGTCACTCAATAAGAGATGTGCCTAACTTGTGAGGGAATTTTGAGTCAAGAACTACAAAAACATACTTCATTAAGGAGGTGGTTTTTAGTGTTTTGAAAAGAGTTAGAGAATTAAGAAGTTCTCTATCACCAAATGTTTTGCTAAAAAGTTCCAAGGTTACTATGTTCTCTATTCCCCTCTCTTTCTCTATCACTAAATATTCCTTAATCTCATCCTAGAATAGATCAACATAGACTTATCAATGTATGTGAAGATCCCCACTCGTAAAAGGTCAATGTGCTCTTCTTTGAGAGTCTCTTAACTCTAGTTTCCACTTCACCCTGCTCATCTTCTATGTTGACTATGTTAGGCTCACCTAGTGGTGCAAAGTCATTTAACACTTCACATGTTCTTCCAAACTCATCATGACCCTTGACAAGTTGATAGTTTTCATGAACCTTCAAAACTTTTGACATACCTAGGTCTATCAAAGAGGGTTTTTGACTGCATAGTCTACCCAAGTTCATCAATTTGATAGAGATATCCTATCCGCATCCAAATTTTGAGCCTAACTCTTCCATGTTATTGAAATGTGATTATGCTTCAGCACTACCGTCCATCCTCAAATTGATGGCCAAATAGAGAAAGTCAACTAATTTATAAAGATATTATTAGGGCATACTAGAGCTAAGATCCTTAGAGGTAGATAGAATACCTACCTTCAATGGAGTTTACATATGATGTGTCTCATCAACAAAGAATTGGGATGACACCTTTTCTATGAGTGTACAAATAAGACTACTTATTTCCATTGAACTCCAACTCCACCCTAAAGTTGAGGCCTCCAAGAAGGTGTTAGAAGAAATGGAGGGGCCGATTAAGGCTATCCAGCAATATATTAGGGCTTCCAAACAAGAAGGCTTACACTGTTCTAAGAGGTTGGCCCTAACATTCAAATAAGGAGACATTTCTTGAGAGTCCACAACCAAAGAAAAGCTTGTTAGCCCTTGGAAAGTCAAAAAAGGTAAGTTTTGGAATTTTGGGATCAATAAGAGCATGGGAAAGTGTGCTTACAAGCTTGCTTTCTCAAGTCTTATGTTCCTAACCCTAACCATGTACCAATCAAAGAATAGATTGTAGTGCCTCCTCAAAGATTCCTTGAGATGTAACCTAAGTGAGTATTAGACATTAGAGTAATCTAAGATGTAACCTAAAAGAGTAGTCAAAATTAGAGAAAAAACCTTTATGAGTCAAACTCTTAGGAAAAGCCTAGTCTTGTGGAAGGAATAGCAAGAAGAAGATGCATCATTGGGCAAGGAATCCACCCTTTAGAAGGAATACCCAACATTCTTTTGAGATGAGAACTTCTCCATTCCTCTAAGGGGGAGAGGATGTAATATGCCCACATTTAGTATAGCATACTATTCTCAACCTACCTTGTCTAATTTAAAAATTTCAAAGACTGTGATCATCAAAATCGTAATATAGTCCTATTATTTTGCATCATAGACTACAAACAAAAAAGGCACGAGTCAAAATCTCGTATAGTCTCCACGCCTCCACCATCACTACATGCTGGTTAAAAAGAACAGACACACTATTTAAAGCGTAGATGCATGCATGAAACTCTCATTAAAACACTTTGTAAGCATCTCTGCAAAGTGATGCATGGAAACATCTCCTAAAGAGGACTTTAATTAATAGTAGTTAATCACATCTATTTAATGAATATGAAAAATGAATGGGGGATAGTTGCCCCACCTCTCTTAATCACTACTTGATCCTAGTAGTGCCAAGATTCATCTCATCACCCCCCTCCCCCTCTAGCAAAATCTCCACCATGGAGAGGAGGATCACCGCCTTTGTGTGGGCTACATAAGTTCATCCCCCCCCCCCCCCCCCCCAAAAAGGCCATAAACATTGGCCATGGTCAACACTATATATATTTATTTATTATACATATGTATGTATTTATGTATGTATAGATATATATAGTGCCCCTTGCCCAACTAGCACCATCAATGTGGCCATTCACCAACCACTTGCCTTCTCCCTATTCACCTCTTCCTTTCCCACTAGCCAAGGCCCACTCACATCAAACCACTCTAGCAACATCATTGCTTATTGTTGTGCTAGCAGTAGCCAACCACCTATGTCATCTTCATGCATGTCATCCCACATCACTTATAGTGCACCCACCAACTTAGCACCTTCTCCTCTACCTTATCAATCTCCTAATCACCCCCATTAATTCATCATCATCTATGAAAGGTGAGAAGTATCAAAGCTTGCACGAAAGAGCTATGGCAGGAGAGCAAGAGCAAGAACGAGAGAGAGAGAGACCAAATGGAAACTCCAACAGTCACAATGTGTGATTGGGCCTTCCTTTATTCAAACTATCACTAAAAGATAAAGAATAAAGTGACAGTGACTGGCGCCCGCCACCTGCAGTGTGCAATGGTGGGGTAATGTCAGTGTAATAATACACCAGCAGCTAGGCGGAGGCGCTTTTATCCCCAACAACCTCCCACTTAAAGGTGAATCTGCCCCAGTGATGAGTGAAAAGAAAAAAAAAGACAATACAATGTACACATATACAACAGGATGAGGAAAAACATCATCTCATCCAACACCCATCAATCTCCTGAGGAATGCAAAGCGCTCGGTAGTAAGGCTTTTCATGGGTAGATCTCCATAATTTTCATCAGTGGAGATCTTGACAAGGTCAACAAACTTGTCCTCCATGACCCCACGTATAAAATGATACCTCACCTCAATGTGTTTCGTCTTCACATGGAAGACTGGATTCTTGGCAATTGAATAGCACTCATAGAATCCAAATGCAACATAGGTATAGCAACAATCCCAAGGTCATGAACCAAACGACCCATATGGCCTCCTTGCAAGCCTCAGTGGATGCAACATACTCAGTCTCAATGGTAGAGAGAGCCATACACTTTTGAACCCTCGACATCCAAGAGACAGCACCTCCAGCATAGGTGAATACATAGCCAAAAGTGGACTTCTTACTATCTGCATGTCCTGCATAATCGAAGTCTGTTGTAATATTTCCACACAATAAAAGTTAGTTGGTTAGTTTGAAAGTTAGTAAGTCAATTAATAATTTAGTAAGATTACTAACTAAAGACTAACTAAAGAAAAAAATAACTAATATTAATAATTAAGGATTTTTATTTAATTAAAAATATATGTTTTAAAAAAAATCAAGAGTCATAAATCTGATATTTTTCTCGGATTGGTAAGGACCGTAGCCACCCTTCATGTAAGTTACAACGTGAACGAGACTTATGAGATATATTAATCACTAGTATTAATGTTATAGTTTGGATGGTCCAAAAATATTATATTTTGGGCAAAACTAGCATATTCTAGTGATGGGATCTAAAATGGGCCGGCACTGGCTATAGCACTAGCCGGACCTCATGCTCATAACACACAAAGACCCTCACGGCCTCGCGGACCAAGAGCGTCAATCTAATGCTAAAGGACAAACTGTCCTAAAGCTTAATCTATGCGTTTATAGTTTATAGTCCAACATTTCCCTTAAACTCCTCAAAGGGAGAACCCTTACATATTGGCAATGCCACGATCACACACATATGGAGGCACTCCACCGACTAATAGTCGGAGCCCCACTCCAGCTCTCCTACATCTCAGGGATTGGCCCTTTGATGCGCTGCTAAACATATAACACATATGAGCACCAACTCCTCTCAAGGTACCAATATTTTACGTTCCAGGATGTACCATTCCTCACAACAATTTCCCTTATAGGACCCAACGACTAACCTACAGCTTGGGACGTCCTCTCACGCTCATCATTGGTCACATCCTAAGGAAGACAGGTGCCATGCATCCAGGAGGTTTTTCTGATACCTTTTAATTATTATACTTAATGCAAATCGTGTATGGCTATGTGCTCAGACAAAAGAAAAATCAGCATCGTGCATGGTGCATAAAGCATTCTTTCCATGAATTTCACTAACGCGTGCTGCGTTGAAAGGAGGCACCGAGCCATGTGCTCATGCTACCATCCGCTTTATTTAAACTGTTTCCTATTTGCCAAGTGTAATGCATAAATCAAATCTTTTCTTATCTTTCAATGTTTCAGCCCCTTTTCATCCAACTCTTAGCATTTTGCATCATTGATCAGTTAGATAGGGTTTCTATACATTTTTCCCTTTTAAAAGAACGATAAATACGCACAAAACATAGAAACGGGGACAAACCGAGGCCAACCTTGTGCTTTGCCATCGTTATACATTGCACAAACATAGATATAATTTTCCCTAATTTTTCTCAGCCCATTTCTTAATTTTCCCTAATTTTAAATCCATTTTTTCCATTTTTGGGCTTTTTTTCTATTTTTCTTTAATAAATAATGATTTAAAATTAAATTTGATTGTGGGCTATGGCCCTTAGGTTCCTTGACAGCAAAAACTCAGATTTAGTTGGTGTGGCATATCATATTTCTCATTTATATAGCAAAAACCCCAATTTTACCCTTAAAACGTGTGTTTTTCATGTATTTTAACACTATTTCCGGCTATGTAACCTTACATTTTCTGATTTTCAGAGCATAAACTGATCAAACTCATGGCAAACAATATCATAATGAACTTTCATCCCATATGAACAAGGTTTCATAAAGCAATAGCATAAAAAGATCATTTTTCTTTATAAAAATAGCATTACCGCTTATTTTCAGGTCTCGGATTCTTGCTCTTGATTATGGGACTAATTTCTAGCATGCATCTAATGCTCAGCATCTTCAAGAACAGCACTCTTCATGTCTCCATCCATCGGGAAGCAATCTGGTCTCATCCGGACAAGCTTTCCTCCATCATTCTTCATTGTCTTCTTCCACACAATAACAGTCCCTTAAGGGAGAGAGAGGGAGGAGAAAGAAAGACTAGAATTGGCTCTCGTCATTCAGGCCATCGTTGGACGGGCGAAGACAGGCGATAAGATCGGCCAAGAAGGAGAAGATCAGCCCCAAGATCGGTTGTATGGGGTACTCACAGCTTGTCATCTCCATCTCCATCCATGGAGAAGCAAAAAAATGGCGTGAAGATGGCGCCCTCTTCCTCCATTCTCTCTCCACGTTTTTTCATGCTTCTTGATCAAAAATTTAAAGGGGGGGTTAAAATGTCCCAAAGGCACTCTTCTCCAATGTCCACCTTTTCATATTTTGCCCCATTTGTGGCCATTTCCCCGTCCGGGCTCCAAATCGAGCTCTGAAAAATCCTGGGCGTCCAGCTTGACATCATGCATTGGCTGGGAACTCCTGACAACCCGCACGGCATTCTAAAAAACTATCAAAAATCAACAAGTGTCACTCGGGCGCCTTTTAAGAGTCGTATTTCACTTGGTGCTTAAAATCGTCCTAGTTGGAGCCATCGCCTTCGACGTTGAATATTTTTCCCTTGATATTCGTAATTTTTTGCTATTTTTAAGCACTTCTCACCATCAAAACTCCGCTCTCATCTAGATATTTTAGATATTATCTAAAAAGATATGGAGATTGTTGGGGGTAAAGGCGCCTCCGCCGTGCTGCCCCGTGTATTACTACACTGACAATACCCGCCACTACACACTGCAGGTGGCGAGCGACCGTCACATCACTTTATTCTTTATTCTTTTAGTGACAGTTTGAATAAAGGAAGGCCCGGTCACACATTGTGACTGTTGGAGTTCCCATTTCTTGTCTCTCTCTTTCTTGCTCTTGCTCTCCCGCCATAGCTCGCGTGCAAGCTTCGATCCTTCTCACCTTTCAACTGGTATCAGAGCTTGGCATTCTCTTGCTCGAGCTCGACTCGGTGCTTCTCTACCTTCGCATCAACTCCCTTCACGCATTGGATCTCCATCCCGGCAGCCATATCCGATCTCCCCGAGCTCCCGTCACTCCCCGACTTCCCGAGCACCTTCCCAGCCTATTGAGGCACCTTCAAGGCATTGATACTGAGGTATTTGATCATTCTTTCAGGGTTTTATTTCAGTCTACAGGTTGCAAACAGCAAGGGCATCCATGGCTTCAAACCCTTGAAGCTTATTCCCCTCATATTGTGCCTTACACCTATCAAGGCTCAAAGAGGCTTGTCATAGGCCTTTGATAGGCCCTTCTTGAGCCCCCCATTACCCCCTTTTTAGCCCATGTGGAGCAGCAGCAAGTTCAACACCAACAGGGCAGATTGCATCATTTTTTTCCAGGCTATGAGCACTCATCTACTTCAGCTCCACACTTGGCCACTGCTTCTTGCTCTCTACCTTGATCAAGAGGGCTATAGACTTCATGTTTGATGTCATTCAAGCTTTGGGCATTGGTCTTGATCATTCGGGGCTGATCTCTTCAGATTTGGGACTGTCATAAACTGTCATAACAGGCTGAAAACAGGGCAGCACCATTGGCATTAGCATTTGTTGCTTATACTCCATTCCGGTTGTGCTATTTGATGCCCGTATGCAGTCTACATGATGCCTAGTGCCTTGGGAATGTATGCACATGATTATGCCATGATTTTGGCCTGAAATATTGGCTGATTTGGGACTGTTATTTACTGTTATACAGTGCTGGAAACAGGGCAGCCACACTTGGCATTGGCATTTGATGCTTATACTCTACTCCGGTTACCTTATTTGATGCCCGTATGCGGTCTACTTCCTACCCGGATGTATTGGGGATGTATGCATTTGGTTTGACCATGATTTTGGCTTGAATTCGGGGCTGAAATCTACTGTTTAGAACAGTAAATACATGCTGGAATAACAATGGGCTGAAGGTACTTTACATGCTTTGGCACTTACCTCCCGATACCGGATGTATGCTTTGAGCCTTGGCATGATGTCTCTGACATTTGGGGACGACTTGGAGCATATGTATGAGATTATGGGATGCTTTTGAGCTTTGCATTAGCTCCGTCTTCACTGGCATTTGGACCGACTTGGCATGCTCGTGGACCGCCTATGCCTCATGTCTCTGCTTGACAGTTAGGCTTTTGCATTACATGCTTTGGTTCGTGACATATGCTATTTGGTTCGTGTAAGCCATACCGACATTTGGAGCTTGGATTTGGATGTATTTGAGCATTCCCGGCTTACTTGATCATTGATCTTGGTTGCTATTTGGATGTCATTGAGTTGACCGAGAGCTTATTTGGGCTTATGTATTGCTTCATGGTTAATACGACCGGTGCTTCATGTATGTCATGCTCTCTTGGATGCGCTTGATGCATTGACAGGGTCACTTATCACTGGTGCTTTCTCTTGGGTTGTTTGAGCTTCTGAGCTCGCTTTGTACGCCTTTTGTGCCAGTGGGAGCATTTTACATGCTTGCTTGACCTTTGACAGTTGCATGCTATGATGTCGTCTTCCATGAAGATAGGATGCACAGGCAGCCTGAGAAGGTGGTTGAGATCCGCAGAGTGATCTTTCAGGAGGAGCCTAGAGCTCCAGCACAGCCAGTAGTACAGCCTGCAGCAGTTCCTCCACAGGGCCAGGGTGTTGGACAGGCAGTTAGACAGGCAGCAGAGCCTGCGGTGAGGCGGTCTGCTAGAGACAGACGTCCACCTGACAGATTTCAGCCCTCTATGCATTATGTTTTGGTTACAAATGCAGGAGAGCCTTTCACTTATGATGAGGCTATGCGCAGGGGTGACAGTCACTCCTGGGAGAGGACTATGCAGTCTGAGATAGACTCCCTGCATAAGAATGAGACTTGGGATTTGGTTGCCTTGCCTAAGGGCAAGAAGGCTTTGCCATGCAAGTGGGTGAACAAGTTGAAAGGTACCCCTGGACACCCCAAGCCGGCATACAAGGCTAGATTGGTAGCAAAGGGTTTTAAGCAGGAACATGGTGTGGACTTTGATGAGGTCTTCTCTCCTGTGGTTAAGATGACCACCCTGCGCTTAGTCTTGGCTTTGGTTGCACAGCTTGACTTAGATCTATATCAGATGGATGTCAAGACGGCTTTTCTACATGGGGACTTGCATGATGAGATCTATATGGATCAGCCTAAGGGCTTTGCAGAACCTGGCAGGGAGCACCTAGTGTGCAAGTTGAAGAAGATCTTGTATGGATTGAAGCAGGCACCTAGGGAATGGTATCATAAGTTTGATGCCTTTATGAAGTCACAGGGCTATAGCAGGAGTGCTATGGATCCGTGTCTTTACACGAAGAAAGCCCGTGATGGCAGTTTGCTTATCTTGGTACTCTATGTTGATGATATGCTGATAGCAGGGAAAGCTCATGATGAGCTAGATGCTCTTAAATCTCAGCTGAAGAAGAGCTTTGAGATGAAGGATTTGGGACATGCCTCACATATACTTGGGATGCGCATTAAGCGCGATAGGCATCAGGGGCTTTTGTATCTCTCACAGCGGGAGTACATTCATAAAGTCCTTGAGCGCTTCCGCATGCAGGATGTAAAGCCTATTGGCTGTCCATTACCTTCTTATGTGAAGGTATCACAGGCCGATTGTCCGCAGACAGATGAGCAGAGGGCCGAGATGGCCAAGATCCCTTATGCTTCAGCCATGGGCAGTTTGATGTATGCCATGATAGCCACTCGTCCAGATATTGCGCATGCAGTTGGTGTTGTGACATGCTATATGGCTACACCTGGCAGCAGACATTGGGATGCCGTGAAGGGTATCATGAGGTACCTGAAGGGCACAACAGATATGTGTATTTGCTATGGCAGCCAGGATACAAGGGTCGTGGGGTACACTGACTCCGATTATGGAGGACATGCAGATAGTAGGAAGTCCACTTCTGGTTATGTATTCATCTATGCTGGAGGGGCTGTCTCTTGGATGTCCAGGGTTCAGAAGTGTACGGCTTTGTCTACCACTGAGGCCGAGTATGTTGCAGGCACTGAGGCTTGCAAGGAGGCCATATGGTTAGGCCGTCTAGTTGCTGACCTTGGGATTGATGCTACACCTACACTGCATTCGGATTCTATGAGTGCCATTCAGTTGGCTAAGAATCCGATCTTCCATGCGAAGACGAAACACATTGAGGTGAGGTATCACTTCATACGTGGTGTCGTGGAGGACATGTCTGTTGACCTTGTCAAGATCTCCACTGACGAGAATCATGCAGATCTGCTCACGAAGAGCCTCACTACTGAGCGTTTTGCCTTCCTCAGGAGGTTGATGGGCGTTGGATGAGATGTCGCCTTTCCTCATTCCTTGTACCTATGTACATTTGTACTGTCTTTTCTTTTTTCTTTTCTCTCTCACTAGGGCAGATTCGCCTTTAAGTGGGAGGTTGTTGGGGGTAAAGGCGCCTCCGCCGTGCCGCCTCGTGTATTACTACACTGACAATACCCGCCACTACACACTGCAAGTGGCGGGCGCCCGTCACGTCACTTTATTCTTTATTCTTTTAGTGACAGTTTGAATAAAGGAAGGCCCGGTCACACATTGTGACTGTTGGAGTTCCCATTTCTTGTCTCTCTCTTTCTTGCTCTTGCTCTCCCGCCATAGCTTGCGTGCAAGCTTCGATCCTTCTCACCTTTCAGAGATTTCTAGAACTGGATGTCATTTAAAAGAAAAGACAAGTGATGTTTTAGTTAGTTTTGGAGATTTTATAGAAAGAAAAAAATACAGAGAGGAATTTGCAAAATCGTGCGTGTCACGATCGCAGTCTATAGGCAGTAGATAGCACTTCGAATAGAGAAAAGAAGAAGGAGTGAACTGAGAGCTTTCTAAGCAAGTGTCTTGTAGTTTTACCCCCCTTTCGGAGCCAAGGGAACCATCAAATTTATGATCTGAGCATCAGATCATTGATCTTTCCAAGATCCCCCTCCACAAAGAGCTCCACTTCTCAGTCACAAGCCCTCTTCTCTAATTCATTATAAATATAGGTCATGGGGAAGCACAAGAGAGCATAAGGAGACCCCGAGAGGCTGCAAGAGAGAGGTAGAGAGAAGTATATCCCTCCAAGAGATTGTGAAAGAAAGCTTGAGAGAGAGAGAGATTGAGAGAGAGAGAGAGAGAGAGAGAGAGAGAGAGAGAGAGAGAGAGGAAGAGAGGAAGAGAGTTAGCTCAATTCCCTTGTCTCGATCTTCAACTAAGCCATATTCTCTTATGCTCTCTCATCTCGAATCTATTCCACATTTTATATCTCTCGAACCACTCATGGATGATGGCTCCAAAGTGACGAAGTGGAAAAAACCATGGGGACCAACGAAACCTTTTGCAACGGGTATTGCCAATGATATGGGAGTGCCCGAGGTTGTAGGAGTTGCCACTACCAAGGAAACATTGGGTGTGGCTAATGCAGGCGCGAGTAAAGACGAAATTCTTAATGTTGTCATGCTGCCAAACTAGGTTATTCATTACAGATTATTATATAAGATAATTACATAAGATATTAGCTTCCATATTCTTCACTTATACAAATTGATAACTCATCTAGAAAACATATTAGTACAAGCATAAACAATTAATTGCTAAGGTTTGTAGCTAGGTTAATTGAGATTCTAAGTCATAGAATCATGTTAGAATTAATTGCCAAAGGTTATTGTACATATGTCTTTATGAGCCTTCAATATAGTTATGGTTAAATACGACAAGGTTAAGAGTTTACTAGAGATGGTTATAGAAACTGATTGTCTATTTAAGAGTCCTATAGGTCATCGTGTTGAGTTATTGGCACAATATATTTCTTTAAGGAATTTCGCTTATGTTGGGTAAGATAGCCCAAACGGGAAATTCATGCCTTGCTTAACATGTTATAAGAGATGTACTCAACACTTCTTTATGGGGAGGAGAATCCTCATTAGAATGTAAGGTTACCTTAGGATAAGGTCTACCTTGGCTATTTGAAGCTGTGAATTGCATGATGGGGTGATTGTCATTGCATCATTTGATAAACATTTGAAAGGATTGTTTGTGTTTGCTAGAATCTAGATCTCTGATTTCAATTATTGTCAAGTAGAATAAAAGGAAGGATCGTGCTAGGCTACCCCCAAGCTAGCGGCGAGACCCTACTCCAAGGGAGTCATGATTATCGCTACGAGAGGCTTGGACCGGCTCCGTGGGTGAAAGGTCTGTCAGTAGGGATAGTCTCGAACAGTAGGAAATGTAGGTGCCAGAGGGACCAGCTAGATCTCATCCATGTCTAATAGTGGTGAGATTCTTTGTGTTGAGATTAATTACCTCAATAAACTAAATACTTCATATTGGATTTATTAATTTTATCTTTTTTAATTCCTTTTAGGAAACCCATAGGATCCTTTAGACCAACAAGATAGCCAAACTCTTGAAATCCTTCTTTCTATCTATTGCTACTCCTTTTTCTTAATGGGGTCCAAAACTTTCTCAAAATTGCCATTTTTGCAGTTAACTAGTTGTGTCCCTTCTATAACATCTTCATCCTCTTGCAACTTGTTCCATTTTCATGATGTTATCCCATTTGGCCGACAAATGGTTGAGGTGGTTGGCTTGCCTCTTACTTCTTGGCAATGATTAGTAGGCCAAGCCTTGGCAAATTATACATTTATATTCTTGAAAGCTAACATGGACAATATTCACAAAGCCACGAACATATGGAAGTATTTGCTATAGCTTTAGGGCCGCATATTGGCACCCAAAAGTTTAGCTCTCACAAATTGCACAAAATGAGACTTAATGGCATCGAGATGGTAGGAAAAGTTGGAACTATAGGGCAACATCATGAGACATTTAGGATATTCTATGAATGTATGAGTCATGGCCAAGTAATTGTTATGGACTTTTCATGTACACTTAAAGGTTGCTTAGATAACTATGTTCCTCATGATTTCATGTTACTTTGCCATCGCCACCCTAGTATTGTGCAAGAGCCCTAAATCGCCATCACTCTATTCTCTTTGGATGATAAGGATACTTTGCATGACAACACATGAATTCAACCCCTGTGTGGATGTACTTTAAGATGGCCAACCCATAGGGTGAAAGTCCTCATTATTGTTGGCTCATTTATTCACTCTCAAAAAGTGGTACTGGAGCAGACTTCTTGGTGTCCAACAAAATTGATTGCAAGACAGTCCAGAATTTGGAACCCACACGCATTACTTTGTGGTCCAACTACTTATTATTAGGATAAAGGATTTTTCATGTGCCTAAGGCATACCATGATTTATGGGAAATGCTATTAGACTCTCTTTATTTTTGGCAACCCTGTCCTAACCTAGACTTGGTCAACCTTGTGTCAGATTGGAAAATTAATGAGAGATTGATATTAAAATTAGCATTATAAATAAGATATATCACCTACTTATCAAGGATCATTGCATGGTTGATAGATAAAGGCTATTCCCTATGGCGTCTATGCAAGGGAAAAGCTTGATGGAAATCTACAATGATCCTAGGCTGGCTTAAAACAAAATGCAAAGTGTTCATTTGGAAAACATTAGTGGGTCATCTCCCACTTGTTGTTGCCCTCTCAAGACATATTTCCAATGTCTCCTACAACAATGCAATGGTCATTATTGTCTCGGTTTAGCTTTTGGTTACTAGGGGCTTTATGCATTAGAGGGTTTGGGTTTTGGGCATTGAAGTTGGCATAATCCAAGTAGACCCATATGCTTGTAGCCTTCCTCTTTCTATATTTTTGGGGTTATTGGCACAAGTGGACTATTTGGGAATGAATGGTCACATATGCAAATCTTCTTACCTTGATGATATGGCACTCTTATGTGTTGCTATTGCTTTAGGCATCCTATTTGATCTTTTGTAGTTTTGTGATTCTTGTACTTTTTAAAATCTTTTAACTAATAGAAAATAAAGGTTGCAAGTTTCCAAATGTAAAACCATCACTTGATATCTTTTTTCTGCACTTATCTAGACTTTGCCGAGTCAATAGCTATAGGGGGGATCTTACCTTGATATGCAGCTTTACATGTCCAAATAGATTACACTTGTTGTAGTACCTATTTATATAAGAGCAAAGTTTAATGAAAGATTAAGGACAATGCAAATTGCAATAAAGAAAACAAATAGAGAAAGCATGCATGACACAATATTTAGTATAATATCTCCCCATGGTGAGCATCTCCCCCGTGCATGACACGAGATTAAGTAAATTGAAGGGCATCCCTTTTGGGCTTTTTCTTTTCTTCTCCTTGCACTACATACTTGTTGAGATATCGAGCTCCACTCGTGATATGCCAGGGTGACCGTTGTGCATTTATGTCACCGACGTGTCAGTTTTGCAGATGCGGTTGGTACACCGCCCATGAATAATAGCTAGATGACAGTTATCCTTATCTACTCTAGTTCGTGGCTCAGTTAGTATGCCACCTTAGTTAGTTGAGTTTGGTTTGAGACCTATATATAGGGTTCTTCTATTTCTTTGTATGCGAGTTCTTTTGGCTTACACAATTAAGAAGAGGAAAACAGTTTTCAGCCTCCATCTTTGTGTGTATTCCCCCATTGTGCAAGCAAGAAAGCTACAAGTGAGACTCCTTCCTTCTCTCCCACAATCTTGACATGGTATCAGAGCCTTGTTCGTGGTAAGGAGCTCAAGAAAGCAAGCCAAGCTCGCGGTGTTCTAGTAAGAGGAGCAGTGTTGCTTTCATTTTCTGTTTTGGGAGCAGATCTCTGCAGGTAGCACAGCCGGAAATTGCAAGAGTGCATTGTCTCAGGTTGAGACGCCCTTCGCGGTGAAGCAAGAGGGCGACCCTGTTTTTTTGATTTGAGGCCATTTCGGGCCCTGTTTTGGAGGCGGAAGTTTTATGCATGCACTTAGGAAAAGGCCCAGTTTTATGCTGTGCGACCACTGTTCTACAGGTCGGTGAAAAGTTACTGTAGAAATTGCATCGTATGCTTGTGTGCAGAGACATTGGGAGTTACAGAATCATCCTTGTTGCCTGTTGATGCAAAATCGTCACTAGGAAGTGACTGTGTGGTCAAATACCACTTTCGTCAGTTTTGCAGATTAGCCCTTGTGAGGCTGAAGCTGTGTTCTTTGCAGTGACAGAACTTTTTGCAGTGTTCTGTAATGGTGTTTGATTCTCTCTCACAGATTGTCACTGAAAAGCTTGACAAGAACAACTTCCAAGCATGGAAGTTTAGAATGACGAATTTCCTTATGGGAAAAGGATATTGGGAATTTGTTGCAGGAAATGAAGAAGAACCAGTTCTTCCTGATGTTCCCAATCAACAGCAAATGCAGGCATTCAAAGCATGGCATGAGAGAGCCAGGAAAGTTATGTACTAGCTGTCTATCAGTATTTCAGACTCTATGATTGTGCATATTCAGGATGCAAGTACGCCAAAGGAGGCATGGGATACTTTGTCAAAAATGTATAGCACAAATACGCAAGCCAGGAAAATGCAGCTCAAGCAAGAGTTGCATAATGTGCAAAGAGAAAGTATGAGCATCAATGACTACCACATGAAGGTGAAGAAGATTGCAGATGAACTTTCTTCCATTGGGTCACCAGTGGAAGATGATGATTTAGTTTCTGTGACCTTGAATGGTCTAGGAAGGATTATGCACAGTTCCGAATATCCATTTCCGTCCGTGAAAGATTTCCTGATTTTGAGGAGTTGATTGCTCTTCTAATTTCTGAGGAGCAGAGAAATGGTGGTACATCTTCTTCAAGAGGAACTTCAAAAGAAACTATCTTCTACTCAAATGCTGGAAGAGGTAGAGGCAGAGGTAGAGGAGGCCGATTTGGAGGCCGTGGTAGAAATCAGAATATGCAGCAAACTCAAGAAAACCAGTCCTATGGAGGAGGACGTGGTAACTCTAGAGGCAGGGGGAGCCAAAGAGGTCGTGGTGGATGGCAAAGAGGCCAAAATGCAAACAGTAATGTTGAATGCTACTACTGTGGTAAAATGGGTCATATGGCTAAAGACTGCTATAAAAAGCAGAATGACATCATGAATGGGAAATTGCAACAAAGGAATTATGCATCTTCTAGTAGACAGGGTGATGACAGAAATGAGCATTTGTTTATGGTGCAGCACATGAACAATTCTGTAACAAGTGCAGAAGAAAGCAACGATGTGTGGTATGTTGACTCAGGTGCATCAAACCACATGACAGGTCATGCAGAATGGATGGAGGATGCAAGGAAAATGGAAAAACCAGGATTTGTGGAGACTGGTGATGATACTGCACATCCTATTGTGCAGATTGGAAAAATTCCTTTGTCTATGCAGGATGGGAAAAAGAAATACCTGTCCGATGTATTTCATGTCCCGAATATCACCAAGAATCTGGTTTCTGTTGGTCAAATGGTTGAGTAGGGCTTGCAGGTCAGATTTAATCCTCATGGATGCTTTGTTGAGGATATGAAAAATAAAGGTCGTGTGATAGCAAAAGGAAAGAAGGAGGGCAGAATGTTTACGTTGGATGCAGACATGTCTGAATTGAGTGCAGCAATGTTTGCACATGGGACCGGTGTAGTTGCAGATATTGATATCTGGCATAAACGCATTGTTCATGTTAATGTACAACGACTTAAATCAATGCAAGCCCAAAATATTGTTGCAGGATTGCCTAAATTCAAGGTTGCAGAAATGCATAAGGTATGTGAAGCCTGTCAGTTTGAAAAACAGGCAAGGAAACCATTTCCTAGACATGTTCAAGAGAGTAAGAAGCCATTGGAATTAATCCACTCTGATGTGTGGACTACTAAAGCTGCATCTCTTGGAGGCTGCCATTATTTTGTCACTTTTATTGATGACTATAGCAGAAAAGTTTGGGTGTATTTTATGAAAAAGAAAAGTGAAGTTTTTGGGCATTTCAAAACTCTTAAAGCTATGGTTGAAAAAGAAACAGGTCTGCAGATAAAATGCCTAAGGTCAGATGGAGGGGGAGAGTATCTCTCAAATGAGTTTGCAAGGTTCCTGCAGGAGCATGGCATAAAGCAGCAATATTCATGCAGTCATACCCCACAACAAAATGGAATTGCAAAAAGAAAAAACAGGCATATTGGAGAGGTATCTCGTGCCATGCTCAATGAAAAAGACTTGCCAAATTTTTATTGGGCTGAGGCAGTTGCTACAGCAGTCTACATAATGAACAGGACTCCCACTGCAGCAATACATGGCATGACTCCAGAGGAGAGGTATACTGGTAGGAAACCAGATATTTCTCATTTGAAAATTTTTGGCTACATTGCCTATGTTCATGTGCCAGATAAGTTGAGATCCAAGTTGGATCCAAAAGCTGAGAAGTGCATCTTTATTGGTTATTCTCAAAAAGGGTATAGATGCTATAACCCTTCTACTCGTAAGTTTACAGTGAGTAGAGATGTTTTTTATGAGATGAGTAGCTGGTATAAACCAGTAAATGTGATTGATAATGTAGATGCACAAAATGGTAATGTTGCACAGAATTCTCAGCAGCAGTCACAAGATATTAGTGGACCTGGAGCGTCCTCTAGCAGTGGTTCACATTCTTCTCCATGGACAGGCAGATTGAGATCAGGAGAATCTTCTCAAAGCAATGCAGATAGTGGTATGAAGGTATCACGAAAAGGAAAAGAGAAGGTAGATCAGCCCTTGTTTGATGTGAATGCAGGTCACTCTTATGTGAATGGTGAATCCAGTGGCTCAGAACAGAGCATTGATGATGAGTTGGGTATTCCTTCTATTGTTACACCTGGAGTAAGGAAGACCAGGGATGTTTTGAGAGCACCTGGGAGTGAACCCACTTTGCGTAGGTCTACCAGAGTTAGGTATCCTGTGGATAGGCTGAAATATGATGGATTTACAGCCATTCACTATGCATATATGGTCAAGGTGATACAGGAACCAGAACCCACTTCTTTTGAGCAAGCCATGGGAAAAGAAAAATGGGAGAAAGCCATGGATGAAGAAATGGATGCCTTGGAAGCAAATGCTAATGGAAATTGGTACCTTTGCCTAAAGGTAAGAATGCAATTGGCTGTAAGTTGGTTTATAAGGTGAAGCACAATGCAGATGGTTCTGTGAACAGATACAAGGCAAGATTAGTAGTCAAGGGGTATGCACAAACATATGGCATTGACTATGAAGAAACATTCAGTCCAATTGCAAGGATGGCAACCGTAAGAGCAGTCATTGCTATGGCTGCATCAAAGGGATGGTCTTTACATCAGATGGATGTAAAGAATGCCTTCTTGCATGGTGATTTGCAAGAAGAGGTCTATATGGATGAGCCACCAGGTTATGTGCATGATGTTCATCCTGAGTTTGTTTGCAGGTTGAAGAAAGCCTTGTATGGCTTGAAGCAAGCACCTAGAGCATGGTCTGACAAGATAGGACAATATCTTGTCACTATTGGCTTTCAGATTTCCAAGGCAGATTTCTCACTTTATGTGAGAAAAACAGAGAAAGGTATTATGCTACTTGTCATTTATGTTGATGATTTGATTATGACAGGTGACAGTGATAAAGATATCCTTCATGTGAAAATGCTATTGAAGCAGAAGTTTGAGATGAAGGATTTGGGAGAGCTGCGTTATTTCTTGGGCATCGAGGTGATTACATCACCAAGTGGGATACAGCTCTTGCAGAGGCAGTATGGATTGGACATGCTGTCCAAATATGGGATGACAGGCTGTAAGCCTATTTCAGTTCCTTTGAAGCAGAATGTGAAGTTGAGCGCAGATGCAGGTGAGCTTCTGGAAGACCCTACTATGTACAGACGTATAGTAGGAAGCTTGATTTATATGACTATTACTAGGCCAGATTTGAGCTATGTCGTTGGATTGGTAAGTCAATTTATGCAGGCTCCAAGGAAACCGCATTTGGATGCGGCTAGACGCATACTCAGGTATGTGAAGTCCACATTGCAGTATTGACTATTTTATGAGACTGGGGTTCAGGTACAGTTGCATGGATACACCGATGCTGATTGGGTTGGTAGCATTTCTGATAGACGATCTACCAGTGGATATGTGTTCTCCTTTGGGAGTGCTGCAGTCACTTGGAGTAGCAAGAAACAGCCTACAGTTGCCTTATCCAGCATAGAGGCTGAGTACATGGGCACAGCAATGGCTGCATGTGAGATAGCTTGGTTGCATAAGCTACTTTATGATATGCATCAGCCTACAGATGGGCCAGTTGTCATTTATTGTGTCAACATGAGTAGTATACACTTGGCAAATAACCCAGTCTATCATGCTAGAATAAAGCACATTGAGGTGCATTATCACTATGTGCAAGAGAGGGTTCTACTAGGTCTTATTGATCTAGTTTATGCCAGCACAGAGGATCAGGGTGCTGACATATTCATGAAGGCATTGGGCGCAGAGAAGCTGCGCAAGTTCAGAGACCTGCTTGGTGTGCAGGAATTGGGATTGAGCTCGAGGGGGAGTGTTGAGATATCGAGCTCCACTCGTGATATGCCAGGGTGACCGTTGTGCATTTATGTCACCGACGTGTCAGTTTGCAGATGCGGTTGGTACACCGCCCATGAATAATAGCTAGATGACAGCTATCCTTATCTACTCTAATTCGTGGCTCAGTTAGTATGCCACCTTAGTTAGTTGAGTTTGGTTTGAGACCCATATATAGGGTTCTTCTATTTCTTTGTATGCGAGTTCTTTTGGCTTACACAACTAAGAAGAGGAAAACAGTTTTCAGCCTCCACCTTTGTGTGTATTCCCCCATTGTGCAAGCAAGAAAGCTACAAGTGAGACTCCTTCCTTCTCTCCCACAATCTTGACAATACTTTTGCTAAGAAAAATCAAACTATGGTCCTATTTTGGGGTCTTTACATTAAAATAATATTTTACCATTTTTAGGATTTCTTTCAACAAATCACAATCAAATAAATAACTTGTAAATGTGTGCATACAATAACCTTGCACTAAGAAGCACCTACAAAAATATAATATTCTCGCACTAATGAAGCACCCAAATTTAAATAAGGCTTATGTGCTATGAAACACTCTATTAAAAAATATCAATTTGTCTAACTTTGCCAAAAAAATTGCTTACCACAATACAAAATACATTAGTTTCTTGTTGCCATCTATATATCAAACACAATGTGACTAGCATCACATGCGAGACCATGCATAACAAGTCACGATCGTGTCATAAATAGATAAAGATGGTTCACAATAAATAAATAAATAAAATCATCTTATTTTCACAACAATTTTCATAAGTTGCTTGTCATATGTTTATTTTTTGTGAATTTCTTTGTTTATTTGTTGCACGAATGTGACTTGGCACACATAGGCCACGCATAACAAGTCACAATCATGTGACAAATATTTAAAAAATCCAAAATAAATAAATAAATAAAACCAATCATATTTTCATAGCATTTTCCATAACAATGCTAGTGATGAGTCACCCTCCTAGTTAGATTCACACCCCACTTGACTTTAGCAATGATGTCTTTCTATAATGCATAGAGCACTTGGGTGAGGTTAGAGTGGCTGAAAGTTATTTTTAGATCACATATAATCCTATCAAACTAGTTCAACTCATCAAATCCCTTAGGATTAACTTGGGCTAATTCAATCAACTGCCTAAGAATAAGTAACAATGCATGGTCCCCTATAGGTTTTGCAACCAAAAGTCTGACCGACAGACCTTCCAAACCAAAGCCTCCAAAGCTCCTCTTGATAGTGACATGATCCCACACCATTATTGGTATTGGCTTCTTTATTCAAAAATACCATATCAATTCCCTAATTAGTTTCTCAATTTGTACCCAACAAGCTTTAGTGAAGGGAAACATTGAAACCATGTGAAAGTCATACAATCCATGAAACCTTTGGCTACAATGGGGAACCTTGCTAAGTTGGTTTATATTCTCGACAACTTGGAAACCTTTGCTTTGATTTTGTTATTGAACCACTTAAATGTGTTCTTCATGGTGGTGATGCCCATGCCTAGCAAGGATCTTATATACTTGAACATCTTGTTGGGCCTAATCACCTCCTTGTAGCCTATATTTGGCAGTAACTCAAGAGGAACATAAAATCCAAGATAGATGAGCTTTTCCTTTGGAAGGGCTTACCTTTGAGCTTGATGCAACAAAGAATTGCTTATATGCTTGGAATAAGGTGTTGTGTGAATTGCTTTCAATTGCTATGACATTAGAGTTATTGTTGCCAAATGATGAGCACAAATACTAGGGGGTGAGAGGGCACCCTTGACTTATTGACCTCCTAATTATGAAAGATCCTACCATGTGGCCATTAATGAAGACTATAGTCGTGGTGTTAGAAAAGAGAGCCCCGACCATGTTGGAGAAGGCTAGTCCAAAGCCTAAAGCTTCCACCACTCAATTATAAGACTTTTTCAAATCCATCTTAGCTACCATACACTTGTGTCCCTCAGTTAGGGCATAGTCCATTATGAGAAAAATATTCATTATAGCTTCATGTATCCTTCTACATTGCAAAAATCCAAATTGGGATTTACATAGAAACCTCGGGAGGAGAAATTTTATTCTTTGTGCTATGGCTTTGGCGGCTTGAACTTGGTATAGATGACATTGAGCATGGTAAGGGAGTGCCAATTAGATGGGCTTTGCCTATTTGGGCCCTTTAGTAGTACGAGCTTAATTAATACCTTGTTCATGTAACCTAACATTTAGCCAATGCAATTGATATGATTTAAGGCATTCCATGTGTTCTACACATAGGTATCCTAGAAACACTAATAGAATTCCATTGGGATGCCATCCCTCTTGAGTGATTTTCTCTTTTTAATCCTCTTTACCACCTACTCAAGTTCTTCTAGTTTGAAGGGTTGTGCTAATAGCATAAATTCTTTTGGTGGAATGTGAACTTGAAGAAACTTGTTGAAAGAGTCAGCATCAATGGCCCATTCACTTGTTAATGCCTAGAATTGCACCTACTATTGTTGAGAGATGACTTGTGAAAGCTTAGTTGATGTTGTCATCATCTTGGTGAATTACTCCTTGCTTGTCATCTCTCATAGTTATGGCCTTGTGTTGATCCTTGGCCTTGACTACTCTCATATAGAAGGTTGGTTTGTGTCTCGACTTTGAGTGGCCACTTTTCCCTAAGATTGATTTTTTCAGCTATGATTTTTTACTATTGCAAAAAATTCAATACAAGTTCACCTTCATTAAGGATTTTACAATAACAAACATTCCCTTGGTCCCTAACTAGGGCATCTAGTGCTTCCTCTCTTCTCTCAATGGCGTCCTCTTGCTGCTTCCTTCTAGTTAGGATCGCCTCTTACCATGTGCCTTAGTCTTATCATTAGTGATGGTTGTTATGCATCTCTCCTAGTGCACTATAGGGTTGGGGTGAGGCAGTGGTCCAAGTTGCCTTCATATAAGTATCAAAATCCAATTGATTTTGAATGCTAGAGGGCTTTTCTAAATCGGGCTAGTATTTCTAGCTTCTAAGTCACAAAGATTGGCATGTAATTAGAGGCTTGAATGTGGGACAAAGCTCTCACTTAAGTCTTAGCCACAAATAGGCAATTGAATGAAAGAAATAATAGTTGGTCATTACAAGTTGAATTCCAAGCTTGACGACATACTATTCTGGTTGGAGATTACAAAGCAATTACTTTTTTTACTTGTCCAAGTTGGCCCAAAGACTCAAAAACCATCGATTTTGAAACTTGTCCTTCTGCAAGAGGGATACAACGTGGTGTTAGTGAAAGCCTTGTTGAGCATGCCTCCCACATTGCCTTGAGAGTGAAGACTTAGTAAACTTGAAACTGAGATAGTTGGCCTAGTTCATAGCTATTTTGGAGCCCCAGGATGCAAATTCTTCCTTGTTTTAGGGATCCTCCTACTAGGTTGAAGTGACTACTAAAGCTTAGCTAGATGTGCTTTGAGAAACATCCCTCCTAGCATAAGTGGCCCAATGTTTCATTCTCTTCACATCTGTAGCAAAATATAGGCAACCCTCTTTTCCTTAGGTCCTCGTTAATCATAATGGCCTCGATAATGACTCTCCAAAGGAAGATGCAGTCTTTAAGGAGAATAGTTGTCCACTAGTTGCTCTCCAATCTAGTCTTCCACTGGTCTTTGTTGGCTATTTCCCTCTAGGGGCTACCAATGGCTAGTTGAGCATCCCCTTTCCTTGTAGGTTTTCCTTATAGCAAAGGTATTGAGGAGAAAAGTGACAAATTTCTTTTTTGTATTTCCAAAAAGGGAGCCTCACACTACCTTGAGTTACCCCCCAGCCCCTAACTTGTGCACAACCGTGTCCCATGTGATGCTATTTGTGTGTGTGAGGTGCTTCTTGGATTTTGCCTTTTCAAATGTTAATATTGTTCCTTCTTCATCAAGCTAATGGGACACTCTATTGCAACCTTCCTACTTAAGTGCATTCCGCTCCTACCAATGATCCTTGCTAAAGAGGGGTTTATGGCCTAAGACCAATAGACATTGTCTCCCTTCTCAATCATGTTCGAAGAGGCCTCCCACAGGATTTCCTATAGCAGTACTGCCTAGGAGTAGGCCATGTTAGAGATGATGTCGCTAACCTTAATGAAAGTGACGGCTCGTGAGTTGTGAGAAAATCCTGCCATGTTAGGCTCTAGGAGTGGCATAGCCCTTCATGCCATTGTTTGAGAGTCCCAGCAAGCATGATAGCCCTTTTGGATTTCCTCTTGAGAGAATGATTGCAAGAGGTAGGTATTGTCCTCCTCTATGATGACACTGTTGACTACCTCGATGAGTTTGTTGACTGCTGACTCATCCATATTGCTGTTATGTCATGGCAGATCCCTTCAAAATGGGATCTACAGAGTTGTGTGAACTCGCTTGGGTTTACTATCCAGCTACCATCCTCTTTCTCCACTAGCGTGAGGCTTTCTTGTAGCCTCTTCGCTTTGATGCACTTCATAAAGATAGCTGAGTTGCATTGGGGGTCAAGAACCATCCTTTTGTTGTAGAATAGACATAGTTTTTCAAGTTCTCTTAAGTGCACCACCCTAAGGGCAACCTAGACTTGCTTACCCAAGTTGATGTGATTGGGTCTAAAGTTGGTGCACAGATCGGATGCTGTATGCATACATAGTGAGTGCCAGAAGGTCCCCAAGAACAAAAGAACTCTACTTTTGCACAAAAAACAAGAGAGAAGACTTGCACGACATGAAGCAAAAGACTAATTAGGTACAATTTTCCCCTATGCCTTGTGTGAGCGCTCCACAAAGCATGTATTTGATATATTATTCATCTCCAAGCTCAAAAAATAGCCCAATTTACAATTAGCACGCTTTAGCTTTTGTGTTTGCTTTTGTTCAACTAAAGAATTAAAGCGATTGGGTGCCCAAAGAGTCGGGCTGTGACCAAATACAATGTCCAATAACAAATATTTAAATTGTGCGTCCATGCGCATACAAAATAATAAATAAATATCAAGCGCTTTAATAAATAAGCACGTCAAAATAAATATTGGTGCCACGCCTAAGATGCGCGCCCATCAAAATGATAATTTCTTCTAAATAACTTGAATACACACTATCGCCCAGTATTTCCCGACGCCACCGCTGCCTGCTCTACACATCAATTGAAGCATTCACAATTATTAGAAATAATAAAATTAAACCGAAAAAAGTGAATACCTAGCAATCTTCAGCTACAAAATAAATAAATTGGTTAGAACTCAATCCTAACCTTAATTTATTACGAGTGCGCACTCTAAACTCATAAACGTCCATTAATTTAAATATGTATTTTGCGAATCATCCGCTATGGAATCACCCACTTGCACATTAAATTAACGAGATGCCCAAAAAAGACAAGCATCCCCATCGACTTTTCACACAAGGAATCCACCTTGTGTATGAGCCCTGACAATAAATATAATTTTACAGAATCCACCGTGGAATATGCCTCCTCCTGGCATCAAAAGCAAGTGGGCTTGATGCTTTCTTCATTGCAAGCTCCAATGGGGTATTCTTGGCCCATTCTAGTTTCTGCCTCTTGGCATCACATAGCCAAGGACAATCTAGGCTTGCTTAACCAGGTTGATGTGATTGGGTCTAGCGTAAGTGGGCTTGATGCTTTCTTCATTGCAATCCCAAATAGGGTATTGTTGGCCCATTCCAGCTTTTGCCTCTCGGCATCACACGTCCAAGAACCTTGCAAAGAAATACAATGTTGCAGTGTATTAGTAAAGGAGGACTAGGGATTAAGGTGAGAATCTCTTACATCATTGGCTAGTTTTCATGGCAATGCCTTGCACCATGTTGGAGATATATGGGATGCTTGTAGTGACAAGGGTTAGTGACTAAGGCTCTGTGAACCCATGTGATTTGCCATGGCTCTACGAACCACAATTCAAGGATGACTAGGAGATGGTCAGAGAGAAGTCAATTATGATCAACCTTGGAGATGACTGTTGGTAGAAGCTAGGTATTGTTGTCATAATGGTGCCATTGATCCAGTCATGCACCTAGTACCCTGGATGGTTGAGGGGGTTGTATGTGTAGGGGGACACCACCATCCAATAGGTCATTGATATCTATAAATTCCTATGCTACACACCAGTCCTCCCAAGCCAATTTCTCATCTCCTAGTACTACTAATGTGTATGACCGCGTTCCCACATTGTACCACCATGTTGTAGTCACCTCCAACTAAACAAGTTTTGGGAGGAAGGGCTACGAGCTTTGCCCATTGTTCCTTGCTAAGAGAGGGGTTAATAAAACCATAGATATTGATGAGACTGAGGTTGGAGTTGTTCAACACTATCTTGACTTCAAGCATTTTGTCATCCTTGCTATTGAAGCCTAGCGCTGGTTGGACATGCATCTTCATGACATTCATGCAACCCAATTCACCCCCTTTTATTCCCCCCGCAAAGCTAAAGTAATCTCAATGCATGAAGGTTGAGCCACTCCATTTATGCAATTTGTGCTCTTGGACTAGTATAACGTCCACATCCCATTTTCTAATTAAGCTCCAAAATTGGTTGTGTTTGACTTCGCCATTGAGCCCTTTAGAGTTCAAACAAGAACATTTGAGTTGTTCTCTATTGTAGGTATTCTCCGTTGGTTTAGGTGTTGTTTTGGTGGTTCTCACCTCCCTTGGATGGGGGTACTCCTTGTGACCCAACATCACCTTGTGGTGCCCTATGGCTATCCAATTTTGCATAGTTAGTTCTAGCCATTAACCACATGTCGTTTCCCAAGTGCCATCCTACTCTGCCTCCTTGCCCTAATGCCATCTATATTTTAGTATCCATTCCCAAACATTCGCTGCCCAGGTGCTCTAGAGAGATTTATTTAAGCTGAGTGAAGGTGTTGGCTTAGATCTTGTTGTGGCAGGGACTCTCATCTTTGATCCAAAATTGTTCAACTCTTGATGGCTTGGAGTCATCTTGTTAGCCTGACATGCACCTTTTTGTTTGTTTGACTTGGCTCTCCCTTTGTTGTGCCTTACCAACCTTCCTCGTCCTTCTGTATGTCTTGGTTGTCTTCATCCTTTTGATTGGCATTTGTTGCTTCGTTTCTTATATTTGTCACCTTTCTGTTTGTTGGATTGGGCTCTCCCTTTGTTGTGCCTTACCAACCTTTCTCATCCTTATGTATGCCTTGGTTGTCTTCATCCTTTTGATTGGCATTTGTTGCTTTGACCCAAGTCAATTTCTTATATTTGTCACCTTGTTGCCCGTTGTCCTCCTGGTTGAAGGACATCCCTTTTGGTAGTGACCGACCCCATTGGCTGCATTTAAAACACCCCCTTGCGAATTTGCTCCATGCAAGACGGAGTTTGAGCTAGCTCACCTTAGGGATATTGAGCTTGATGACCTCAACCTCCTACTCTTCAATGTTCTAGAGGAGACATACTCTATTCCTATTCAGACTTGGTAGAGAAGGGAACATACAAAGTTTTGCCCATGCTGTTGGTGATGTTGGGTAGGAGATTCCAAAGATCAATAAGAAGGTCAAGGATCTCCACCTAGATTGGGCATTGTTGCTTGCGTGAGTCTCTACCAAACTCAATTGGCTTCCAAGGCATGATGTAGACAAGCTTGCTTCTTCCTTGTTGAAGACACCTTGAAGAAGCTGTGACCACTGTGATAGATTTGCTCCATTGAGTTGTTGCCCTCCAATATCGTGTTGAACCACATTGTGATATCCATTGCCTTTGAGGGGCCGCTGGTGAAGAAGACTAGCAGCACTCCCTTGCTAAACCGTAGAGCATTGTCATGCAAACCTTGGTCATGTCTAGGACAACTCTTTTGACTACCCTTCTAGGCTCGCTTCCATAATCCTCTTGAGGGTGTTAGGAAGAATCTCTGGGACTTCAGTTGGCTTGGCTTTTAGCCTGAAATGGAGGTCATTCTCTAAATCGAGGGAGTGCAGCTTAGTGCTCGCTTCCCCACTTTGCATGTCCTCAAGCGTCTTAACTTGGAACTTGTCTGTTGGGTCATCTCGTCTCCTTTTATGGGACATGGTGCCTAGGTTTTGTTCCAAATGATCTTTGGTGCTCTCTTACTCCATAGTATCTCCTTGATCGTTTTGCACCTCCACGAGCCGTTCGAGTAGGCTCCATGGATCGAACAATGTGAGGGGCTAGGTGTTGTGTGTTGTTGCGAAATGTTTTCTACTTAAATGCAATTAAAGAGTGATAAAAGGGTGCAATAATCAGGTTGACGACATAACTCCCTAGCACTAGATCACATCCAATGACATGTTTTCCTCACTCGAGTCTTGAACGTATGGAGAGATCCAGCTGCTTGTGGAGATGGAGAGATCCAGCTGCTTTGATTAGAGGTAAGGTTCAAATGTGAAAGGTGGGGTTACACTAAACCTAGGTTTTTCCTTTTTGAGCACGGGGGGGGGGGGGGGGGGGGTTGGTTTCACATGTGAAAGGTTTTGCGAAGGATGCATCCATTCACTTCCATGGCAATAATTTAGAGTACCTACTCGGAAATGTGTGACATTGCGTGTGTGCGCGCCTTGGGAAGGAGCAAGCACGATGGCCCTTTGGATGGATGCAGGCTACCGGCGGGGGGAGCTGCTTTAACCGGCGGCAGGGGCACCATCATCATGAAAGGCCGGGCGGGGCGGGGCCCGCGGCCCTGACAAGCCGGTAAAGTGCGCCTTCTCTTCTTCCTCTTCTCCCTCCCCCACCCCCAATTGGAGACCCAATGCAGCCAGCCAGCCAGCCAAACGAAAAACAAGAAGGAAGATATATAGCAAAGAGGGCCAAACAAAAGCTTTTCTTTGATGATTGTTGTCTTTTTTGGGGGGTGCGGGCGGATGTGTTTTTTTAAAACGCTATGTTCTGATTTGCGGAATATTAATAGTTTTTTTTCCCTTTGGATGTGTGCTTTATCATCATCATTTATTGTTTGTTCGTTTATGGATTATAAGTGTCCCTTTTTAAAATTTCTCCTTTTTTTTTTCTCCTCGGAATTGTTATTAAATTAGTGTGAGTGTTTGTGTCTTCTTTTTGTGCTGCAGCATTTGCTGTGGTGCGCTTCCTTCTGCTACGCCTTTGCGGGCTGCCCCCCCTCCTGAAAGTCCCTTCTCTCTCTCTCTCTCTTTCTCTCTCTGCGTCTGTTTCTTTCTGCAATAAGAAAGCAAGATTTTAAGCTTTCCCTCCCTTATCATAATCCTCTTCCGTCGCCCACCAAGCGTCAAGGTAATTCGTCCCTCTCTCTCTCTCTCTCTCTCTCCGACCGAAGAAGGAAGATTGTAAGCTTTCCCTCTGTCATAACCTTGTCTGTGGAGCACCAAGGTAAGTCTCTCTCTCTCTCTCTCTCTCTGTGAAGCTCTCTTGTGAGCTCCAGTAGCCAATTTCGTCTCCCTTCCTTCCACTTGCCCCTTCCCCTCTCCTTCCCTCTTTTAGTACCTTCACTCGACTGCCGTCAGGCATTTCTCCCTTTCGTACTGCTCGCTCTTTTCTTTCTTCCCCCCTCTTAAAAATAACTCGCCTGTACTGTACTGCAGAGGAAAGGATCAATCAGTCGAAAGGAAAGAGGGAAATAAAAAATGGGGTAGCCTGATAGAAGAGATTATGGAGCTGTGTCAAGAATAAAGCCTATTGAGAAGGAACTTTGCGAAGTTGAGAGGTTACAACACAGGCTACAGTAAGTGCACGTTAATCACCATCACCATCGCCATCATCATCATCATCATCATCATCATCAGCATCGCCATTTGGAGAAGTATCATCACCACCACCATCATCATCATCATCATCATCATCATCATCATCATCAATTGCAGTAGGATGAAAGAGCGCGATTACATTGGGCTCGGCTCGGACTCGTCCTCCTCGTCCTCTGTGACAAGTGCGGTGACAACTGTGGATGGAGATTATGGGGACACGGAGCTGAGGCTGGGGATAGGGCCCCCTGCAGGTGGGGGCAGCGGGTCCAGTAATGGAGGTGATGCAGCAGCGGCCAAGGTCGAGTCGAATCTGGCCCTAAACCAGCATGAGAGCGCCTCCCCTGCAGCTGTGATCAGCCCCAGAAAGCACGGCCTTAATGCTGGGCAGGAGCACACTACTGCAGCTGGTGCCAGTAGTGTGTTACCACCTGCTACTGTCAGTGTGGTACCTTCTGAGGTTATCATCAAGCCCTTGGCTCACCACCATGGGCAAGACCAGAAGAGCTTTGGGGGGAATGCGGATCATAAGAGCTCTTATGGTGGTGGTTATAATCAGATGGTTGCTGTTGCGCGACAGCTGCCGCCGCCCCCGCCGCAGGCAGTCTTGTGGCACCCAACCAGCAGCAGCAATAACCAGTTGCAGCCTCGTGTGAACGGGGTTGATTTTGCATGGACCGGGTATGCAATCCCAGTACCTAAAGTCGCCTCTGTCCCAGCCAAACGCCCCTATCCGGTGGACTGGCCCAACACAGCCGTTCCCATGCCGATTCCTGGACAGGCGGCATGGCCGCTTAATAACCCGGCTGCGGACAAGTCCTCTGGCGCGACCTCGCCCCCTGCCCCTTCCAATATTGATAATCCTGCAGAGCCCAAGTAAGTACATCCAGTTCTCCACCTACCATTACTTGGTTGCAGGGCATATTTTCCAGCTGAAAATTAGAGATTCTCGCTACTATCTAACAGTTGTTTAGATCAGCGTGTAATTATGTCTTGATGAAATACATCAGAAGAAAGATGCTTAAGTAACGTCAGAATTTCAAAGACAGGTGTCCTAATAAAGGCTTGAATGTTGGGCTTTAGAATTCTGCAACAAAACTTGGGAGTACCATTAGGCCTTAAACGTGATACTGGTTACCATCAAGCATACCATAAATCCGGTAGCGCTCTTACGAAAATAGTTCATGATGCTTCACAAGTAGTTTTTTGGCGGGAAAAGGGGCTCTTTTCCATTGTCCTTCCCTATCGTTTCGACATCCTGAGCTTCTGTTTGCGAGATGCTGCATACCCTGGGCTGGCAGCTCCCTGCCTGAATCGCGCCTGGCTAGGTATGCGGTCCCCTTCGTTGCAGAAGCTCCTGATGTGAAGCTCCTGATGTTGTTGTAGTTCATACTGTGAGAATTACAGTAGGAAATTGTCTAAAATTTTGTGCTTTATTACATTGACATGGAAATGATGTGGAGTTTCCCAAAATGGAAAAATGACTAAGACTTCTTCTGGCCAGTACATGTATGTCCGGCTAGTTCATGTGGAACATGCTCTTGTGATTCTTTTGTGTGGTTGATTGACTGATTGATGACGAGGGTGTGCTTGCCCTGCTAGAGCCCGGGTCGTGGGTTGGCCTCCGGTTCGCTCCTTCCGAAAGAACACCTTAGCTGCTAACTCACAGAGCCACCCACACCTCAAGAAAGCCGATCATCATCGGCTGGACATCCATGGAGGGGGGGCAGCTGTGGAAGAGGAGAATATTGCAGGGAGCCTTATCGACCCCAGTAAAAGTGCTTTGTATGTCAAGGCCAAGGTTGACGGAGTGAAAATTGGCAGAAAAGTCGACTTGAAAGCCTATGATAGTTACGGCAGCCTCAAATTGGCTCTTCAACAGATGTTTCAAGGATATGTCAACTGTAAGCCGCTCCTCTCTCTATCTCTCTCTCTCTCTCTCTCTCTCTCTCACCACACCCCCACACCTTTTTGTTCGTCTTTTCTAGGAGACCACTGTTCGTTATGGGGATAAGGATTATCCAGCAAAAATGTGAGAAAAGCTGTAAAACATGTCCATTTGAGAAATTTACGTATCATCAGGATAGCAGCTATCATATGGGGCTTGCTGCAATGGGCGTCTAAAAACACTGTAGTTATCCTTCCCTCATGAAATACATGGACTACCTTAAGAGTTGTCTCATGAGGGATGCAATCACTTATTGGGAGAAGAGGCAATGCATGCAAAACAAGGGTTGTGTTGTGAGGATATCAGCACTTATGATGCTTCATTAAGCATTCAGTTCGTCATGGCATCTGACTTAGCCCTGACATATTAATGGCAGTGAAAAATTGGGAGGCTTTGTCACATGGTCCAAAGCTAGGATGAATATCAACCTTGACGAGAGATAAGATCCAGATTGGCCAGAGTCTCACGAAACTTTCTTAATCCCACAGCCTTGTTGCTTGTACCATAACATGTTTTTTCTGCTTGAACATCTGGTTGTTGTATTATATGTTAAGAGGAAGACTTTGCCTTGGTTTATGTAAAATCTGTCTTAAATGCTTCTCACAACTTGTAGGCAGTCACTAACTTGAACTTTTTGTGTTATGATTTCTGTACTTTCACTCTCTCTTCCGGCTTCATCGAAATGTTTTCTTTCCAGGTCATGGGGAGGTTGTGAAGCTTGATCTCGTGCATGGGAATGAGTATGTCCTCACCCATGAGGACAAGGATGGGGACTGGATGCTGGTTGGGGATGTTCCATGGGAGTAAGTTTTTTGTGCTTCTTGTTACTCTGCATGATTTTTTTTCTGTGCGTATCAATTGACTGTAAGCCCTTCCTCACTATTTCGTGTCTTGCAAATGGCTATGATGCAGAATGTTTACAGCTACGGTGAAGAGTCTCCGCATATTGAAAAGCTCTGATGCTAGAGGACTTGGTAAGATGATTTGATCCTCGGATTATGCATTACCAGTAGGAGGTTTATTTATTGATTTTCAGTACGTATTGACAGGTATGCTTTAGCTAGGTAAACATCTAGTGAAACCTGCAAAATAAACAGGTTATTACTGGTCTGACTGGGCATAACTTAACTAGATTGTGTTCAAGAGCTAATGCATATTGAGCAAATCTTCCTGCATGGTCTTTCAGTACTGATAAGAGGAAAAGACAGTGATGGAAACTTCAGAAAGCTGATTGATTTGTACAATCCTGCTGCAGGTGGAAGGGCATCAGTGGCAGGGAAGGCTTGAATTTGGAAGGCACTAACAAGGATGTTAAGAAAAGATGATTCGCAGATGAGAGAATACAAGAGAAAGTGCACGTTTCCATATCTGATTGCCAGTTTGCTTATGGTTTTTCCTTTGGAGTAGGTGTGTGTGTGTGTGTGTGAATAAAATGGTTTTCATGGGGAGGTGTTCTCCTCTTGAGATAGCCATGGTATGTCATTTCCTTTTGTTTAGACTTGATGTGTGCAGCTGCTACTGTGATTATGATCCTTAACATGTAATGTAAATTGGTGTGTGCCCTTTGAAGATTGGACCTAACTGGAATGCAGTTTCAGGCTATCATATTGGTCCTATACATACACAAACATAGATTGGTACATGCGTATATTGGGAAATCAGCAAGTGCATGGATACACACAAAGCATGCATGCACAGTGCACACTCCCATACATGAGAAAATTTACTCAAATTTTTACTATAAACACTTGGGAAAGAGCCCTTTTTCCCACCTGAGAAAATGTTAAAACTCTTTGTGATATGCAATGTGCATGCAATGCCCCCATTTTGTGGCATCCTTTCACATGCATTGAAGCTTGGGTATGGAATATGGAAGATGGGATGTGTGTGGATATGCACGTATGAGGAGAAATATGCAGGCACATGCCTTGTGGAATTAGTGAAGAGATGGGAACGTTAGGGTAAGGCACAATTCATCCAAAGGAAAAGAAGAATTATTTGAGACTAAACTAAGAGAAAAGTCTATTTGCTTTTCCTTTCTCTTGCGCTTTCACTGCACCTTCTTCTTACTCTTTCACTTGCGAGCCAAGGAAGCTAAATTTTTTTAAATGTAGACCTCTGGGGATAGATACCAAGTGAGGAGTGAGGTTTCAAAATAATGTGAAGAATTCAGCACATAATGCAAACGTCAAAGGCTCAATTTGCGTGTGGATGTGGGCATGCGACGGTGATGACGGCACCGAAACAAAATTTAATCCCAAGGGAAGAAGCGTCGACGAAGGATGTGGGGTTCCAATGCGCTGAGACGGGTGGGAATTAAGAAAATTTTATCCCTCCACTGGTGAGTGATTATATATATATATATATATCTCATTATATAAATATATATTCTTATCGCATTATTTAGAAAAAATTGCCGGATAGCAAAGGTTAATGTTATCATATGATATGCAACTATGCTTGGTTGGAGAGAGAGAGAGAGAGAGAGCCAACTCTTGGTGATAAAACGAAAGCTTAAACAACATACTAGGCATATATAAGACAATTAAAGGGGAATGTTATACGAGCCCTTCTATGGATATTAAAGTTTCTAGGAATTATCCAAGTGAACCTCCATATAGTTGCCACTACAAGGTTGAAATTGAGCATACCCAAAGTATGCAATGGATGCATGGTTAAACAATTTGATGGAAGTAGCTTTACAAATTGAAAGATGGGGAGAAAGCCCAACTTGTGGAGTGCTTCGACTAGTTGTACAATAGATACATGCCAAGCATAAGTCAGCCATATTGATTTAACACCTTCCAAGGCATGAATATGTTCCAGAGCATGAAGATGTTTCTTCACTACATAAAATTCCTAATAATTGAAAGCCTGTTGCATCCATCCCCAATCACCTTTTCGTCCCTACCCTTTTGCCCTTGTTCTCTCTTCTACCCTTGCAGATGCTGCTTTGCAGACTCTCTTCTACCCTTCTAATGTTCCTACCTTTCTTTTTGCTTTGGAAATTGGTCCTCCTTTCTCTTCTTGGTTTTACTTATGTTGGTCCTTTTCACCTCTTTTTGCTCCTCTTTCTCTTGTTTTTCCCTCTTGATTCTCTTGTCCCTTCATCTTTGTTTTACCCTCTTGTTCCACTCCTTTTTCTTGTTCTCATACTCCTTTTGATTTTCATTATTGTTTTTATCCTCTCCTTTTCATGCTTCCCCCTATTGCTCATAACGCTTCTTTTGACATAAGAAGTGGCACACAAATGTTGAATCAGTAGGTTATAATTGATTTTTCAAAGAGTTTCCTAACCATCTTTATAGGCTGTTTGAGTCATTGATACTCGACAAAAAACAAGAACATTGAGCTTTTTCTTTCCTTTATCCTTTGTTGGAGTAATTGGAGACAAGTTTCAGACAATGATATACTCTCCTTTATGTTGAGAGAATGAAAATCTTGTAACATAATGCTTTAGTTAGCAAACACTTATGTTCTCATTGGAGTTAAGGTGAAGAGTTGTCCCCTTTAACATGATCCAATTCTGAAAGTTTATTAGCAAACTATTGCATTTTCATTGTATTCAAGGTTGAGAGGTGCCCCCTTTAACAATTGAGTAATGTTGTGAACTTTAAAAGACTAGCAATTGAGATTCCTAAATTGAGGTTTTGATTAATAAGCATTTATGTTGGAAATGTGTCATGCCTTGTTATGTTATTTTCTAAGCCATGTTTTAACATAATATTATCATAAAATTTGGGTAACCGAAAGATATAAGTATATAGGCTCTATAAATTACAATTTAAGGTTGATTTTTAGGAGGGCTAGCATGCCTATCTAATGCTCCTTTCATATCGTATATTTGTAGTCCATTAGGTGATGCTTTTTGAAACTCCCTTGGAATATGTAGACTTTGGTACTTGGGATCTCTTGAGTCTACCTTGTAGGGGAAGGTTTGCCTTATTTCCACAAAGATTGACTTGAAAATTAGTTTCCTTAAATAATATTAAGGTCACTTAGTAGTTTATCTAGCATTGATCACAGACAATTGCACATGCAAATCAACCCAAATTGTAGTAGACATAAGTCACACATGGTTTAAAGAGATCTAGAAACCAGGTGGATCTAGTGCATCAACCCCTTTGCTCACAAGGCAAAGTCTCACCTTGGCCCCTTAATGATACAAGGTTGGGTCTAGAGCAATTATTCCAATGATGATCATCGCTCAACCCACCCTAATTTCTCCTAGTCTATTGTTCTTAGGGAAAGTCTCTTATCTCATTGAGACTACCTAATCATGGATGGATCTAATGGGGATCCATCTTCTCGCTTTCCTTTTTTTAATGGAATTGCCTAATTATCAATTTACCTACCACATTTAATCTGACATAAGAATACGTTCCTTAATTAGTTTGTAGACAAAAGGTTCATCCATATAATTTTTAGTCATACAACATGATTACAATTTGAAGATAATCTTTTTAAAAATCAATCCTTTGTTAAAATAGAATAGCTTTATTATATCAGTCGTCTAACTATTAGCATAGGACTTCGCACGAAGGCAATAGTACTAATTTTCCCTCGACTAACATCATGCCTTTTTGAAAAGCCATCCTAGGCTTGTAGGGGGGTAGACCAGTCTTCAATGGTTAAGCAATTTATAGCTAGAGCTCACATGGCACCCTTGTCATGTATTAGCTAACCTTTATTCCCTACAAAGAGACCTCTCCTATTTGGAGCGTGTCCTAGCATCCCAAGTAGATAAGACTAGCCCATTCGTAAAGGGCTCCCACGACTAGCCTTGGGAGAGGTGTAGCATATATCTGAGCTTAACTTGGTTTAATACAAACCTTGAGTAGAATACAAAAGTACATATAATCTTTTTCAATGCATCAAATAATCCTTGAGATGTAATTTATATTACCAAGAACTTATTCTAGGTATTATCCTTGCAATACAAGATTCCATTTTCTTGTGGAGTTGCCATCAACTTAAAGGGAGGTGCTGGCCTAGCCCTTAAAGAGAATGTGATCCTTTGGTTGTTTCATAATATCCTTAATTAGGACTTTTGACTTACTATCCTTAAGAACCCTAGGTTTTCTAATGAGGAGAACTTGGGCTTTTTGGCTTGGTGTAGTTGGCACATTACTTGCATGAGTGATCTTATTGTTGGATTTTGTGCTCCTAGCTCCAACATTTTGTCACTTTGGGACCATTGCACACAAGCTCTATACTTTGTCCACATCTTGCTCTTCACGCTCTGTCGGTTTTGTAAGTTTGTGTGCCTCTAGTGTTGGGGCAAGGCGAGAAAATGGACAAGCAAAGATATATAGGTAGTTAAAAAGCATTTTTGACTATTGAGAGAAATGGTTCTTTGGGACTCATGTGGGATTTGTCAAGGGCAATGCACGTAGTAGTATGTACTTTGTTGTATTAGAGAATGAACTTTGTGTATCTTGGGTAGATTCAAAAATAGGGGACTAAATGGACAGGGAACTAGTAACTATGGTGGGGGGGGGGGGGGGGTAGGGAGTTGACTGTTCAATGGGGACTATGGTGAGGTGTGCAATGCTAATGAGTCAAGTAGTCCAAAAAAAGGTCCATAACAACATTAAATTAAGGACATTAAATAGCCTTCTCTTATTGTCTTTTCTCGTTCTCAATCTTATTGACTATTGCTTATTCAATTAGCAAAGGAGGGGATGATCAATGAGGATCATAATGGAGATGCGCAGCTTGATGAGCAATTCATTGTTCATATGAGGAGGGTGGTGATCTTACATCCTCTTCCCCTTAGAGGAATCAAGATGTCCTCATCTTGAGAGAAATTGGGAGTATCATTCTCAAGGGTAAGTTATATCATATGGCTTGCAGGTTACGACATGCCACGCTTCCATTGCGCTACTTTGATTATCCACAAGTATTCAAGCTTTCGTTGCACTACTCTGATTACCCAAACTTCAAAGCAATACAATGTATTCAAAGATAATTGTAATGCAATACACTATGGCTCAATTATTAATCAAGAGTAGGGTCTATTATAATGATCTTTCTAGTGTTTTTGTTCATCTTCGAGGTTTTCAATGGGCTCTAAGCCTTCCTCACTATTTGATTCTTCAAGGGATTTTAGTGGGCTCTAAGCCTTCCTTAGTATTTGATTCTTGAGAGAAATTGAAGGTTGAACTTATACAGCTTTGTTTTTATGTTGGTTTCTCATTTTCTTGATCTAGTTCAATGCAATCAGCTTGGTATATGCCCTAGCTCATTGCAATGGAAAGATTGGTGAGTGGGGCATTTTCTTAGGATGTGCCCTAACTCTCCACACTTGGTGGCACCTCTTCTTATGGTCATTAGGATAATCATAATCCTCGTTGGAGCACATTGAGAGATGGTTATCTTCAAGATGTTGGCTCCTAAACTTAAATTGATCATTGGCTTTGAGGAGGATATCATAGAGGTCCCTAGTTTGCATCGCTCCAATCAAGGTTTCAATCCATGGTAGAATTCAGTCTCTTGTTGCTGAGTAGTATCGATATACTTTTGAAATGGTATGAAGTGAGAGCAATATACTTCCAAGCTTAATCCTAGCTAGTGTAAGGTGAAGAGCTTGCTTGTTCATATTGATAGAATGATAAGAAGGTGGCAAGTATTTGTGTCTTATAGCCTTCTTGATTTCTTCCTGGTTTACAAGGGTCTTAGCGGTAGAATTGTCTCAGGACCCCTTATTCCACCACAAGTGTGCCTCACTTGCTAATCCTAGCTTTGCAATCATGGACTTATAAGCTACACTTGTTCCTCACACATCAAAATAAACTATAAGGGTCTCAATCAAGACTTCAACATTAATCTTTATATTTGATCCTTTTCTTGTGAACTTAGGCGGCTTGATTTGCTTTAGGAGAAATTTCTTATCCTGCATCTTGATAGGATTACATCTTGATAGGATCAGGGGTAGGTGTAATGTTCAAGGTTGGCAACAAACAAAGCTAACTTTTGCATACTTTATTCAATGATTTGTTTAAATCTTTACACATCCATAAGAAAGGACTAAAAAAAAGTTAAGAAAATATTGCTCTCACAATGAATGCACAAATGGAAGGAATTCAAGTTGCCATAAGCAAAAAGGTGATACATCAAGGTAGAGTTTATACCAATCAAAGTAGGGAATATTTAAAGTACAAGGCTTTATCCATGGAAGTTAGATATAACAAGGGTCTTATAAACAAGAGGTTCATCATAGATATCTAAGGTTTTGTATCGGGAACGAAGGTTTAGGTATCTTTCTTTACGATAATTGTAGGTGTGAGAGTGGCCTAAGATAGTGATACACTCCGATGGAATAACTTAAATCACTTGCTCATAGACATAGCAGTTTTGTTGAATCCACCATCCATCTATATGAAAGGAAGGGTTTAATTTAGGTTCTTCAAAAGAAGAGGTAAATAACCTTGCGACCTTCCATCCATTGAATCCATTTCAGGTTTATCTAGATGTAGTACATGCTATCAACACAAATGCCCAATGTCTTTCATAGTACAGTGAAGATAGGTCATGAATTCGATTCAAGGTAAGCACGAATCAATCTCTTTTGTCAAAATTCAGAGAGCACATGGTCGATGTGAACATAGCCTGATATACAAAGAAGCTCCACTCGGCTTCATCACTTTGAAAAAAATCCAATCATTAACTAGTGATAGCTTCTCTTTTACTACCTCAATATCTCTTTTTTCCCCCCACTCTTTTTTCTTGTTCCTCTACCTCTCTATTCCACCCTCGTGTGTGTGTGTGTGTGTGTGTGTGTGAGTGAAAATTCAATGAACACATGGTCAATGTGAACATAACCCAAAATACAAAGAAGCTCCACCAAGCTTTATAACTTTGAAAAAAATCCCATCATTAACTAGTGATAGCTTCTCTTTCACTATCTCACTATCTCTTCTTCTCATCCACTCTTCTTTCCTGTCCCTTTACCTCTCTATTCCACCCTCTTCTCTCTCTCTCTCTCTCTCTCTACACACACACACACATGCATGCATGTATGTATTCATGTATGTATGTATGTATGTAAGTATGCAAACAATGCTAATAAGACAAGTAGTCCGAAAGAAAAGTCCATAACCTTATTATTAAGGCCATTTTATACGTATGTAAGCATCCATGCATGCATGCATTCAATGCTAATGAGACAATTACTTAGAAAGAAAAGTCTATAACCTTATAATTAAGGCTAGTATATAGGCTTCTCTTATTGGATATCCTTGCTCTCAATCTTATTGATTGCTACTTGTCAAGCTACCATGGAGGGGTTGATTGATGAGCATCATGATGGAGATGGGAACTTCAATTATTGGTTTGTTGTTATATTTGATGCTAAGTTGGTTGGTCCAATGATGAAGATGTGTTTAGGAAGACGATGATGGCTAGAGGATACACAAAACATGAGAAGTATTCAGGGTTTTTAATTAACCTTTATGTTATACACCCCCTCCCCCCCTTCTTCTTCTTCTTCAAAAAAAACTAGCATGCATTCATATGTGGAGTATTGGGATATTATGGGAGGTGTGCTTGGGGGATGGCATGAAGAAACACATGATGAACTAGTTGATGAAGAGTGCTATGTATGCTTAGAGACATACAAGCTAGAGACCAAACTAAGGTCAATTTAGGAAGAAAAAGGGTTCAATTGGATTATACCATGGAAAATCAATAAGGAAGGAAAGGGTCCAATTGGATTATACCATGGAAAATTCACAAGCAAGGAAAGAATCAAGCAACTTTGGAGTTTAGAAGTGTGGAAGATAGAGTTAAAGCTCTAAAGAAATCAAAATATTTCAAGGAAACCAAAGTGTGGATCACAACTGAACTTACACCAACATTGCTCAAAGCACAACCATATGAAATTGCCAAGATGAAGGCAATCAGAAAGGAGGGAAAATGGGTAGTTTATTGAGGTGGAAAAGTCACCGTAGAGGATTTCAAAAAGCCTAAGCACTAAGTTACTTTTGGATCATGATATATTTAGTAACTTGGATGGCTTCAATAGAATTTCCTTTTGTGTTCATGGCACCTTAATGTAGGTTTCATTTTGTGACAATGGCAACCTCAAGTGGATTGTAACTAAAAGTGTGATGTGTGTCCCTTCATTCTATACACCTTTGAGGCACCTAAAGGTATGCCAATAAAACTTTGTTTCTTCTTTTTACACACATACATGTATATAATCACTTTGTATATGCAAGTGTGCATGCATGTTATATATATAAATATATATCTATGCATGCTTGTATCACATACATGCACATGCACATGCACGCACACGCGCACGCACACGTGCACGCGCACACGCATGCCCACATGCACATGCACACGCACACACACATGCACACGTGTATACGCATATGGTTGATAATCCTTAAGTATCTACCAAGAGTTTGGACTTGATCATTCTAAGACAAAAATGCAACATTGGGAGTCCAAATTATTGATGATGGTAGAGACTTTCCTAGATAGAGAGCCCAATCCTATTAGTAAGGATAATTAATCATAGCTTTTATTATCATGTAGAAGCCAATGCCCATTCAACTGCATGATGCTTGTGTGCCATGACAACATTGATCTCATCAAGGTACTAACATCCATGAAATTGGTGTTGAGCCAACATAGCTAGAACTTCAAAATTTGGACACATACAAAGTGCTTACACTATATATCTAAGATTCTTTGAAACCCATAAATGGCAAATTATGTAGTAATGTGAAGGAGGTGTGCTAGAAATTTAATAGAGATCATGACCACACATCTTGAGTAAACTATAGCCACAAATACTTTAGATGCATGAATGTTATGACACATGTCTCAAACACACTACTATCGAAATTTCTTTACATACTAGAACACTTCGCACTTGAGGATGCTTGATACTTCTTGTGACAACCTTTCCCACTCTTGCAATTAGACTAATTTGGGGACAATCTTCCCTTTATTTTGTTGAGAAACATAGATCTAGAGCTATGCTAGCTATGGCAGATGGAGGTTATACACATAAAACATGATTGAGATAAAGGATTGTAACTCAAGTGAATTAGGTTCCAAGATAGATTAAATTGGACTCATAAACACAATCTTGAGTGTCACAAAATGATGGTACCTTACATTGAAAATAGAGCCAAGTACAAGCTTATATAGCTTTTGGAGGGTTCCACTCCCCCTCATTGTGCTTATGGGATTTATGACCTCTCTTTCTAGAGCATACATCTTTGTCTATCTTCTAGCCTCTTTAGGGCCAAGCATCATTTGCTATTCTCAACACCCCCCCCTCAAATGATGAGTCTCTACCCTTGCTGGCTTTTGCCCCCCCTACATGCATACATGGACTAGGAGACTAGCTCTTTGGTAACCTAGTCAAGTTAAGGCTTGAAACTTTACATTCTTGGTAAGGGTTTTAAATCCACTATGGGAAATAGATCCACTCAGGGAATTTGAGATCCTCTATGGGAAATTTTTTGCAAAAACATTTTGTTGGTTTGTAGCAACAGAAAATATTTTCTTCATCCTTTTTGTTTTGTTGCTTCTTTGGCAACCTTTGATCTTCTTCTTGGTCTTCTGTTCTTCATCTTTGACTTGTTCTTCATTATCTTGTGCTCTAATCTTCTTTGTGATGTCCTTTTGGTCTTCTTTATCAGTGAGTTTGAGATGGATAAAAGTAGGTACATTGATGTAGCTTGACATGGCATAAACCTTGGGATACATAGATTTGGCTTTTGGCTTTTCATGGAATCTTAGGATACATAGCTTTTGAGTCATCATGGGTATCGCAATACTTTAGGCATACATGATGAATACATTTCCTTTTGAATAGCTCTCAGGCTTGGAATACGTGGCTTGACAGCACATTAACATTGGATTGTCTTCCAAGGTGTGCATGGTGCAAATAGATCATCTCTTCTTTGGGAAGGTCTACCATTAATGCAAGATATAGAAAGAAATGACCAAGTGCACATAAAAAGAGAATGTAGCAGATCATTGCTCCCGCAAGAAGAACAAAGTAGATGCCACTCTTACTTAAGTAGCCACCAAAACCTGCCCTAGCAAGGTCTTTACCATGAGTAACACATGAACAATATAAAGTCTGCAAATCAGTAAGTAGCATCAAAGCCCTATATCCACATTGCATCAACGGGAAACATTAAATCTCTGATGATAACCTGCCTATTCTGGACCCAGGGATCCAATGCTAGATAACAGTAGGGATATAATCTTTTGAAAAAGATTCATTGCATCACTTTTAGTAGAGTCATTCAAACTAGTGATCGCCTCACAAAGTGCCTTAAATTGCTCCTCCAATCTCTCTGATTCATTGGAGAGGCACTGACTTCTTACTTCTCTTTTTTCTTTGATTGAAGAGGGATTCACCTCCATCGATAATGCATGACCATTGCAATGATTGTTTCCAACACTATGATCAGGAACCTCCCCACTTCTTCCATTAAGTGACACGGGAGGGCTCCCATCTCCATTCATCAAAGGGGCTTTGCGTTAAGACGGAAGGCTAAGTATTCTGTATGTAGAGGAGAAGATGTGTCTATGCAGGCCGGGAGAAGAGGACGCACCGCACTCATACCTGCTCCCTGAATGACTCTCAAGCATTCACCGACAGAAAAAATATGGAGGTCCACGAGTCGTTGCAGAGGAACCTGATATTTTGGTGAACCACATGGACTTAAGATCTATGTGGTGAACATATGCAGGCCCCTCTGTGAAAGGGAAGATGATGACAATAGTAAAAATCACAATTCCTTCTTCCCTTGCCTCTTCCTAAGAGCAGCAAGCTACAAAACCCCAGCAATAGAGCTCTAGCCTCTTTCTCTCCTTTCTACACCACCAAACTGATTCTACTCCTTCTAAGCTAAACCACTATCATTATTGTGAGGACCAAACAATGAGGGAGTAGAAATAGTAGCGAGAATGAGTGTGGCTAGACATAGCTCAACCCGGCTCTGATTCCATGTTGAGAAACACGAATCTAGAGCTATGCTAGCTATGAGGGACGAAGGTTATACACATAAAACATGAATGAGATAAAGGATTGTAACTCAAGTGAATTAGGTTCCAAGATAGATTAACTTGGACTCATAAACACAATCTTGAGTGTCACAAAATGATGGTACCTTACATTGAAAATAGAGCAAGTACAAGCTTGTATAGCTTTTGGATGGTTCCACTCCCCCTCATTGTGCTTATGGGATTTATGACCTCTCTTTCTAGAGCATACATCTTTGTCTATCTTCTCGCCTCTTCAGGGCCAAGCATCATTTGCTATTCTCAACATATTTGCTCATTGTCTGATGCTTGCCAATATAACTAACTGTTTCTTTTCTTGTTTATAAGCACATTTATAGATTGATGAATCAAGTCTCCTATAGGACTTTGCTTATTCATGTAGATCTTACACTTTTTGTATCCCTACTTTGATGTACAAATTGGGCCCTCCAATAGGAAAATTGTCATAGTGTGGCTCAAAAGTAGATTCCTATTGGCCAAAATGTGAAGACTTATCACATAGAGTCATCTAACACCTGGCATTACTTCTTAAGCATATGCATATAACAAGTGCTTGCATACCCCTTTTTTTGTTGAAATTTTCTTTCTTTTGAAACTCAACATATAATGTTTTGTTGATTCCCTACCATGCACATATGTACAACTGGTTATGAGAGCACTACCTTGCCACTTGAATGCATGTTGAAGTTGTCTTGCCCACCGGGTCTATTGCAATCCCCTCTTTTGACAATACAAAGTTAAGATACTAAACTCCCTCTTGAAAAATTCAAACTTGCTCTTTTTGGTATGGAGCTTGTGTGTTCTTAATGTCTTTAGAATGATTCAAAGTTTCCCCTAATGTTTGTGTTCTTTTTTTGCATAAATTAAAATTTTATTAAAAAAGGCGATGACAAATTCATCAAGATAGGGTCAGAATATATATTGTACTAATATGTTGAAAGTGGTAGGAGCATTAGGCAACCCAAAATATACCATGATAAACTCATAGGGACCATACATCATGTTGAAGGTAGTCTTGGAAATGCCTTTTTTTTTTGCTTAATAGTGAGCATTTTTAATCATTTGATGTTATTGTTTTGCAACCTCAATAGTCTTGGAAATGTCTTTTTCTTTGCTTAATAGTGAACATTTTTAATCATTTGATGTTATTGTTTTGCAACCTTGCAAATGTGCAGATTTGTTGGTAGAGTTTCTACATGTTGTCACCAAGGTGGCATCTCATTAGCTAGGGTGGAAAATGAATTGCTCTTTGTTTGAGGATTGGGACATTGAGATATGTTCAATTGTGTCATGAAGGGATACATTGCAATTGCAAAACTTTACATGGGAACCTAGCAATCACGCTAATCACGTATAAGTCCACACTTGTGCATTCAAGCCCGTTTTGTCAAAGCAAAAGGTCCAAATGCAAATTGAACCCAAGGCACATTGGCATTGGATAGGGAAGAGGAGAGCACCAAATTTGGAGTTATAAGTAGAGAGGAAAGTCGAAGCTCAGCCAATCTATGAATAGAATAGAAGATCACTAGCTAGATCAAGATAACTCGATGAAGGTTAGGGAGTACCCTCATTTCACTTCACTTGCAAGAGTCCTACTTGGGACCAGTGTTCACGAAAAACTTTTTTCCCATCCAATGGAAAAAAGGACTAGGCTTAACCCCAATTGGTTTAGGGAGGGAAATAGCCGGTTTTCGTAAAGACAAGCTTCAATTTCAACTGGTTTTTTGAGAATCTTACCTGGAAAAAATACACTAAAGGATGGTTTTCTGTGAGCACTGCTTGGGACACTCACAAGTCGATTTGACTTGAAAAAAGACGCCATCCACATGCACATTAGCACATACTACCTCGACTTGCGCAGTCTGATTGACCTATGTGTGTAAGGGTGAAGTTCACTCGATTGTAGTGAATCGTGGGATGTACCACAAACATGGTGTGAAACCGGTTCGGGACTGGATGGTTGATTGCATTCCATTGGGTGGCCGGATGCATGACGTCTTCTTCATATACGGGACATATTTAAATGGAAACAGAGGGGCCATATGCACATATTTAAATGGGATGGAAGGCGCTCGCCAATGGGCAACCGGCGGTCCCTATACATACATATATATATATATAAATATATATATATATATAAAAGACGATCGCCAGCTTTAGCACAAAGGTGGTATTCGCCATTACTTCCAAAAGCTGATATAGCCTGGCACGCTCTTTCTCTTTGTCCGTTTGCCTGAGCAGGGAGCCCATTGGGCAGCTGGTGGGCTGGATTTTTAATATTGAGAGAGTGTGGCCCAAAAACCGCTTTTTCGTGTCGGCGTAGTTTAACTTCGCACATACAGTCAGATCTCTGTACGTGCTCAGCTCACAAAGCCTACTCGCACACTCCTCCTGAGTCCTGATGAGTCGATGAGTCCTTGGCCGCGGCCCCCTATCTATCACAATGCATTGTCTCTTGCTATTCAATGCTTATTAGTGCTTACAGAATCCTCAGCTCTGAGCTTGCTCTCTTCATGTGCACTGCACACGTCGCCGATGCAGATCGTTCCTGGGCGACAACCATGGCCCATGGGCTGCATCCTAAGGAATCCGGATTCCAGCCACATTGCACCAGCCCATTCAAGGGATCCCAGGAGTCAAGATAATGGGAATCATGTGTGGTGGAGATCTTTCCACGAAACCAGGCAATGTGCAGTTCAGGTCTCAAGCTTCCCAGAGTGTCACTCTCACACGCTTGTGACTAGTTCGCCCCAGCGTGGAGCGCCGCACATGGTGGAAAAACTATGGACCCACTCCCCCCGTTAACCCTAGGTGCAACACAGCCCTTATGACTAGTCACTCTCGCGACTCTAATGTCCATGAGTCTTTCATGTGCATTGGACATTCCACAGGAAATGAGCACCTCCAAGACCATAACCATATGAAAAGGCAAGTTGATGCCCACAATGAGAGTATCCCCAATGGGACAAAGTCCTATTAAGGAAACTAAGTCTCTTGCTAACGGCATCTACGTCGTCTCCCTCCCCAATCCCTCTAGGTTATCGCACCATGTGCTACTCTAGCTCTACTCTCACCTTGGTTTCTCCCAACACAGGGGAGAGCTTGTTGTGAATCTCCTCCTTGAACCACAATTTGGCTATGTACTGGTCACTATCATGAAAAAGATAGGGTTGTTTTTAATTCAGTAAGAATAGGGGATCATAGAATCACTTAAGGCATCCTATGAAACAATTGTTAGTAGCCCCTTGTACACTTTTGCTAGTCTTCATTTTGCTAATCCAAGCATTTGGTCCAATAATAATTTGTGAAACCTTGCCAACAACAAGTAACTTGGTGATGGAGCACAATGACTCTATTGGGGTAGAGGCCAATGGCCTATAGCCAAGTGGGCACCCCTTATTTACATACACACAATACAATTATATAACATAGAACAAGGATGCCATTCATTTTTGTACCTACATAACTCTCTTATGTTCTTCTCTCTCTCACTTCTCTTGTACTCCATAGCTTCTATCTCACATATCCTTTCATTGCTTCCCTCTCAATTGGTGTCAAAGTGCTGTTTAGGGTTCGTGGAAGCTTCTAGTTTGAAGCAAGGAGTGAAGCGTTGTTGCGAATGTTGATGATTTGAGCTTTTTATTCGACATTGATACTTGCTACTTCACACTTGATAGATGTATTATTCTCATCATTGGGATTCTAGATCTAAGTCAAGCAAGTGCATAAGTCATTGAGGCTTGATTTAGGGCTGCAATAGCCCCCTTTGATAGTGATTTGGCTAGCTTTGAATAACAAAAAATTGGCTGCTTGTCAAGATTTTTAGCTAGAGTAGACACATAGGTCATTGATGAACACCTCGAGCCACTTTCACAACATGTCCTTGAAGATAGTGCACATGAGCCTTTGAAAGTTTGATGGCATATTAGTCAGTCCCAAAGGCATTATAATATAAGTGAACACCCCCCATACGGTTGCAAATGCAGTATTTAATTGATTATATTTTAAAAACCTATTTAGGAAGGTGTAATCTTCCTTCCTTGCTAGTTGTTCAATCATATGATCATTGTATGGTGACAAGTAGTGATCTCTCTTAGTTACAACATTCAACTTCTTGTAATCAATGCATACACAAATTTTATTGTTCTTCTTGAGTACCACGAGGATCAGTGATACCAACTTTGTATGCTCATTTTTGTAGATGAATCTTGATTTTAGTCATCAAATAGGGTCATTGCTTGACAAGCTTGGTATCATCCTTTAGAAGAATCATCATTACAAGATATAGACCTTATATCGACGTCTAAAGCGAAGAAAATACAAACAACAAAATTTTTCCCCGTCGTCGCAAAAAGCGTCGTTATTAACGACGCCATAGAAACGTCGCAATATGCATCGCATTTGCGTCACTATCTACGTCGCATTTGCGACGCAGATAGCGACGCAGATAGCGACGCATATAGCGACGCAACCACGTCGCATTTGCGACGCAGATAGCGACGCAGATAGCGACACAACCAGTAAATTTGCGACGCTCATAGCGAGGCCAATAGCGACGCGAGCAGTAAATTTGCGACGCAAATAGCGACGGTAACAAGGAATTTTTTTTTTTGTGGCAGGGCAGCTAGCACTGTGTGCTGTATGAGAGCCATACAAAATAGTTTTTGCACTACTGCATACAAAGCGCTTGCAAACAAAAAGAATATATACTGAAATCATAAAACTGATACATGAAATAAATACATGATCGCATAAAATGCGATTGGTACAATCATGAAAGGATATCACTAATACACAGAAAATGTCTACATAGATCAAGCGACTAAAAACTAAAGGTGTGTGAGCTCCAAGGATCCAAGGGCGAGCTACAAATCCTCGTCCCCTAAAAGCTCGTCCCGCCGCAAAGGAGCATCGAACGGATTCTGTAGAAAAAGAAACAACATATCAATCCACCATACAATAATGCATTCAAATATCTCATGGTAACTACGGACAAGAAAGATGAGTGACTTACAGGGCTGCCGCGTCTATACAATTGGTCGATCAATGCATTGAGACCGTGCCTCTCTGCATATCGAGTCTCAAGGCCTTGCGGATAGCGATTTGTAATGGAGTGCTGCAAAGAAAACAAAATGCTAATTGTTAGAAACATGATTGTCAGTACAAAGAATATTTCAAAAAAACAAATAAGCAAAACAAAAGAGAAACTTACAAACTCCTCCAAATATGTCCTATGGCCGCCACTCCCAAGATGATACACCACTCCGGCCTCGAGTCATGCCCTCGCCGCCTCCCGCTCTGCTGACTCAAACGTCCTGGCGAATCTATAGCCTCCTCCCTCAGTGGGCGCCAGTCGTCTGCATCTAACCACTCGGACTTTGCAGCCCCACTCTTGATTGCCTTGCGTGCGTCGGATCGTCTATCTGACATGTATACACACATGCAATCCATCATCCAGCCCGTAGAGAATCTATCTACTACGGTTGGCCAGAAACTCCTCGTGCAAGGATGCTACTATGTAGTCCTTGCTCCCCTCCGATATGTTCTTCCAATGATCCAGGACGTTGTGCCGAAAAACTTGTTGGCACAACTTCCTCATGCAAGCCATCACCCTCCTCCCCTCATCATTCATGATAATCGCTCCTGACCTACTATCAACTAGGTATCCATAACCCCTAGGAGTCTGCCTAAGATGGGTCCTCTCCCATCTCCGTCCACGCTCTTGGGCATATCCAGGAGACCCCTGTACATCCGGTGTACCGACGGGGGTACCCTCTCTCGGAGTGCCACTCAAAGGGGTGCCACCAAAGGGGGTGCTACCAAAAGGGGTGCCACCTGCTGACGGCTACGCAAAAGCCGGAGTAACTGGAGTAGACGTCCCCACAGGTGTGACAAATCGTGGAGGTGATGCAGCTCCAGCTGAACGACGAGACGGAGACACCACGCCTGTGTCTCCACAGCAACACCCCCTGATCCCGATGCATTCCCTCCCTCTGGCCCAAGTCGTGAGTGTCGAGATCGTCTGCTCGAAGCTGAAGCATCTGATCGCGCTGAAGCAGATCTAGCAGAGCGCCCTGACGAAGAACGAGACAACTCTTGGTCTGCCATCTCTCTGAATCTCGTGAGCTGATCTAGAGACATGCGTGCCATCATGTCCTGAAACTCCTCATCGCTCATCCCTCGACTCATCCTGAAAATGTCACCTGCATAGATAAAAAACGATGTTAGAATAATCAATTTAAACTACACAAAGTACAGTAATATAAATCATTTTTGAAAAATCCCTCTTAAAATACATATTCTATGTACCTTTATGGAAGATCTAAACAACGAATTGAGTAATACAATTCTCCAAGAATGAAGTATTCTATGGTCCCATGTTAATCTCATGACACAACTCTGTATACACTGGAAGGTCAATAGACATGTCATCACAAAAGAACGAGTCTGCCTCGTTCTCAAAAAATTCTTGGACTTCTGTATTTCCATCATTGTTCGCCGATACGGGCTCCAAACTTGCGATGGCCTCCACCCCTTGTAATATCGACCCCTCTATTTGCATATTTTCTTCATTTATGCATGGAACATCGCTTTGATCATATACTCTCGCACTTCGAGGAGTTGAAGGTATAACATACCACCATCGAGGTTGTCGGGGGTTTGGATAAAAGATTACCTGTTTACAAACACGTACAAAGCGAGTTCAAACCATTGTGACATAAACCATGTCGTATTACAATTAGCAAGCAAATGACTCTTTGTACCTGTTCACAATGGGCCGGCAACACAAAGGTGTCGCGCAAATCCGTCCATTTTTTTTCGGAATCTATTTCAAGAAATCTAGATGGACCTCATCGAACTGTTGCTCCAGCTCCTCCAAGTACCACTTTGAACCACTGCACATCGAATAGTATCATGGAGAAGCTACGATAATCCACCGTAATAATACTTTGCAAGTTCCCAAAATACTCCATCTCATCCACAACCGTGTTCGGATCCGTTGCTCGTCGCCGGCTCTTTTGCTCAAACCTTGCCATGACACCACAGTCCATTGTGGAGCGCATTTTGTCAATATGCTCCACGTAAAAATGCCATCCGCGCGACCACGCTGCACTATATATTTTGTATTTTACATTAAAATACTCAAATTAGATGTAGTAAGCAAATTTAGATACGACACATTCTAAACCCCTCATTACCTTTGGACTACATCCCCTCGAGAACTCCCACTCCTCCATTGAGACCTCTGTCCCTTCGCTGGATGCTGCGGTCAAGGCTCCATGCAACCATCGTGTTGACATAAACCGTGGCATCTCCTCCATGCCTTCGGGATATCGAATCGGTCGGTGACTCGTACTGCATCAAAATTCAGCTCGCGCTTCCTCTCGATCTTGCCTTGCAATCTGGTACTTGGCGAGCCACGTCTCCATGGAGGCATGGTGCAACATACAAAAGCGATTCACCTTCTCTTCCATTGAGGCATCCATTCTTTTTTCTACCCCATTTCCAACCACCACCTCTCCAGTCAGCCTATCATCGTCCTTCAGCGTCCATAGCATTTCATTGTCTTGTTCCACCGTTGGTAGCCATTGTGAGATATTCACTAACGCCTCTAACACCAACCAACCTTCCGCCATGCTACCTTCTGGACGAGCTCGTTGTCGCACAAAGTCTTTCAGGGTTTTCATGAAGCGCTCCAGGAAGAACATCCATTACGTATGGATAGGTCCAGCAATCTCCACTTCGTCCACAAGATGCACAAGGAGGTGAACTTGTATCGTGAGCATGCTAGTGGGCAAGTATTTCTCAAAGAGACAGACCGTCTCAACTGCTCCCCACCTTGCGGATTCAATAGAGGACGTCTTAATCTCTTTTTGTGAGATCCATTGCACCAAAGTCGACAACTTGTAAATGGCCCCGCGAATTTCTGGAGTAATGCATTCTGCGATCACGATCGGTAGGACAAACTGCCACAAATGAGAAAGCATTATGAATAATGGTCACTTTTCAAATTACAAAATGCCCATGCTAATTACAATCCATTCTGTTCACAAACCTGACATATCTTATGCCAATCATGGGATTTTAGCCCCGACAATTGGTCATCTTTAGAAAATGCAGACCTGAGAGAATGCATCATACCCGTCGGAGTGCGGATAGACTTGATTACTTGCTTCACAATGCGCTCTTCTTTGGTAGACAAAACCTAGGGAGCGCGAGGAAGCTGCACTCCCCCTTCAGCACTCGACTGCGGCCAAAGCACCTCCATCTTACCTACCTCCTTCAAATCCATTCGTGACCCTATAGTGTCTCTCTTTCCTGTGATGTGGTCCCATAGCAAACTGCCCACATTCTTGAAAATGTGCATGGGATCCAACAAGTGGTTGACCTGTAAGTGGGTCCAATATGGCAACTTGTAGAAAACTGAGAACCGTCGCATTCCATTTGGATGTGATTCCGGGTTTACCATTTTCAGCTCATACCAGCTTGCAGTGTTCATACATGCTAGAGGTCGTCCAAGAAAACCTTCCCTGAGTTTATGATCCTCCAGCAAGAAAGCAACGTGTCCTTAATATACCATCTTCTTCATGGTTCGTGACCTTCGGGAGTCTAACTGTGGCCCACACAATGGACATACATGATAACCTAAGGTAACCAGACCTGTAAGGCGAGCCACGACCTAGTGAATACTTGATTGAACGAAATAAAATATAGATATTACCAGCGAGAACGGAGGTCTGCTCACCTGAGCACTCTCCCAATCCCAGAAAGTCATACATCGTCCACATGAGAATGGCTCGAATGTTGGCTGACCGCCGACCATCGTGCCTGCTCATATCTTGCATAGTGACCCCCTCCTCCCACAAAATCTTAAGCTCATCGACTAATGGACGAAGATACACGTCCATATTTTTTACTTTGTAGCGGCCCGGGACGAGCAAGCTAAGGATGAGATGTCCTTTCTTCGTAGAAAGCCATGGAGGGATGTTGTAGTTGACAAGCACTATAGGCCACACACTGTAAGAAGTCAAGCACAGACCGAATGGGTTCACACCATCCATGGCGAGACCGAGCCGAAGATTCCTTGGCTCTCGCGCAAAGCCTGGGAAGGTAGAGTCAATGTGGCTCCATGCGCGCGAATCCGCTGATATTCGTTGAACTCCATCCGTGGACCTATTCTGCACATGCCACATTGTCAAGCTTGCCATGTCAAACGTGCGAAACATGTGGTTTATGCGGGGGATGAGCGGAAAGTGTCTGAGAACTTTTTGAGGGATGGTTTGCCCTTGCAAGTCCTGTCAATACCTGTGAGCACCACACTTTGGACATGTCTCCATAGTCTCGTATTCATCTCGAAACAATATGCAGTCGTTGATACATGCATGGATGTTATTGTAGTCCATGCCAAGCTTCCGTAAAACATGTCGTGCATCATCACGAGACTCAGGCATGGTATTTGCAGGTGGTAATATATGATATTTCAATAACCTGAAAAAAATCATAAAATACCTTGAAAAAGCAAAAATGTTTGCAATAATACTGTAAAAAAAAATAATCAATGAAGCCTATGTGCAAGGTACCTGAATAACTCAGTCACACTTGTATCGCTCCAACCGTATTTTGCTTGCACACTTAAGAGTGCAAGCAATGCCTTCAACCGAGATACTCGGCACCCATCATATAATGGTATGGATGCTTCCTCTCTAAGCGGGTCAGATGTCTCAACATCCATGGGAACCAATGCATTGATCATTGCCTCCATCTCAGGCTGCAAGATTGTAGGTAGGTCGGGAAGGTTGTCTGTCTCCTCTGGCATTGACGGTATAGATGGGCCTTGCGAGTGGTGGATTGGCTCCTGCAATCCATCCATCGCACATCCACGAACTCTTCTAATTGGCTGCAAAGGGTGCACTCCCCTTGGGTCGAGACATCACCCCCCTGGATAGAAAATTTGCCAACAAGACCCAATCTTATTGTGTATGGTTTTCAATTAGCTTGCGAGTACAATGCATGATTAGTATTAACTTCAAATTACCGTTTGCTGAAAATCTGCAATCACCTGATCAATGATCTCAGATTGAAACTCGCCAAATCGTCGTACGTGTTCTATAGACAATCGGCGTTTTCGTCTAATTGCCAACTTGCATTGAGAGCAAGGACATGGGACACGCTGATTAAGATACGTCTCGCGGTCTTGAACAATAAGACCTTCTTCGTTTTCCATCTTATCTACATTACAGCAAATGAGGCTTAAATGGATAGCTTTATGGAGATGTACGTCAAGTTGCAAGTTGACCATAAATCTTGCATTGTACATAGTAGTTGAGAGATTTTCCGATGTTATATCTCGGCCTTGTATCATGCTCAAGGATTTGTTTGTCCCGGTAGATAATTATTCGTTATTGTAAAAAATTGCACTAGAGGGCTTTGAGTATAAGTAATCCATTTTGAGCATCATTGAGAATCTCTTAGTCTAATAATAAATCAGTCTCAACAAAAAGCATCTTAGAAATGTGGTTTTTTTGTCCTAGGATCGCGTATTAAAATTAATGCCATCTATGAAATTTATCAACTATAGTAATAAAATTTATTTCAATCAATTCTACTTATAGTCATAAGACCTGAGAGAAAATATCCTATACTCAATTTAAGGGATTCTTCTTCTATAACAATACTTTTGGGTTCATTTTGATGAAGTACCGTAATGACCATTAGCTAGGGTATCATTTTCTTTTAGTCCTTCCGTTGACTAGTTGGCATGATTTCTAATTTGTTATGCCTATAAAGTTAATACAAAAACAATGAATTATGCATATCACAATTAGATCCCCTACTTGGACATTATGAAGGACATGACCAATTTTAAGCCATCTTAAAGAGTCACCAATGTACGTGGCCCATGGCAAAGCACATTGCATACCATTATCGATAAGTCTATTATCTTAAATTTCCTTCCCCTCCCTCTCCCTCTCTTTCTATCCCTCTCTCTCCTCTCCCTCTCTTTCTCTCTTTCTCTCTCATTTCCTCTCATAAACAAGAAAAAAGAAAGTGATTCAAACATTAAACAAGCAAGAGGGAGAGTGAGAGAGAGAATGCACACACACACACACTCTCTCTCTCACCCTCTCCCTCTCCCTCTCTTTCTCTTTCTCTCCCTCTCTCATTTCCTTCCCCTCCCTCTCCATCTCCCTCTCTTTCTCTTTCTCTTTCTCTTTCTCTTTCTTTCTCTCCCTCTCCCTCTCCCTCTCCCTCTCTTTCTCTCACTCTCTCGTTTTCTCTCCTAAACAAGCAAAAAAGAAAGTGATTTAAACATTAAACAAGCAAAAGGGAGAGGGAGAGAGAGAATGCACTCTCCCTCTCTTTCTCTTTCTCTCCCTCTCCCTCTCCCTCTCTTTCTCTTTCTCTCCCTCTCTCATTTCCTCCCCCTCCCCCTCCCCCTCCCCCTCCCTCTCCCTCTCTTTCTCTCCCTCTCTATCTCTCTTTCTCTCTCATTTCCTAAACAAGCAAAAAAGAAAGTGATTTAAACATTAAACAAGCAAAAAGGAGAGGGAGAGAGACAATGCACTCTCCCTCTCTTTCTCTTTCTCTTTCTCTCCCTCTCTCATTTCCTTCCCCTCCCTCTCCCTCTCCCTCTCTTTCTCTCCCTCTCTTTCTCTCTCATTTCCTCTCCTAAACAAGCAAAAAAAAAGCGATTTAAACATTAAACAAGCAAAAGGGAGAGGGAGAGAGAGAATGCACTCTCCCTCCCTCTCCCTCTCTTTCTCTCCCTCTCTCATTTCCTCCCCTCCCCCTCCCCCTCCCTCTCCCTCTCCCTCTCTTTCTCTTTCTTCCTCGTCCTCTCCCTCTCCCTCTCTTTCTCTCTTACTCTCTCGTTTCCTCTCCTAAACAAGCAAAAAAGAAAGTGATTTAAACATTAAACAAGCAAAAGGGAGAGGGAGAGAGAGAATGCACTCTCCCTCTCTTTCTCTTTCTCTCCCTCTCCCTCTCTCTCTCTTTCTCTTTCTCTCCCTCTCTCTCTCCCTCTCTCTCTCCCTCTCCCTCTCTTTCTCTTTCATTTCCTCTCCTAAAGAAGCAAAAGAGAGTGATTTAAACCTTGAACAAGCAAAAGAAAGAAAGAGGGAGACTCATCAATGAGATATGGCGAGCATGGGGTGGCTTCTCTTTGTGATGAAGGCTCCTCCTCTCCTTCGTGAACAACGGCGGTGGCGGTGGCAAGTCTTCTTCCTCTCCTCTTACGACGGTCGCTCTCTCCCTCGCTCTCGTTCTCAAAACTCTCAATAGAGCAAACAAGAAATGAAAACCGCGCTCGGTTTCGGCCGCATTTTTTCCCTGCGGCCCGTCGCTATTTGCGACGCAAATAGTGATGCCAATAGCGATGCCACTATCCGCCGTCGCTAATCGGCGTCGCTACTGGCCCAAATCCTTGTAATGCATGTGGGCGAGGACTTGCGATGGAACACCCTTAAGGTTAGAATAGTTCCATGCAAAAACTCTCAATATTCCTTCAATAAGTTAAGCAGTTATTTCACATCCTTTGCATTGAGATCCTCAATATTGCAAAAGGGCCGAGGGGATTCTGTGAGTGTCGCAATGTTTACTTCTTTGACCTTTGCTACTCCCTTAATGGGTTTGTTTGTTATGCCTTTGCACTTTTCACCGGGCAAGACAACTATCCAATCGCTCTTTTTGAACTTCCTAAATCTTGGTAGGAGGTCTTGTGGCTTCTTTTGACCTCTAGTTTCTAATTGCTCATTGGGGGTATTGTGTTTTAAGTATTTTCATCTCATGTGGACTAGAAGTTGAGTATTAGATTTGGAAGATTGAGTTGGTTGGGAAATTTCCAAGTTAGAGTCACTACTTCCATCCGTGTCAGTGTAAAAACTTCTTATGGTGTGTTCTTGGGGATTTTGTCTAAGTCTTCATCAATTACAAATATTTTGGGATCCAAACAATGATCATTGAGTTGGTATCCCATTTGTTCGTAATCCGAGACCTTAATATATTTGAGCCATTCCAACTCTCAGTCTAGTCTATGATACCTGCACCAATGAGCAAGCTCTTAGTCCGAGAGGATTTGAGATCTATATATATTTACTTAATGGTACGGTTGTTTCTATCATAATCAACCGAATCAAAGTCCAAATCTTTGTTGTCTTGAATTGATTGGTCATCCTTGAAGTCACTTAGTTTCTTTGGTTCCACGACTTGCTCCTTCATTAGCGAGGCAAAGAGGCTATTATAAAAATTGAGAAGGGTTGGTCCACTACCAAGTCAGGCGATTCAACAATTTGTCAAAGACAATCAAATTAGCGTCCACTTGATTAAGGAAGTGTGGTCACCACACTGAGTGAGGATCTTCCATAACATGAGCTTGTCTATTGGGGTAGGATAGCCTTAGAAGGTTGAGTTAGGGGTCATAATAAAGAGCAATACTAAGTTTGTTTCCTTATGGGGATATATCATGAGAATTGTAAGTGTCTCATGCATCTCTTTGAATCAAACACTCATAGGATGATTGATATTTGTAGCTCTTCTATGCATGGCAATTTCAAGGTGGTGAGAATGTGCATCTAATCTTGCTTATCCTCATGAGAGGAAATATATTGGGTCAATATTTGGGAGGTTTAAGGGTTGTTAGAATCTCCATTTAAGAGTGTGAAGATAGCATTCGAGTTGATTGGTGAGGTTTCCAAGGTTTTTTCTCAATGTGAACTACCTTCTTCTTGTTCCCTAGGAAGACTAAACCTTTGCCCTAGTCCTTGATGAGACATGCATTGTGCATCTATGGTTGGGCAAGCAATAGGTCATAGTCTATACCCTACATAACAAAAAAGTTAACTTTGAACTACACTCTAGCGATCTTGATTGGCCAATCTCTTAGGACACCCATTGATCAAACTTTAAGTCCATCAACAATAGTTAGATTAAAGCATACTAGTTCACTTGGTGCATTTTCCCACACTTTGGAGTACAACTTGATTAATTATGATGCAAGAGTTGTCATAATTGTTGGTTCGATTATCTCCTAAACATAATATGGCTTGCTTGCATTAGGAACAAGAGAAGTCTCTTGTTCTATGGACTATGATTCATGCAAGGGACTAGTTGTGTTTTTATCTAGATGTCAGGCCTTCTCTTGTGGAATTGTGTGGGACAAGGTTAGAAGGCTCAAGTTCTCAATGGCTACCTATACTTGCAACTCGTTTTGAGTCAGCTTTACCCATTCTTTTGACCTTGTCCATTGCAACTAGCTACAAAACTAGGTAAGGATATCCCTTATCCTTAGTTATGGTCTCTTTAGTAGTTTGTGGTGCTCTTGCATAACTCTTTGTGCTAGAGGTGGAAGATATTTTGGGTGGTAATGTGAGCCTTTTACTCTTAAGCTTGAGTTCATTATCTCTTTCTTCTTTTCTTGGTACTCTTTTTGCCAATAACTGATCCTTTCATTGTCAAAGGTCCTATAATGCTCACTTCTCCGATTTTGCTTTATGCATGAGTGATGGCATGCATTGAATGGGGATACTATCTTCATCATTGACCATTTTAAACATAAATAGGCTCAAAGAAATAGATGGCACTATCACCATGATGCTGATTGCCTTACATTATGGACAATCTAGGTACATTTACATTATTCCACATTCAAGGCAACGTAGGCCACATCACCTATCTTAGATTGCTCTTGTTTTTAGAGGCACCTTGAGGAAAAGTGACCTAGCTTCCCATACTTCCAATAGGTGATGGGATCCCGATTTATAGGCATGCCGCATTTGCAACCTCGTTTCACCATCATACTAAATACAATACACTAGTCCATGAGGGTTAGATATCCCTCTTCATCCTAATAGACAAAAGGATTTGTGTATTCCTCTTCTTCCATTGGTTCTTCAATGAAATAGATTGGGGTATCACTAGGTGGGTACGTGATAATCAGCACTAGAGGTCTAGGAATTCTAAAGAGATTAATCTCAACATGTTGCATAGTTGCTGGGCAGGGTCGGCAATGCTAGTTGTGGAGCAAGTGGAAGCTATCTAGCATAAGTGATTCCTTAATGAAACTCTTGGGAGGCAAAGTTAGGGGTAGGGAGCCTATGTGGGGCTCTATAATAAGCTACTTCATGGCCAAAGCTGCTTTGTCCATAGCTTGTGCAAGATTGAAGCAATTGGAGACACTTTGAAGGTAGGTGATCCACACCACATTTTGATGCTAAGGTATAGGAATTTTAAGAGACTCAATCATTAAGTAGTCCTTGCTACTACTTTTTAGCATATGCAATCAAGTCTTGGGTTTCCTTAATCTCTGTGTGGTTTTGTCTTGCACCTCTCTTATAGGTGTATTTTGATGAGATTCTATAATATTCCCGCCACAACACTTTATACTAAGAAACGAATTTAGGCTTGAGGCATTTTAAAAATTACTCGTCAAGCTGTCACATAAGTGACCACATGTAATTTTCTTGATATTGAGTCATCTTGCATTAAATCAATTCTGCAATCCAACATGAGAAGATGCCTCATAAATAATATTACGACGGGCTTGATCATATAAGTTTTTTCGCATTATATTTGATTTGGCATTCTCGATTCTATTTAATGCGTCAAGGATCGCATTGATTTCGTAACCCCAAGACAATTCGCAAAAGCCTCAATCGATAGATGAAGAACGTGCAAGAACGACCATGATATTAAGTAAGTTAAGTGTCAAAGAGTATGGCATGACTTTATATACTAGATAAGTCATGAAGTAACTAGGCCAAAAACCACTAGATGAAGTCGTTTTGAAGAGAAAAAGACGTTTTTGAAAAAATAGGCCAAAATACACTTCTTTTTTACGCTTGGAGGGAGAGAAAGCATTAAAAAATCATCCCCATGCCACCATCCAACAGGTAAGCAACCAAAATGAATATTTAATAAAGGCTTAAATTGGCTTTTGACAAGTAGCCAAATGAATCAGGCGACTGCATGCTCCCTCTCATGCCTATAAATACACACACTCTCCTTCACAAAAAAAGCAAGAAGGGAGACCTCGTGATGATGGAAAAATTTCTATACTTCTCTTATCCATTGAAGCTTTGAGCCTTCTCCCACCCCCCCCCCCCCCCCCCCCCCCCCCCCCCCCCCACCCACCACATTTTCATTTTCTCTACCCCTTGATACGCCTTTGTTCCATACGACCAAAACGATAGGATAAAATTTTCTAGATAACCACCAACTCTCCTGAACTACCATGCCAATTTTTCCTGACATCCGATGGCTCTACAAGGTCGCAGAAATTCAAAAAGCACATTTGAAGCAAGGGAAGCAAGGAATGTGGCCAATGGAGAAAATAGTGCTATAGGAATTGGTGAGACCCTCGTCACAACAAACTTGGGATAGGTAACATCTCATCGGTTTGGGAAATTTTAATATTTTATAAGCTTATCACTTTATTTGGCTTTAAACGATTATAAATGCATTCTAATGAAAATGCATATGAACTGTTGCTTAGAAAAATAATCTAAGTAATATTATAATTAAATATTAAGCAAAAAAATATTTTACTTGAAAAATATTATATACTTTTTATTAATAAAATATTTTAATTATGGCTTATTTTGCGATATTCATTGTTATTTACTTAAAGACGTATGTGATCATAATAATACAAAAATGATAGACGTTGTTAGGGAAGGAAATATTTTATAAATTTTTAAATCAAAGTGACTATCTCTATTTCATTTTGTTAATGCCAAATATATGTATATGAATTTTATAATAATTTATGAAAAGTTATTTAGATAATATCATAAAATAATCAATACATTAAATCAATGAAAAATTGTATAGAAAAATATATACTAGACATGCATAAATTAGATATGTGAAAATATAATTTGATGTTAAAAAGATGAAAAACAATTACACATTATTTTTGCATTGCTTGAAATAAAATATTCAAAAAAACAATCAGTATTGTACTTAGGACATAACTAAATGAAAATTGATATTTCTAGATAATGTTGAAAGTTTGGCAAATGGTCAGACATCGTTGATTAAACCATAGAACATGAGTAGAATAAAATAAAAATAATTTTCTTGCTAAAAACACATGTAATGTTAATATTAATGATTATATTAGTGAGAATGTTAGTATCATGAGTTGACCCACGTATGAATCATCGAGATAACCTAACCTAAAATATCATGAATGTTGAAGTGAAAACAACTATGAAATACTCGACAACCATGAAATTATCTGTATTAGAAAATTAAATAAATATCAAAAGTTTGTAGGACTTGTTGGACATTGATAAGAATTTATCGATACAAGTTCTAAAGACTAAACAGACTTGGAAAAGCATTTAAAATCGTCCTAAGCGCGGGTTAGGGCATGGCAGTGCATGAATTACTTGCGATGGGCATAAATGTCCATATTATTTTTTTGGGTGAAAATAGAAAATTTTTCATAAGGATAAAATAGACTTCTCATAATTAATCAGATTCACGAAATGACTTGCAGATCTTGAAAAAGAGTTGCAAGAAGAAAACGAAACCCTAAAAATAAGGTGGATCTTAAAAGAGAAATCCTAGACTTACGTGGGGTTGCTTCTTAGGCTAAAAACACTTGCTGCTATTTTTTTTAAAATTTGTGCACGCATTGATGGTTGCATAGGAAAGATTGATTGTGCTTGCAGCAGTTAGATCTAATTGTAAATATATAATTAGGATAATAAGAGGAAAGATTGGCTACCCCTCTCCCACAGCTAGACGCAGAACGTTGCTCTAAGGGGGATTGTTTTGTACTGCCGCAAGAAGCTTTGGACCGGCCCCAATGATGAGAGGTTGCTCAGTGAAAAATCCGTTAGGCAGGAGGAGGCAGGAGTGCCAGGGGGGCTCTGGCTATAAATCTCTCAAGCGCTCTTAAGAACTACCTTACCCTAGCACGAATGTGGATGGGATCCTAGAGTCCTTAGTACTAGTGAAGGATAGAAATCTTGGAGGGTTTTCTTTCTTTTGCATAAACAGAATGGATTTTTTAGTGAACGGAGGTTTATCTTTTGCGTAAGAAGAAGGGAAAAATCACTATAAACAACTTCGTGAAATATATTTTACCAAAAGATTGTTTTCTCTGTCTTTGTGTTGTGCCCTAAAATTATGCGAAGGAACCTGTGATAATGGGTTAATTAACGAAGTTGCTTTTATATGTCATAACTTAATGTGATGGGTGGTCCCGGTAAGTTGGGAGCTTCTCTCAAGAGATTGAACAAAATGTTAATTAGGAAAAATTAGCAAGAGTCGAGCATTAACTTACCTAGGGTCAGGTCTTAAAACCTTGATTAGAAACTATCTTAAGGGAAAGGTGCGGCAGTTGTGACAGAGCTCCATTAGGGTTCCTTGAATCCTAACTAGTTACTAGAAAAAAGCGTTGCACTCCATGAACCAAAGGTAACTACGATCACTCCAGTCAAATGAGAAGCCCTTGTGGGACACCTCCGATGGAGTTAGCTGATGTATAGAGACCTCAGTTGTCAAATTAGGACCCCAAGCTTACAGGTTGATCCTCGTGGGGATGGCGGGTACCTTTCGTTATAGGGTGGGCTCTAGGAAACCTAGATGATAGACCTCGTGCATTCTCACGATTGCCGAGGTGAAGCCATCTAGGATAGTTCCCCAATGAACCACTAAAACGTGCTACCAGGAAATTATTGGCCAAACAATATACATATCTACGTTGAACTCTACGGATGACGAGTGGAGAAGAGAAATGATGAGGATACTTGATCACCTATATGATCCATCCCTTGTGAATGGTGAAAGAAGATGGTTTCGGAATGAGCGTTATTGTTACACAGAAAAGGTGTAAGGTGGATACATTATTTGCCCTTAGTAGAATTTTCCTACAATGCATCATATCACTAGAGTATTTAAATGACTCCATTTCAAGCATTGTATGGGCAAGATTATTTAACGCCATCGAATTTCTCTAATCTAACCTTAAAGGTTGAGGATTCTAAGAAAATGCTAGAAGACATGGATGATCAGGTCAAAACTATCAGACAAGACATCCAAGCTACCAAAGGCCGCTAGAAAGCTTATGCTAATCTAGGACGACAAGAGCCTATCTTCCAAGAGGGAGACATGGTTTTCATCTGTGTATGCCCAAAGAAGCGTTCTCTATCATTAGGAAAGTTTAAAAAGTTGAGTCCAAGGTATTGTGGACCATACAAGGTTCTCAAATGCCTATAAATTGCAACTTCTTGATCATGTGAAAGTCCACAATGTATTTCACATTAGTCTTCTGAAAGCTTATGTTGCAAATCAAGATCGTATTCTTGATGACCATCAAATTGTAATGCCTAGTCAAGGAGCCCTTGAACTCTAGCCTGATAGGAGTCTAGATGTAAAAGAGAAACCTGTGAGAAACAAAACCGTTAGAGAGTATCTTATCTAGTGGAAATACTATCTCAAGGAGGATGCCACCTAGATAGAAGTGACAACTCTAGAAAAACAGTTTCCCTAGTTCTTTTCGAGATGAGGACATCTGGATTCCTCTAAGGAGGAGAGGATGTAATATTTCTACCACAATGCTTTATATCAAGAAACGAATTCGAGCTTGAGGCATTTTAAAAATTACTTGTCGAGCTATCACAGAAGTAACCACACTTAATTTTCTTGATATCTATTTTCACATTAAATCAATTTTGCAATATGACATGAGAAGACGCCTCAATGCTCCCAGCCAACAAAAAGTAAAGATGCCTCGTAAACAATATTACGACGGCTTGATCATATATTTTTTCTTGCATTCTATTTGATTTGGTATTCCTGATTCCATTTAATGCATTGGCAATAATCACATTGATTTCGTAATCGCAAGACAATTCACAAAAGCCTCAATCGGTAGACGAAGAATGCACCAGCGAGAGCATGATATTGAGTAAGTTAAGTGTCAAAGACTATGACATGACTTTATATACTAGATAAGTCATGAAGTAACTAGGCCAAAAACCACCAGATGAAGTCGTTTTGAAGAGAAAAAAGCATTTTTGAAAAAATAGGTCAAAATACATGACTTTTTATGCATAGAGGAAGATAAAGCATTAAAAAATCATCCCCATGACACCATCCAACAGGTAAGTAACCAAAATGAATATTTAATAAAGCTCAATTGGCTTTTGACAAGTAGTCAAATGAATCAGTCGATTGTATGCTCCCTGTCATGCCTATAAATATACCCCCTCTCCTTCACAAAAAAACAATAAGGAAGACCTCTTGATGATGAAAAAAGATTATATGCATGTCATTAAGAAAATATTTTAATTATGGTTTATTTCCTAATATTTATTGTTATTTAGTTAAAGATGCATGTGACCATAATAACACAAAATAGTAGATGTTACTAGGAAAGGGAATATTTTATAAAATTTCCTTGAAAATGACTATTTTCATTTCATTTTGCTAATGATAAATAGATATATATAAATTTTATAATAATTTATGGAAAATAATTTATATAATATCATGAAATAATCAATGCGTTAAATCAACGAAAAATTATATAGAAAAATATATACTAGATACGTATAAATTAGATGTGTGGAAATATAATTCGATGTTTGAAAGATGAAAAAAAAATTACACATGGTTTTTGCATTGCTTAGAATAAAATATTCAGAAAAATAATCAGCATTGCTGTTAGGATATAGCTAAATGAAAATTTGATATTTCTAGATAACGTTGAAAGTTCAAAAAATAGTAAGATATCGTGGATTAAACCATAGAATATGAGTAGAATAAAATAAAAAATATTTTCTTATTGAAAATACATGTAATGTTAATATTAATTATTATATTAGCTAGAGCGTTAATATCATGAGTTGACCCACGTATGAATCAACAAGATAACCTAACCTAAAATATCGAGAATGTTGAAGCAAAGAAAAACTATGAAATACTCGACAACTCTGAAATTATCAATATTAGAAAATTAAATAAATATCGAAAGTCTATAGGACTTGTTGGACATTGATAAGAATTTATTGATACAAATTCTAAAGTCTAAACAGACTTGGAAAAGCATTTGAAATCTTGCTAAGCATGGGTCAGGGTAGGGCAGTGCAGGAATTACCTGCCATAGGCATAAATGCCCATATTATTTTTTAGGGTAGAAATACTAAATTTTTTATAAGGATAAAATAGACTTCTCATAATAAAGCAGATTCACAAAATAACTTGCGGATCCCGAAAAAGAGTTGCACGTAGGAAACAAAACCCTAAGAATAAGGTGGGACCTTAAAAGAGAAACCCTAGATTTGGGTGGGGCTGCTTCTTATGCTAAAAATACTTCTTGTTGTTTCTTTTTTATTTGTGCATGCATTGATGGTTGCATAAGAAAGATTGATTGTGCTTGTAACAGTTAGATCTGATTGTAAATATATAATCAAGATAATAATAGGAAAGATCATGCTATGCCTTCCTTATGCCTAGACACAGAACCCTGCTCTAAGGGGGATTATTTTGTACCGCAATGAGGAGCTTTGGATCGGCCCCGGCAGCGAGAGGTCGCTCTGTGAAAAATCCGTTAGACAAGAGGAGGCAGGAGTGCCAGGGGGCTCTGGCTGTAAATCTCTTGATTGCTCTTAGGAATTGCTTGACCCTCGCATGAATGAAGATGGATCTTGGAGTCCTCGGTAATAATGGAGGGACGGAAATCTTGGAGGGTCTCTTTTCTTCTATGCAGACAGAATGGGTTTTTCAGTGAACGAATGTTTATCTTCTACGTAGGCAGAAGGGGAAAATCATTGTAAATAACTTTGTGAAATTTGTTTTGTCAAAAGAATGTTTTCTCTGTCTTTGTGTTGTGCCGTAAAATTACGCGAAGGAACCTTTGATAATAGGTTAATTAATGAAGTTGGTTTTAAATGTCATAACTTAATGTGATAGGTAGTTAGAAAACTAAAGAAAACCATTTGTGGGAAGCCAGTGGGTGAGATCCCTGATGGATCCATCCTACGGATGGGTGGTCATAGTAAGTTGGGAGCTTCTTCAAAAGATTGAAAGAAATGTTAATTAGGATAAATTAGGTATAAATGAGCGTGACTTACCTAGGGTTAGGTCTTAAAACCTTGATCAGAAATTATCTTAGGGGAAAGGTGTGGTAGCTACGCTAAAACTCCATTAGGGTTCCCTGAATCCTAACCAGTTACTAGAAAAAAGCATTGCACTCCATGAACCAAGGGTAACTATGATTGCTCCATTCGGATGAGAAGCCCTTGTGGGATACCTCCGATGGAATTATTTGATGTATAGAGATCTCGGTTGTCAAATTAGGATCTCGAGATTGTAGGTTGATCCTCATGGGGACGGTCGGTACCTTTTGTTACAGGGTGGACTTTGGAAAACCTAGACGATAGACGCTATGCATTCTCGCGAGTGCCCAGGCGAAGCCATCCAGGATAGTTTTCCAATGAACCACTAAAATGTGCTGCCAGGAAATTATTGACGGGCGTGTGATAGATCCATGCAACCTTTTATATCTATTGTCATTGTTAAGGTCCAATAGATGATTGAGAGTGTTTGTCCCTTGGCCTTGCAATTCTCAAAGTTTCATTTCCATAGTCTCTAGGTCAAAGAGGAGATATCAAAATTTGGAGCTTGTTGGAAGTTGTCAAACTCAAGCTTAGAGATCATTTGAGGCATCTCTTGAGCCCTCAAGTCTCTCCATTGTGCTTGGAGTCGTCCATTCTTTTTTTCACTTGTTGCTAGACTAACTAGATGACTTGATCAATTGGATCATGAATAGGGGTGTTTTCAAGGTCTATGATTCTACTAGGACATATATTGGGATGTCTTGCGTAATCGCATGTACCTACATCATGGATTATTTCAAGCCCTAGGTATCACTCTAGTTTCTATTCTGTCCCTCATTTCTAGGACTCTTTCCTTGATTGAATATTGAGCAAGCATAGTTTTTATGATTCGCTTGATGCATGTGAATTGTGCACAAACATGTTTTCTTCTTTTCACACAACTTGTGATTTCAAAGAACTACAACTTTACAACATTTATTGGACAATCATTATTAAGTAGTCATTGTAAAATTTTCCCAATCTCATGTGATTTGGTCCTTCTCAAAGCATGCTTTTTTTTTTACTCCTTGGGTTCACCTACATTGCTTGTGTGGATGGGGGCTTATGTATACATAATAATGTAATTTGCATTATGTGCCCTATGACTATACATGTGGGATGGGTGCAGGGGAGTTTTTGTGTACTAGTGTAGCATATGTGGGATGTGTATCGCACTCAAGCATTGTGTGAATGTATGAAGGTGAATTGCATATTGCATGGTGCATTAGCATGTAGCATGCTAAAGTTAGTTTGAGAGGGTGAATTTTTTGCACAATGGAACTGCACGAGGGTAGTAAATTGCACTAATAGTGGCCAGTTATGCACACTAGGATAGGTGGTTCTGGGTTGAGTTTAGTGCCTTAAGTTGGTGGGATTGCAAGGTGAAAAAGGGACATGCACATAGTAATGCACTAGTGGATTTATATGTACTATGATGCTCGGGGGTGCAATAGAATATGGTAGCCCTGTATGGGTTATTAGTGTGCTTAAAAGGTTTGGATTGTGCAAGTATTACTTGCATGGTATGTGTTGGGGACTACATGGAGTGCATCTAGGATACACATCAATGTGCTAGGTTGGTGGACAAGGTTTTTGCACTATGAGATGGGGACTACGTGGAGTGCATCTGGGATATGCATGAGTGTGTTAAGTGACTGGACTAGGTTTTTGCACAATTTATGTGCACAAGGATAGACCACTGTAGCCTACACATTACATTACAAGTGAGTATGGTGCAACTAGAATGCTTTAGTCCTCAAAACTCGAATGTACACATGTGAGTTTGTGCACAAAAGTGAGTTGCATGAATATATGAGTATGCTTGCTAAAGAATCATGTACACTTGTGCACTCTTGCTAAGATCACTAAGTGTTTCCTAATGTGGAAAAGAGGGTGCACCAAAATTCTAGTGAGCTATTCTCTATCAGTGAGAATTCTAGGATGCAGTAATTGAGTAGTGTACTTAGTGCCAATATGCACTAAGGTAGGATGACTTTACTAAGGCGCATGATATAGTAGTGCATGCAAGTGCACTCGGGTAGAGTTTCAAGTGTGCTTGACAAGTTCCACTTCATCCTTAATACCCAATGGAGTCCTTCTTTCCGATAGGATAGGAGTCAATGGACTTGAGAGAAGGATATTTCTTTTAGTCATGCACAATTAAGGGTGATCTACTTCTATGTGCTCTAGTTAATGTGTGAGAGGTATGTGCAAAGAGTCTCTTATTGCTTCTAACTCCAATGGACAAGTGCACTCGAGTAATGCACAATGATCGCATGTGTTGCATGCTGTGGTAGCAACTACACTAAATTTGAGTAGGTGTAAATTGGGTGCCTTGTGTAGTAGTGCATAGTAGTGCACTACATGCATGCTTAGTTGTAATGAGGTGGATGCTATGGTGTGCTAGGTACACTTGTGATGGGTGTGCACTAAGCTATGTGTGCAAAGGCAATGGATTGGTGCACAAGGATCACAAGTGCACAAGGGTACTAGGATGTAGTGACATAGGATTAATGCCCGTGTGTGCACTTGGTGTACTAGTGCATGTGTGTCACTAGGTTGGTGCACATGAAAAGATTCTTGAAGAGAGGGTTATGCCTTGTGGTTGGATTAGATTGGTATGTGAATGATGCCACAAATTATTCATATGATGTGGGTGTGTGCACACTAGTGTGCATGGTGCTCTATGCCAAGTGCTTGTGGAAGTGTGTTTTTGTGCACCAATGAACACGTGCACTTGTGTCGCACTAGAGTGGCTTATGGATAGTGAGATGTCCTAAGGATTTGTGTCTTTCTTTTCATGTAAGGTGATTGCTCTAGGGTGAGGCACACTTGGGCAAGACAATGGTGAACTATGACAGTGTGCTAGTGGGTGGTGCCTTGGTGTCTTGTGCAAGTGCACTAGGTGATGTGGATAGGGGGTTTGCATTATAATGCTTAAGTGTAGAGTAAGGTATGATGCAATGTGCTTGTGGCATAATGCATCTTCTACATCAACACCCTATGAACTCCCTTTGTGCTAATAGGATGAGAGTCAAGGAGTTTGAGATAAAGAAACTTCCTGTCAAAAGTTGTGGTATGATGATGCTATGTACTGGATGTGTTAGGTGTGCTAGTGCATGTGTTGACTTGTGTACTATGGTGTAGGATGTGTATCCTAGTGCAAGTGTGCTCTAGGATCTTTATAGTGTAAATCAAGTCTCTACTATCCATGTGAACATGGGTGCATTGTATGTAGTGTCATTTGGTGCACTAGGGTGATGTAAAACAACTTATGTGGGTTTGTGTGCACTGAGAAGAAAGGTTTTAGCACAAGTGTTCATAGATGTGTGTGTGAATTGAAGCCTATGGACATAAAGGAGCACACGAGTGCCCATGTGTGTGTACAAGTTCATCCAACGGATGTACTATCAGGCACTGTTTTCCTTTGGTACTTCCTTTCGATCCTCCCTTTCCAATCGAGTGGATGCAAGGTTGAAAAGACAACGGAGAGTTTTTGTTGTACACTACTATGTTTAGGTGGTGTGCATTATGTGGTCTTAATGCAGTGTCAATGCAAGTGTTTATGCCCAAGGTGCAAGGGTGCGTGGAAGGTGGGTGGGCACAAAGATGTGTGTGTGTGTGTGTGTGTGCACTATATAGAGGATTATTGGTGATATAGCACGTGGATTATACTCGATGAGGGTTAATATGCACTATTACGATTCACAAAGCTTGTATAGTGTGTGGCAAGGGAGAAAGAGTCACCTTCTCCCTTCCCTACTCCTCCTTCCAATCCTTCATTCTAAGTAGGGTGGATGATCAAGTACACAGGAGGGTTGTATTTTTGCTCACAATCCCACACACGTGATGACCTATAACTATTGTGGACTATGCAAAAAAGGCATAAAAATAGAAAAACACTTTATTGATTGTGAACATGAGAAAGTGCACACATATGCTTCCAACAATTACAATGCTCATAGTGCCATTAATGCATCACACAAAAGGAGGTGTGTGCATATACATCTAGCTTGTAAGTGTAGTGCACATGATTATCATTCAATGCACTACTTAAAGAAAAAAATCAGCACATACTTGTTCCATGCAATTAAGAATAGATTCTTCAAAGAAATTAAAAAGGTTCTCCAAGGCTATTGGTGCATAATCTATAGCCTTTGGCTCCTTCCCAATCTCTTTCTTGTTCACAGCATGCTCTCTCTTCCCTTTGATTGAGTGGTTGAAGTGGGCTAGTGAGGTGGGGTCCATGCTTGACAATAAACCTTCTACCTCTACCATCATTTAATGCATCACATGATCATACTAAAAACATACCTGAACCTTATCTTGGTGCTGCATGGCCATGGTCTCTTGGTTGCTCCTGCCCTTTTGTAGTGGTCCTTCCTTTGTGACCGGCAGTTCTTGGCTCCTCCTCTCTCACCATAGATGGTTCCTACTATCCAATAATGGTGCATGGCTATGGCACATAGTCAAAAGAAAGAGGGAGTTAGGAGAGATAAGATGTCAAAATTATGGTGGTTATGAAGATAATGGCAAGTAATGATTGTAGGTATCTTCATGGGGCAATCTTGATGATGTTGGAGGTGACACGGTTGATGATGATGATGATAACACATAACATCATGATGATGTTCCTAGACCATGAAGATGATGCATGCCATGATAATCACAAGAAGGCTATTGAGATGACGATCCCATTTGTGATGATAGTAATGAGGGTTGTGAAGGCAATATGGAGGATTCCCTCCAATCCGATGTACTAGTGATAACATTCGAATTGGATCTGAATCTATTCCTATTCATCATAGATTTGAGTGACACACTTCATTAAAAACAATTTTCATTCTACTCATCAAAACAAACTCTAGGTGTCAACAACAATTGACAAACGAAACTAATTATTCATATGTACATTTTGAAGTCAATGCAAGAGAACCCCTCCTATTCCACAATGTACAACACATGAGTTACTTCATGACTGATGTACCCTTGGTCCCAACAATAGAACCAAAATGTTGGGCATCACGTGCTAAACAACAAGAGGCTGGATAGACTCTTATTGTTTTAGGATCTTTGATTACAAAGCACGACGACTATCTCTCACCTAGCCTCTTGCACATCACAAATATTATGATCCACTTGTAGTAAGTATGCATAATCTTCCTTTGAGCACGAAATATGTACATTGCAAGCTCTAGGATCCACAATGCACTCCCTTGGTTCTCAAACCCTCTAACAACCTTGCATGCAAGAGATAAGAATGGGCATGAGAAAGTACTAGAGCAAAGAAAAGAGGCTTGAAGACTTGGTCCCTACCCTCACACTCACTCCTTTGCTCTCAATCTCACACTCTCCCTCTCACACACACTCTCGTAATGTTAAAAAAGAAAGAAGATAAGCATAAGAATTTTGCACACACATAAGTAGCTTGTTCTACTCAATATCATCCTTTAAATACATTTAGGTTCGGGTTTTCCCATCCCCCTTAGGCATCCAACCCCTCTTTTGGGCCTTATGACCAGTCATTTCTCTTCTATGCACTTGGACTAGTAAATTGCAAATAAGTTCTACATGTTCAGCCCTTGGTATCTTTTAATGCTAAGTATGACTTGCATGAGAGGGAGCTCAACTCTTGTTATAGCATTCAATACATTGGTTTCTTTAAAAACATGATTTAATTATGGGCCTTTGTGGTCTTCTGATTTTCCTTCATGTCCTTTGCTTTCATGTGGTTAATAGTAATGCTACCAATAGTGGCCTTAGGGAATACAATCCAATGTGGATTTTTTGACATTGGGGCAGGTGTGACACATCTAGTCCTACCAATAGTAGCCTTAGCGGACACAACATGATGGGAGATTGTTGACATTGGAGTAGGTGTGAATGTTTAAGTCTCATGGTCTTGTAAGTGTGGGATAGCCTTCCCATGGAGATGACTCACTTCAATGGAACATTGGCCAATGGGACAAAAATGAAGTGCTTTGGACTCTTAAAGGACTTCTAGATGAAACTTGTAAATATCCTCCTTTTTTTTGGTGAACTTTAATTTAATGAAGGAAGAGAACTATGATATCTTGGTAGGCAGACCTTGGATGTAAAATGCTAGAGTAATGAAAGACTAGGGTAATGTACTAATACTCATTGGGATTCATATTGAAGAAATCCATCTTAGCAATTTGCAAGAGAGAATCATGAAGCGTATCTACGTATGGGTCCCTTAGCAAAAGTATACCTTGCTTAGAGGATGAGCACGATTGGAAGGATATTGTTGCAACCATTTCCCTTGTGCTCTTAGATGACAAAGAAGAGTACAAGAAGATGGTTAAGGAAGTAAGAAAATCGAGAAAGGCTATGGTTGTGGATCTAACCTCAAAGGAAGTCTTTCACACATTAGATTTATGCATGGTAGTAGGTAGCTTTATGCATGGTAGTAGGTAGTATAGGTATTGGATAAATTCTTAGCATGAATTTTTAAGTGCCCACCTATAAGTTGGATAGTAGGTAGTACATGTATCTTTGTGCATGATAGTAGATAGTATAGATATTGGAGAAACTCCTAGTATGAATTTTCAAGTGTCCACTTATAAGTTGGAGCTAATTAAAGTTCATGTAGCAACTCTAGATTCCGAGAAGAACTCCTAAAAACACACAAATGGAAGTGGATGAAGGTGTATTAAACCTCAAATAACTATGTCCTTTTGATAAAAGATGAAGGTGTATGACTTAAACCTCAACAAAAAATGTGCCCTTTTGAACAAAGATAATGATCTAGCTGACAAACCATATGTTGATATAACAAGTCGTCCATAAGAAAAGACTCAAACAATGAGCTTGTTAATGAAGAATGAACATGAAGTCTCAATCGCTAAGAAGAGTCTGTTAAACCCCAATATGATTGCGAAACCAAATGAGCCTACTGCATTGCTCGAGGGGTAAGCATTGAATCTAAACTCAAAGATGAGAAACTAGCACTGTGTTTCTAAGTTAGGCGCAGAGATACCCAATCTGAAGTAGATCCATACAGCACCTAGTTCAAAGAGAATGGGAAACAAGAGGGATGCGCCGCTCAACCCCTCTGCTAGTAGGGCATAGTCCCATTTTGGTCCCCTAAAACGGTATGCATCGGGCTCTTACTTAGCGATACCTAAAGGTCAAACGATGGTAAACCTTGTGAGAAGCCTCCCAGTTCTCTGGGACCACCCTGTCGTAGGACAGACTCATCAGGGGTTTTGTCCACCAGCTTCCCTTGATAGCTTTAGTTTATCAATTAGGTCATATCGCATTTATGTGTGACATTTAAAATCAACTTCATTAATTAAGCCTTTTAGGGGTTCATGCTCGTTCACGTAATTTACAACACAAACACGAATACAAAGCAAGCAATCCTTTGACAAACAAGTTCAACCAAGTTCCTTAACTTATCTTCAAGTTAATCTTTGTCTTTTCTGCCCATACAGGAGAAATTACATATTCCCTTCTATCCAATAGAACTACCCAGTCCAAATCACGTGGCACCATAATTTCCATCCATTATCTAGAATAGGATCTTCCAACACTACAGACGTTGGGCTCACGACAGTCTACAACTCTGTTTTGGACTAGGCAAGGGGTATCCAGAGCTCCACTGACCCCAAGTGACCTAAGAGTGAGACATAACTTCCGTGGTTGGCCTTTTCACCACTCGACCTTTGGCCCATGAATCGAGCAGTGCCCTCTCGGGTTGAAACACGACATGACCTTGGAGATGATTCACTTGCGCAAAATATCATTCCTTGTTTAATCCAATTAAGAACCAAGCACAATCAAGGCAATCATCCTAATATCATCTTCCAAGAAAACATTCCTTTATTTTCCTGTAGCAACTTGTCATTATAGCCCCTATCATGAATTTTCGAACAATCACAAGCACTTGGAATAACATCCCACAATCAGTTTAATGAAAAAGGATTTAGGATGTTATTCAATCAATCAACAAAAACAATGGTATCCTTTTGCAACATTGCAAGAGTGGTCACGATAACCTTTCCATCACATATTTTCTCTCCCCCTTGGGATCAGGAGCAGTTCTTAGCACACCCTTCTTTCGTCTAAGGCATATGTTAAGGTTCCAAACATTGTACAAGACATAAGTTCTATTAATCACTTACATTGATTGATACCCTAAATTGGATTGGTGAAAGTCGTAGTTATCAATGGATCTTAAAACATTCCAGTATTAATCCTTATGATTAATTTCTTGTACTAGCTCTTAGCCAAGCCATGAAGCAAACAAGAAATTGTTCTCATATATCAAGCATGTTATAGGCCTAACGTGTAAATACTTGATAAGATAAGTGTGATGATTTCAAATAACTAGACTCTGATAAGCCTTGCGTTGAGCTACAATCTAGTTTTTCTTAATATTTGGGCTCTTAGGCTAAGTACTTTTGAAGTATCCAAACTTTAAACTAGAACTTTCTATTCATGATTCTTAATGTTATATTCTTTTAGCAATTATGTTATTTGTAACCCTTGATTGAGCTTTAACATGGCACATGTATGCACAATCTTTTAATGTCATTGTTTTAACAACTATATCATTCTTAACCCTTGATTGGTTCCTCCTTGTAATTGTGCTTATCAATAAATAGGCCATATGCAACTAAGTTGGGTTAAAAGGAACAATCAGAATGCCAAATTATAATAATAGAAATAAGTTCAAGCTAATCCTTTGCATGAAATCGAAGTGATATAGCCTATGACTCACGAATAGGGAAGATGGCAATTCGTACATGGGTATTCAAAAATGGCTTAACCATACCCAACGATGCATTTGTATTGATGGTAATACCTTGATTGATGGCTCCACTTTCAGACACGTGGGATTTCCATTGGTGCATATCATCCTACATTTTGGGGCCATACTTCAGCTTGTAAATCTCTTTTTCCCTTTCTCTCATTGGAGAGATGGTGTGCTGGGGTGACTCTCCTCTATCGCAAAAAGGGGGTTTAACCCACATAAGTTAAGGAATAAGTTGCGGGGGGGGGGGGGGGGGGAGACGGAGTGTGTGGTCACACTCTAAGGAGGGGAAGAAGAGGAGTTTCTCTCTCTCTCTTTCTCTCTCTCTCTCTCTCTCTCTTTCCCCCTCTCTGTCACACACCCTCTCTCTCTCCCTCTCTTCTTCTTCTTCTTCTTCTTCTTCTTCTTCTTCTTCTTCTTCTTCTTCTCTCTTCTCACTTCTTGGTAGCAAGGGTGCTCTCTCTCTCTCTCTCTCTCTCTCTCTCTCTCTCTCTCTCTCTCTCTCTCTCTCTCTCTCTCTCTCTCTCTCTCTCTCTCTCTCTCTCTCTCTCTCTCTCTGGCAAAAGGGGGGCAAGGTTAAGGTGGTAATTCCTCCTCCAAGGCTTCCTATCTACCTTCCCATTGGGGGGGGGGGGGGGGTTATAAGGGGGAGGGATGGTGTATTATTGGGGGGCGAAGTGAAGTGGTGGTCTTCCCCACCCACCACCTGTTGGAACGCCTGTGGTCTCTCCCTCATTGTTAATGGATTCCTCCCTTCTTGTCATCATCGTCGCCAACTTCTCTTCCTCCCGCCTCAACATCGATGTCAACCTCCTCTTTCTCTCTTTCCCCCTTGCCACCTGTCGGGCGATGATAGGGGGATTAATAATTTTTTTTTGGAATTATCCTAAAGGGGGGGTAATAGCGAACGAAACATTACACATTGATTGTGTTTGACTGGATTGAGGAGTGTCAATGCACTTACAATAAATTGAAAAACTCTTTGATAATCACACCTATTCTATGAACCCTAGATTTGTCCATTACCTTCCGTGTGCACATTGATGCATCAAAGTTCATCGTTGGAGCAGTTTTGTGCTAATCTAGAGAGCATAACTTGGATTAGCCATTGAGCTTTGCAAGTAGACAACTCATGGATGCAAAAATGAACTACTCCACAACAAAAAGGGAAGGGCTAGCTATGCTGTCCTCTAGCTACACCCTTTACTTTCGTTAATGATCATCAAGTATTGCTTTATCTTGTGAACAAACCCTATGTAACAAGACGCATTGCTTGATGGTTACTTCTGCTATTATAATTTGACTTCTTCATGGTAGTACGCAAGGGCAAACAACATTACATGGCTGACAATATGTCTCACATAAACACAAGAGATGCAGCTCACATGGTATCATATATGACTTACCTAACACGCATCTGTTTAGAATGTCCAGTGAAAGAGATTTGTTTAGAGTAGATCTTACACCTTATTGGGAAGATGACACCACATTATTGAACATGAATTGCTTGAACGTTCGATCGAGAAGGCTAGGCTAAAACATCACATTCTAAGGATTCAACCTTATTAGTTGATTGCTAGCTGACTCTATCGATTAGGAGACATGATGGACTATTCAGGAGATGTGTCCGTGAGCATGAGATGCATAATGTGCTTATGAAAGTGTTGAGATATCGAGCTCCACTCGTGATACGCCAGGGTGACTGTTGTGTATTTATGTCACCGACTTGTCAGTTGCAGACGCGGTTGGTACACCGCCCATGAATAATAGCTACATGATAGCTATCCTTATCTACTCTAGTTCGTGGCTCAGTTAGTATGCCACCTTAGTTAGTTGAGTTTGGTTTGAAACCCATATATAGGGTTCTTCTATTTCTTTGTACCAGAGTTCTTTTGGCTTACACAACTAAGAAGAGGAAAACTGTTTTCAGCCTCCATCCTTGTGTGTCTTCCCCCATTGTGCAAGCGAGACTCCTTCCTTCTCTCCCACAATCTTGACATGGTATCAGAGCCTTGTTCGTGGTAAGGAGCTCAACAAAGCAAGCCAAGCTCGCGGTGTTCTGGTAAGAGGAGCAGTGTTGCTTTCATTTTCTGTTTTGGGAGCAGATCTCTGCAGGTAGCACAGTCGAAAAGTGCAGGAGTGCATTGTCTCAGGTTGAGACGCCCTTCGAGGTGAAGCAAGAGGGCAGTATATGCTGCGGGGCGGGGCTTTAGCCCTTGGCGACCTTGTTTTCTTGATTTGAGGCCATTTCAGGGCTTGTTTTGGAGGCGGAAGTTTTCTGCACGCACTCAGAAAAAGGCCCAGTTTTATGCTGTGCAGCCACTGTTCTACAGGTCGGTGAAAAGTTACTGTAGAAATTGCATCGTATGCTTATGCGCAGAGACATTGGGAGTTACAGAATCATCCCTATTGCCTGTTGATGCAAAATCGTCACTAGGAAGTGATTGTGTGGTCAAATACCACTTTCGCCAGTTTTGCAGATTTTCCCTTGTGAGGGTGAAGCTGTGTTTTTTGCAGTGACAGAATTTTTTGCAGTGTTCTGTAATGGCATCTGATTCTCTTTCACAGATTGTCACTGAAAATCTTGACAAGAACAACTTCCAAGCATGGAAGTTTAGAATGACGAATTTCCTTATGGGAAAAGGATATTGGGAATTTGTTGCAGGAAATGAAGAAGAACCAGTTCTTCCTGATGTTCCCAATCAACAGCAAATGCAAGCATTTAAAACATGGCATGAGAGAGCCAGGAAAGTTATGTACTGGTTGTCTATCAGCATTTCAGACTCTATGATTGTGCATATTCAGGATGCAAGTACGCCAAAGGAGGCATGGGATACTTTGTCAAAAATGTATAGCACAAATACGCAAGCCAGGAAAATGCAGCTCAAGCAAGAGTTGCATAATGTGCAAAGAGAAAATATGAGCATCAATGACTACCACATGAAGGTGAAGAAGATTGCAGATGCACTTGCTTCCATTGGGTCACCAGTGGAAGATGATGATTTAGTTTCTGTGACCTTGAATGGTCTAGGAAAGGATTATGCACAGTTTCGGACATCCATTTTAGTTCGTGAAAGATTTCCTGATTTTGAGGAGTTGATTGCTCTTCTAATTTCTGAGGAGCAGAGAAATGGTGGTGCATCTTCTTCAGGAGGAACTTCAAAAGAAGGTGTCTTCTACTCAAATGCTGGAAGAGGTAGAGGCAGAGGTAGAGGAGGCCGATTTGGAGGCCATGGTAGAAATCAGAATATGCAGCAAACTCAAGAAAACCAGTCCTATTGAGGAGGACGTGGTAACTCTAGAGGCAGGGGGAGCCAAAGAGGTCGTGGTGGATGGCAAAGAGGTCAAAATGCAAACAGTAATGTTGAATGCTACTACTGTGGTAAAATGGGTCATATGGCTAAAGACAACTATAAAAAGCAGAATGACATCATGAATGGAAACTGCAACAAGGGAATTATGCATCTTCTAGCAGACAGGGTGATGACAGAAATGAGCATTTGTTCATGGTGCAGCACATGAACAATTCTGTGACAAGTGCAGAAGAAAGCAATGATGTATGGTATGTTGACTCAGGTGCATCAAACCACATGACAGGTCATGCAGAATGGATGGAGGATGCAAGGAAAATGGAAAAACCAGGATTTGTGGAGACTGGTGATGATACTGCACATCCTATTGTGCAAATTGGAAAAATTCCCTTGTCTATGCAGGATGGGAAAAAGAAATACCTGTCCGATGTATTTCATGTCCCGAATATCACCAAGAATCTGGTTTCTGTCGGTCAAATGGTTGAGCAGGGCTTGCAGGTCAGATTTAATCCTCATGGATGCTTTGTTGAGGATATGAAAAATAAAGGTCGCTTGATAGCAAAAGGAAAGAAGAAGGGCAGAATGTTTACGTTGGATGCATACATGTCTGAATTGAGTGCAGCAATGTTTGCACATGGGACCGGTGTAGTTGCAGATATTGATATCTGGCATAAACGCATTGGTCATGTTAATGTACAACGACTTAAATCAATGCAGGCCCAAAATATTGTTGCAGGTTTGCCGAAATTCAAGGTTGCAGAAATGCATAAGGTATGTGAAGCCTGTCAGTTTGGAAAACATGCAAGGAAACCATTTCCTAGACATGTTCAAGAGAGTGAGAAGCCATTGGAATTAATCCACTCTGATGTGTGGACAACTAAAGCTGCATCTCTTGGAGGCTGTCATTATTTTGTCAGTTTTATTGATGACTATAGCAGAAAAGTTTGGGTGTATTTTATGAAAAAGAAAAGTGAAGTTTTTGGGCATTTCAAAACTCTTAAAGCGATGGTTGAAAAAGAAATAGGCCTGCAGATAAAATGCCTAAGGTCAGATGGAGGGGGAGAGTACCTCTCAAATGAGTTTGCAAGGTTCCTGCAGGAGCATGGCATAAAGCAGCAATATTCATGCAGTTATACCCCACAACAAAATGGAATTGCAGAAAGGAAAAACAGGCATATTGGAGAGGTATCTCGTGCCATGGTCAATGAAAAAGACTTGCCAGATTTTTATTGGGCTGAAGCAGTTGCTACAGCAGTCTACATAATGAACAGGACTCCCACTGCAGCAATACATGGAATGACTCCAGAGGAGAGATATACTGGTAGGAAACCAGATATTTCTCATTTGAAAATTTTTGGTTGCATTGCCTATGTACATGTGCCAGATGAGTTGAGATCCAAGTTGGATCCAAAAGCTGAAAAGTGCATCTTTATTGGTTACTCTCTGCAGCAAAAAGGGTATAGATGCTATAACCCTTCTACTCGTAAGTTTACAGTGAGTAGAGATGTTGTTTTTGATGAGATGAGTAGCTGGTATAAACCAGTAAATGTGATTGATGATGTAGATGCACAAAATGGTAATGCTGCACAGAATTCACAGCAGCAGTCACAAAATATTAGTGGACCTGGAGCGTCCTCTAGCAATGGTTCACATTCTTCGCCATGGACAGGCAGATTGAGATCAGGAGAATCTTCTCAAAGCAATGCAGATAGTGGTATGCAGGTATCACGAAAAGGAAAAGAGAAGGTTGATCAGCCCATGGTTGATGTGAATACAGGTCACTCTTATGTGGATGATGAATCCAGTGGCTCAGAACAGAGCATTGATGATGAGTTGGGTATTCCTTCTATTGTTACACCTGGAGTAAGGAAGACCAGGGATGTTTTGAGAGCACCTGGGAGTGAACCTACTTTGCGCAGGTCTACGAGAGCTAGGTATCCTGTGGATAGGCTGAAATATGATGGATTTATAGCCATTCACTATGTATATATGGTCAAAGTGATACAGGAACCAGAACCCACTTCTTTTGAGGAAGCCATGGGAAAAGAAAAATGGGAGAAAGCCATGGATGAAGAAATGGATGCCTTGGAAGCTAATGCTACATGGGAATTGGTACCTTTGCCTAAAGGTAAAAATGCAATTGGCTGTAAGTGGGTTTATAAGGTGAAGCACAATGCAGATGGTTCTGTGAACAGATACAAGGCAAGATTAGTAGTCAAGGGGTATGCACAAACATATGGTATTGACTATGAAGAAACATTCAGTCCAGTTGCAAGGATGGCAACCGTAAGAGCGGTCATTGCTATGGCTGCATCAAAGGGATGGTCTTTACATCAGATGGATGTAAAGAATGCCTTCTTGCATGGTGATTTGCAAGAAGAGGTCTATATGGAGCAGCCACCAGGTTATGTGCATGCTCTTCATCCGAAGTTTGTTTGCAGGTTGAAGAAAGCCTTGTATGGCTTGAAGCAAGCACCTAGCGCATGGTCTGACAAGATAGGACAGTATCTTGTCACTATTGGTTTTCAGATTTCCAAGGCAGATTTCTCACTTTATGTGAGAAAAACAGAGAAAGGTATTAGGCTACTTGTCATTTATGTTGATGATTTGATTATGACAGGTGATAGTGATGAAGATATCCTTAATGTGAAAATGCTATTGAAGCAGAAGTTTGAGATGAAGGATTTGGGAGAGCTGCGTTATTTCTTGGGCATTGAGGTGATTAGATCACCAAGTGGGATACAGCTCTTGCAGAGGCAGTATGGATTGGACATGCTATCCAAATATGGGATGACAGGCTGTAAGCCTATTTCAGTTCCTTTGAAGCAGAATGTGAAGCTGAGCACAGATGCAGGTGAGCTTCTAGAAGACCCTACTATGTACAGACGCATAGTAGGAAGTTTGATCTATATGACTATTACCAGGCGAGATTTGAGCTATGATGTTGGATTGGTAAGTCAGTTTATGCAGGCTCCAAGGAAACCACATTTGGATGCGGCTAGACGCATACTCAGGTATGTGAAGTCCACATTGCAGTATGGACTATTTTATGAGACTGGGGTTCAGATACAGTTGCATGGATACACTGATGCTGATTGGCTGGTAGTATTTCTGATAGACGATCTACCAGTGGATATGTGTTCTCTTTTGGGAGTGCTGCAGTCACTTGGAGCAGCGAGAAACAGCTTACAGTTGCCTTGTCAAGCACAGAGGCTGAGTACAGGGGTGCAGCAATGGCTGCATGTGAGGTAGCTTGGTTGCATAAGCTACTTTATGATATGCATCAGTCTACAGATGGGCCACTTCTCATTTATTGTGACAACATGAGTAGTATACACTTGGAAAATAACCCAGTCTATCATGCTAGAACAAAGCACATTGAGGTGCATTATCACTATGTGTGAGAGAGGGTTTTACTAGGTCTTATTGATCTAGTTTATGTCAGCACAGAGGATCAGGTAGCTGACATATTCACGAAGGCATTGGGCACAGAGAAGCTGCGCAAGTTTAGAGACCTGCTTGGTGTGCAGGATTTGGGATTGAGCTCGAGGGGGAGTGTTGAGATATCGAGCTCCACTCGTGATATGCCAGGGTGACCGTTGTGTATTTATGTCACCGACTTGTCAGTTGCAGACGCGGTTGGTACACCGCCCATGAATAATAGCTACATGATAGCTATCCTTATCTACTCTAGTTCGTGGCTCAGTTAGTATGCCACCTTAGTTAGTTGAGTTTGGTTTGAAACCCATATATAGGGTTCTTCTATTTCTTTGTACCAGAGTTCTTTTGGCTTACACAACTAAGAAGAGGAAAACTGTTTTCAGCCTCCACCCTTGTGTGTCTTCCCCCATTGTGCAAGCAAGAAAGCTTCAAGCGAGACTCCTTCCTTCTCTCCCACAATCTTGACAGAAAGCTCATGGTGGAATTGCTAGAGGACATTTCAATGGGGACACTACAGCATGCAAGGTGCTCCAATCCCAATTGTCGCAGCCTACACTATTCTACAATGCTACTAAGTTTGTGAAGCACTATGACAAGTGCCAACAAACCAAGATCCCTATTTGTAAGGACAAGATGGAGTTGACCCAAGTAATAACATGCCAACCATTTGAAGAATGGGGGATTGATTTCATTGGTCTAATCACTCCTATAGCACAATACTCACAAGTGAGGTACATAATCATAGACATGGATTATCTCACCAAGTGAGCTCAACTAAAAAAAAAGACACTAGGACCACTACCAAATTTCTTTGGGAGAAAGTGATTTCACGGTTCGAAATGTCCCATAGAATTGGTCAGTCAAGGCACACAGTTCATCAATGAAGTGATTGTTCACTTGCTATCCACTTTCTTGATAATCCATCGAAAATCCTCACCATATTATCCTTAAGCCAATGGTCACAAGTTGATGCCACAAACAAAATCCTAGTGACTATCCTAACCAAGGTGGTCTCTACCTCATGCAATGATTGGCACAACAAGCTAATGGTAGCATTATGGGCTTACATGATAGCCTACGACCATAGGAAAGACACCATTCAAGTTGACCTATGGAACTAAAGCAATCTTACCAGTAGAATTCTTCATTCCAAGCTTGAGGCTAGCAATCCAAGAGAGATGGGATGGCAAGGTAGCATGGACAAATCACTTAGTCGAACTAGAATGCCTATCTAAAATTTGACTCATTGAAATCCATGCCATAATCTGTGAAAAAGCATGGCACAAGAGTTGGTTTGACAAGCAAGTCAAAAAACACAACTTTGAACAAGGAGACTTAGTGTTGTTGATACTTTGTTAAGGGTCACAAACAAAAGATGAAGTTCAGGGGGTTGGGACCTTTCAAAGTCTGCAATATTAATATAACAAGCAAGGTGGAGCTTGAAACCCTAGAAGGAGAGGGTATAAGAATTTTTAACGGTAGTCACATCAAGAAGTACTACCCTCCATCCCTCCCAGTATACTATGAATGCATGGACCTAGGCTTTCTTGAAGAACACATAGAAAATGATGTACACTCTTTACCTTCTTCTTTGAAAGAATTTGAGATCGTAGAGGAGTTGATTGCCACTGAAATCTCTCAGGGAAAAGCCTTACATGGGTGGCTAATCATGTCCTTAAAGAAACACAAAGTTCCAATGTTGGCCAATGAACAGGATGACCTAAAAAAGGTCACTAAATGTGAGTCCAATTTCCTACGAAAATGGTACTCTCTTCACGTCCAATGGAAACACGTGGATTGTCAAATTATAACCAATGCAGAGCAAAGATGTGCCATCAAGGATTTTGAATATGACCCCAACCTTGTTTAGAGTCCTAGCCTTGACACAAAATAGACATTAGAGGACAATGTCATATTGAATCCATACTTAGGATCTTGATAGAAGAAGAACTTCATGTTGCTAGCATAACAAATTCAAGTGATCTCTTGACTGATATCTTGACCTATATCACACATGTGGGCATTTGATCACAAGCTACATTTGAGTATAACCTAAACTTCTACAATTGACTCTTGTAACACTAGAGCCCATCAAGAGCATCCCAAACACCCTTCATTCTCCAATCATAGGAAGAATTTTCATCGTTCTAGGAGGGGAGGGAAGGTGAGTTTTGAAGGTGAAAGGTAAATTTTAATTTAAGGAGAATTTTGAGTTAGTGAAAATTTTTTCGTGAAGTCTTGCGTGAAGCATATGGATTGTTGATATGGAAACATTTTGCATCCCTTGGCTTATACATTTTGCTATTTGATAATATTTTCTTCTAATTACTTTTCTTTAAGAAAAAATTTGTCCTTCAAAAGAGAACTCATGGTGGGTTGTTGTGTTATGTTAGGGATCCAAATGGCAGGACTACCATTTACCAAGAAAGAATGGAACAAATATCACCTGACCATGGAAATGCAAGTGTTCAACTAGTTGCGATACCAAAGCATACACAAACTAGAAGAGCTCATGGCAACTGAGGAGGATGTAGCCAGATAGATTATTGAGCAGTGTAAACTAGCCAAATACCTAGAGAAGGTCGGTCAACATATAGATAAAAAAAAGTACACAAAGTTTCTCAAATCCTTCGATGCCACAAAGAACAGTGGCACTATGACAATTAAACAAGGAAACATAACTAGGACTATGGAAGTGGCATTTGGAGTTAGTGGAGAAAGCTCTAGGATTGGTTGAATAGATAGAAAAGAGGCATAGAGAGATGTATATGACATGCTGGGGATGAACAAACAACAAGTGTACATAAATATGTTGGGGTAAAGGCGCCTCCGCCGTGCTGCCCCGTGTATTACTACACTGACAGTACCCGCCACTGCACACTGCACGTGGCGGGCGCTCGTCACGTCACTTTAGTCTTTACATTCATTTTAGTGACTAGTAAATAAAGGAAGGCCCAGTCACACATTGTGACTGTTGGAGTTCCCATTTCTTGTCTCTCTCTTTCTTGCTCTTGCTCTCCCGCCATAGCTCGCGTGCAAGCTTCGATTCTTCTCTCCTTTCAGCTGGTATCAGAGCTTGGCTTCCTCTTGCTCGAGCTCGACTCGGTGCTTCTCTACCTTCGCATCAACTCCCTTCACGCATTGGATCTCCATCCCGGCAGCCATATCCGATCTCCCCAAGCTCCCGTCACTCCCCGGCTTCCCGAGCACCTTCCCAGCCTATTGAGGCACCTTCAAGGCATTGGTATTGAGGTATTTGATCATTCTTTCAGGGTTTTATTTCAGTCTACAGGTTGCAAACAGCAAGGGCAGCCATGGCTTCAAACCCTTGAAGCTTATTCCCTTCATATTGTGCCTTATACTTATCAAGGCTCAAAGAGGCTTGTCATACGCCTTTGATAGGCCCTTCCTGAGCCCCCCATTACCCCCTTTCAGCCCATGTGGACCAGCAACAAGTTCAGCACCAATAGGGTAGATTGTGCCATTTTTTTCAGGCTGTTAGCACTTGTCTACTTCATCTCCACACTTGGCCATTGCTTCTTGCTCTCTACCTTGATCAAGAGGGCTATTAGACTTCATGTTTGATGTCATTAAAGCTTTGGGCATTGGTCTTGATCATTTGGGGCTGATTTCTTCAGATTTGGGACTGTCATAAATTGTCATAATAGGCTGAAAACAGGGCAACACCATTGGCATTAGCATTTGTTGCTTACACTCCATTCCGGTTGTGCTATTTGATGCCCGTATGCGGTCTACTTGATGCTCGAATGCCTTGGGAATGTATGCAAATGATTATGCCATGATTTTGGCTTGAAATATTGGCTGAAATTTCTCAGTTTTGACAGTCAAACTTGGCTGTAATAACAGTGGAATGAAGTTACTTTGGATGCTTTGTCACTTACCTATTGGTAACGGATGTATGCTTTGGGATTTGCCATCATGTATCTGACATTTGGGGACGACTTTGAGCTCATGTCTGAATCTATGGAATGTATTTGAGCTACGCATAAGCTCCGTCTTGGTTGGTATTCACTGGCATTTGGACCGACTTGGCATGCTCTTGGACCGCTTATGCTTCATGTCTATGCTTGACAGTTAGGCTTCATACATTACATGCTTTGGTTCGTGATATATGCTGCTTGGTTCGTCTATGCTTTACCAACATTGGGAGCTTTGCCTTGGATATATTTGAGCATTTTCGACTCAGTTTGATCATTTACTTGGTTGCTTCCATCAGTTGCTTCATGTATGTCATGCTCTTGGGATGCGTATGACGCATTGACTTGGTCACTTGTCACTGGTACTTTGTCTTGGGTTGCTTGAGCCCTTGAGCTCGTTTGTACGCCTTTTGTGCCAGTGGGAGCATCTTGCATGCTTACTTGACCTTGAGCAGGGATTACATGCTATTGGAGCAGTTACATGTATTGGAGCAGTCTATGTCATTGAGCAGTTACAGATGTATTGAGACTTTGGGATTATACTCCGACAATTGGATGTTGCATTGAGTATATGTCTTGGTTCACAGGATGCTTATGAGCTGAGTCTCAGTTTTGGATCTGCTTTCCTTTGAGCAGACACCTATTTGTGTCAGGTTTTGGCAGTTGCAGGTACATTTTGCCTGGATTGTCTGGGGGTGTGCCTCTTACTGGCAAATGCTATTTGACATCTCTCGGTGTTATGCTCATGTATTTTCATTGTCATTTGGCTTTGCTTTGTCCTCTTTATGCCGGCTTTGGACCTAGCATTGTTTAGTTGACATTAGATCCAGTTTTGGGACAGTTTGCTCTCATTATTGCAATTCTGAAATTTATTACATCAAGCATTTATTGGTGGATTGAGCAGTATTTTTAATGCTGAAATATCCTGATTTGGTGTACCGCACCTAGTACTAAGTGGGCAGCATCTTTTGGCACACTTTTCTCGCCATTTGGAGCTCATTTCAGCGGATTTTGAGCATTTTCTGCAGTAAAACAGCCAGCAGTTTTACATTGTCTGTGCATTTTCAGCCTGCATTATGGCATCCTCTTCGATTGATAATGCCATATTTAATATCACCAAGTTGGATGGTACCAAGTACTCTTATTGGAAGAGTCAAATTTGGCAGGTCTTGGTGCAGAAATCTCAGATTAAGCCACTTCGGTTGAGCGGGGAGCAGCCTAAAACTATGGACAATGACGATTGGCTTGAACTTAATGAGCTATGCAAGTCCACGATTGTATTGTCTCTCACTGAACAGGTACATTATAATGTATTTGAGGAAGCACAGAGAGTTTATGGGATCTATGGAATAAGATCAAGAATCTTTATGATAAGAAAAGTCCGGCGAGTCAGATGTACTGGTTGAAGTAGCTTATGGATCTGCGCATGAAGGATAATGCGACTATGTCTGCTCACTTGAGCCAGTTCCATGCTATACTGAAGAACCTGACTTCACAAGATATCACCTTTGAGGAGGAAGTAACTCCTCTTTTCTTGCTTGGGACTCTGAATGAGTCATGGGATGTATTCCGCACTGCCCTATGTGCCTCTAGTGCTACTCTGAAACTGAATGATGTTGAAAGTGCTCTTCTGCAGGAAGAGGTTAATTGCAAAAACTTGGATGCCTATCGTGTTTCACATGCTTTGACAGTTAGAGGCAGGAATGACAGGAATGATCGTGGTCATGGCCGTGACTGTGACTCACAGAAGGGTTGGTCTAAATCTCGTGGAAAGTCGCGTAGTAAGTCACGTGGGCGCAACGCTAATGTCACTTGTCACCATTGTGGGAAAAAGGGCCATATCAGACCACAGTGTCATGAGTTGCGCAATGAGAAGCGCAAGGATAAGGGGAAAGAGAAAGTGCAGGAGAAGTCCTTTGATCGCAGCATAGTACATGCAAAGTCCAACGTCAAGATTGAAGAAATTAATGTCACGCAGATCGAGGATTCCGATGGTAGTGATGAGTTCATACTTGCAGCTAGTTCTTCTGATGCCTTACACTTGACTGAGACACCTAGTATGTATGCACAGTGCTGGTTATTGGATTCAGGTGCGCCCTTCCATGTGACGCCTTACCATGAGTGGTTTCACTCTTACCGTACTGTATCTGGATCAGTCAGACTTGGAGATGACAGGTCTCTTGATATTGTGGGCTGTGGAGATATTCAGTTGCAGTTTTCCACTGGCAGTTCCTTTTTGCTCAGCGATGTACGTCATGTACCTGCGCTTACGCGCACTCTTATGTCTGTAGGACAGTTGGATGATGCAGCGTTTCATGTCTGTTTTGGGGATTCTCCCTGGAAGGTTACCAGAGGCAGACTTGTGCTTGCTAGAGGCGCCAAGGCTGGCAGCCTCTATCCTCTTGTTGTATCTGGGTCTTCTGTAGACCATGTTTTGGCAGTGGGCTCTATCCCACATGTATCACTTTGGCATGCCCGTTTGGGGCATATGTCTTTGAAGGGAATGAAAATGTTATCTGGTTTGCAGTATCTTCCGCCTTTGGACTATGCACGTTTTGACTCGTGTGATCATTGTCTTTATGGTAAGCAAAATAGGTCTACGCATAAGAAATCGGGTAGGCCATGCATGAGTGAGCCCTTGGCTTTGGTGCATTCAAATGTTTGTGGGCCCATGCCGTGTATCTCTATGGGTGGCGCGAAGTACTTTGTTACCTTCATTGATGATTTTTCTAGGAAAGTGTGGGCTTATCCCATAAAGCAAAAGTCCGATGTCTTGGTAGTCTTTCAGCGTTGGCTTGCTCTTGTTGAGAACCAGACTGGGTATAGGCTGAAATGCCTTAGGACTGACAATGGGGGAGAATATGTCTCACGTGCTTTTGAGCAGTTTTGTGATGATAGGGGTATTAAGCATCAGTTGACCGCCCCTTACACCCCTGCCCAGAATGGTTTGGCTGAGCGCATGAACAGGACTATTCAGGAGCGTGTCCGCTCTATGCTTAGCCATGCGGGCCTACCACAGAGCTTTTGGGCTGAGGCAGTTAGTACGACAATGCATGTCATAAACCGATCGTCTTCTAGTGGATTGGATTTCCAGGTTGCAGAGGAAGTTTGGGCTAGTAAGCCACCCTCTTATGCGCATCTCTGTGTCTTTGGATGTGAGGCATTCTACCATGTGCCCAAGGACAAGAGGAGTAAGTTGGATCCAAAGAGCATTAAATGCATCTTTCTTGGTTATGGTGATTCATGAGAGATGGGCTATCGCCTATGGGATCCGCAGGCGCGAAAAATAGTACACATCCATGATGTAGTCTTCCATGAAGACAAGATGCACAGGCAACCTGAGAAGGTGGTTGAGATCCACAGAGTGATCTTTCAAGAGGAGCCTAGAGCTCCTGCACAGCCAATTGGACAGCCTACAGCTACAACAGATGCTCATGGTCAGGGTGTTGGATAGGCAGCTGGGCAGGCAACAGAGCCTGCAGTGAGATGGTCTGCTAGAGACAGACGTCCACCTGATAGATTTCAGCCCTCTATGCATTATGTTTTGGTTACAGATGCAGGAGAGCCTTTCACTTATGATGAGGCTATACGCAGGGGTGACGGTCACTCCTGGGAGAGGGCTATGCAGTCTGAGATTGACTCATTGCATAAAAATGAGACTTGGGATTTGGTTGCCTTGTCTAAGGGCAAGAAGGCTTTGCCATGCAAGTGGGTGTACAAGGTGAAAAGTACCCCTGGACACCCCAAGCCGGCATACAAGGCTAGATTGGTAGCAAAGGGTTTTAAGCAGGAGCATGGTGTAGACTTTGATGAGATCTTTTCTCCTGTGGTTAAGATGACCACCCTGCGCTTGGTCTTGGCTTTGGTTGCTCAGCTTGACTTAGATCTATATCAGATGGATGTCAAGACAGCTTTCTTACATGGGGACTTGCATGATGAGATCTATATGGAGCAGCCTAAGGGCTTTCCAGAACTTGGCAAGGAGCACCTAGTGTGCAAGTTGAAGAAAAGTCTTTATGGCTTGAACCAGGCACCTAAGGAATGGTATCATAAGTTTGATGCCTTTATGTAGTCACAGGGCTACAGCAAGAGTGCTATGGATCCGTGTCTTTACATGAAGAAAGCCCGTGATGGTTCATTGCTTATTTTGGTACTCTATGTGGATGATATGCTGATATAGCAGGGAAAGCTCATGACGAGCTAGATGCTCTTAAATCTCAGCTAAAGAAGAGCTTTGAGATGAAGGATTTGGGACAGGCCTCTCACATATTTGGTATGCGCATTAGTCACGACAGGCATCAGGGACTCCTCTACTTGTCACAGAGGGAGTATATTCATAAAGTCCTTGAGCGCTTCCGCATGCAAGACGTAAAGCCTATTGGTTGTCCATTGCCTTCTTATGTGAAGGTATCACAGGCCGATTGTCCGTAGACAGGATGAGCAGAGGGCCGAGATGGCCCAGATCCCTTATGCTTCAGCCGTGGGTAGTTTGATGTATGCCATGATAGCCACTCGTCCAGATATTGCCTTTGCAGTTGGTGTTGTGGCACGCTATATGGCTACACCTGGCAGGAAACATTGGGATGCCGTGAAGGGTATCATGAGGTACCTGAAGGGCACAAAAGATATGTGTATTTGCTATGGCAGCCAAGATACAGGGGTCGTGGGGTACACTGACTCCGATTATGCAGGACATGTAGATAGTAGGAAGTCCACTTCTGGCTATGTATTCACCTATGTTGGAGGTGCTATCTCTTGGATGTCCAGGGTTCAGAAGTGTACGGCTTTGTCTACCACTGAGGCTGAGTATGTTGTAGCCACTGAGGCTTGCAAGGAGGCCATATGGCTAGGCCGTCTAGTTGTTGCTGACCTTGGGATTGATGCTATACCTACACTGCATTCGGATTCTATGAGTGCCATTTAGTTGGCTAAGAATCCGGTCTTCCATGCGAAGACGAAACACATTGATATGAGGTATCACTTCATATGTGGTGTCGTGGAGGACAAGTCTGTTGACCTTGTCAAGATCTCCACTGACGAGAATCCTGCAGATCTGCTCACGAAAAGCCTCACTACTGAGCGCTTTGCCTTCCTCAGGAGATTGATGGGCATTGGATGAGATGTTGCGTTTCCTCATCCCTTGTACGTATGTACAATTGTACTTTCTTTTTCTTTTCTTTTCTCTCTCACTGGGGCAGATTCGCCTTTAAGTGGGAGGTTGTTGGGGTAAAGGCGCCTCCGCCGTGCCGCCCCGTGTATTACTACACTAACAGTACCCGCCACTGCACACTGCAGGTGGCGGGTGCCCGTCACGTCACTTTATTCTTTACATTCATTTTAGTGACTAGTAAATAAAGGAAGGCCTGGTCACACATTGTGACTGCTGGAGTTCCCATTTCTTGTCTCTCTCTTTCTTGCTCTTGCTCTCCCGCCATAGCTCACGTGCAAGCTTCGATCCTTCTCACCTTTCAAAATAATGGAATCAACATAGCAAACATCCCCAAGCCTATAGTCAGGTTGCAAGCCAAGATGGTGCATGATCTCATTTTTTGAGCCAAAGGTACAATGCACTCACAAGCAGAATAAAGGTGCCACTGCTCAAGAGCCTTGCAGCTAAGGCACTGAATGAAGTGAACCTAAAATCCTATGTTTGAGTAACAATCCAGGTGTTAGCTAAGGTATTGGGATCAACCCTAAGAGCCATGGGTAGAGAATCCCCAGCAACAGTGAGGGCCGAGTCAAAAAGAAAGAAAACCCACATTCAAGGCATCAAACGTGGGTTTCAAAGGAGTGCTAATAGCACGAATCCAAGAGGCTATGGGGAAAACGGACAAAGAAGAGGAAGGGGAGAAAACACCAGAACAATCATTGATCCTTGAGCTCACCAATTCTAGTGAGCCCTTCCATCTTGTACTCTATAGGGAACCTAGGAAGAGAAGAAGCTAACAGGGTTCAACAAGAAGAAGCGGAGAAAATGGCTAAGAAAAGGGAAGTTGACCATCAACCTCAACAAATAGGAACCTCAAGTGAGATAATGGCGAGCAAGCAAGGGTAGAAAAGCTCAATAGCATCTAGCCAAGGGGACATGCTAAGAATCATGCTAAAAATTCCCATAATGCGAACTAGATTTGCTGCCCCATTGAAGAAAGCAAAGAATTGCAGAGGGTTGAAAAAGAATCATAAAAGCTCAAAGAGGAATGTAAAAAGAGATAGGAAGAGGAGGAAGAAAGGTTAAGACCAGAGGAGGAAGAAAGGTTAAGACCAGAGGAGGAGAAGTAAGTGGCCATTGCTATTAGAAGGTCAATTGAACAACCCTCTTGATCTTAGGAGCTAGCCATGATGAGCCCAACACTTGAATATGGGCCTAGAACAAGTGCTGTTGTAGAGGAGGCTGAGCATAGACCGGTGTGGTAAAAGGGAAGAGAAAGGCCCCCATGCATGCAATCCTACAAGTCATGGACCCACAATCACCCTAGTACAAGAAGCCACAAAATTGGTGGTTAATGAAAGAAACATGATGGCATGGGTGCAATACCTACTAGGGAAAGTGCATAAGCTAGCACCAACAACATTAGAAGGGGCCTCAATGGCAGGAGCCAAGAGATCAGAAATAGTAGATGCAGAATCTCACCAAGGTTTGAAAGGTACCAAGACTAGAAGCATTTACCACTTTGGTACCATTGGCAACATGCAACACAGAAGAATATGATGAGCTAGTGAAAGAGCTCCAGAGCTAGTGCAAGAAGATAAATGAGAAAAGAAAACCTGCGCTTGCTGAGCTGGAAGTAGAACAGAGACTTTTGCCAGCCTTTCGACTGGAAAAAAAGAGGCAAATGACTATATATAACAAAGAGGTGACAACTTTGTGAAAGAGGCCTTCAAGACAAGACAAGGTGAAGAAAATCTAAAGGATCTATATGAAGAAGAAAGGAAAAGCCGTATGGCTTTCCATGCAAGAAATGTCATTTAAGAACTTATTGTGGGATGCCATGTGGTTGACAAGAACCCAAATTGTAGGGTAGTAGGATAAAACCAACATACTTTCATTATCTGAGGAGGAACACAAAAAATATGGCTTAGCCTTGGAGATACGTGCCTTCAACCAAGTGAAATAGTGCAGCAGTAGCCACAACCTAGGGGAGTTGGTGACATCTCAAGAAGCACTCATGCAAATAATAGAACAATGCAATCTTGCCAAGTACCTAGAGAAGGTGGGGCAAGACATTGACCATAGTAAATGCATTGAGTTCCTAAAGACCTTTGATGCCTAGAAGAAAAGTGGCATAGTAACAATCAGATAAGGAGATGCCACCAAAAGGGTGGAATTTAAACTTAGGCTAGAAATTATGGAGAAGGCCTTGGGACTAGTGGACAAGTTGGAGAAGAGGCCCAAGCGAGATGTTTATGGGATGCTAGGAATGGACAAGAAGAGAGTCTACACAAATGACAGAATCAACTTGGCTAATATCCTCGAGCCCACCATCCGACTACAAGCAAAGATGGTCCACACCCTCTTCTCAAGCCAAAGATATAACGCCCTCATGAACAAAATAGGAGTACCTTTGCTTGAGAGCCTTGCAGCAAATGCACTAGACATGGTGAACTAGAATGCTTACATCTAAAAAACAATCCAAGCATCAGGGGGAAGAGTCTTTGGCTACAATAGCAGAGTTAGAAAGAAAAAAACCAGCATCCAAGGCATCTATCATAGGGTTTGGAGGGGTGTTGACAACCATAATCCAGGAAGCCTTAGGGGAAGTGGAAGGAGAAGAGGGAGGGGAGGAAACCCCCAAGTAATCATCGATCCAAGAGGAGCATCACTCCCCCACTCCAGTGAGCCCTCCCATCTCTTTCTCACTAGGCAATTTGGGGGAGGAAGAATGCAACAGGGATTAGTAGAATAAGCTACTAAGGAGAAAGAGGCTGACGAATCCACTCAGTAGAAAGCAACCTCAAGTGAATGAATAGTCAGCAATGAACAAAAAGGCTCAGATCAATCATAGCCAAGGAGGAAAGAAGAAGAATCATGCTAAAAATCCCTATCAAGACAACATGGTCCACCATAGAAGAAAAGAGAGAATTGTAGAGAGTGGAAGAGGAATCTACGAGACTTGAAGAGGAGCACAAGAAGAAACAAGAGAAAGATGAAGCAAGTTTGATACAAGAGGAGAATAAGTAGATAGCATTGGCCATTATAAGATTAGTGGAGCAACCCTTCTGATCTTAGGAGTTAGCTATATGATGTGCCCCACATATAGGAGGACGTGCCAAGCATAAGTGCTAGCATAGAAGAAGCCAGACAAAGACCAATGGGTGGAAGACAAGGGAAAGGATTCTCTACACATAATCCCACCAATCATGGCCCTGACACCGACTTCAACACAAGGAACCCTTGAGGGGGAATTTAATAAAGGAAATGTCATGGCTTGGGTGCAGTACCTTGTGACAAAAGTGTAAGAACTCACACTTGCACTAAGGGAAGGAGCCCCACTTGCAGGAACTAAAAGGCTATCAGCAAGATGATATTGACTCACGCCAAGGGTCAAAGTATCCCACGTGGAAGTATCAACTACTTTGGTGCCCTTAGCCATATGCAACATAGAAGAGTATGATGATCTTGTAAAATAACTATAGAGGCAACTTGACAAGTTGTCTGAAGAGAAAAAGGCCGCTCATCAAGCTTGAAGAGGGAAAGAATTCTTCACAACTTACCACCTAACACAATATTAGTGAGTTTGGGAATCTCCCAATTCCCATTTTTTTAATACTAAAAAGGTGGCACCCGGATAACATGGCCATAAGTTTCTCAAAACCATATGATGTGACCTATCATTGGAAAGTGCTTGAAAAATGGAATCTATTGAGCTATAGAGCACTCGATTTGGAGTTATAGTGTTCGAGTTATGAAAAATACAAAGATTTGACCACGTGTCCCAAACTTATGGGAAATTCCCATATTCCCCAATATGGTGTTACCTACAAAAAACAAGACAGATGACCATAGTAAATAGGGAGGTAATGGCATTAAAAGAAGCTTTAAAGGCAAGGTAGGGCGAAGAAAGCCTAAAAGACTTATATGATGAAAAAAGGGGGAGTGCATTGCTCTAAAGGCACAATGCTCTCTCGTATTTGAGGATAGGAAACACCTCGAAGAAGAGGTTGATAGGTTGAAGCAATAAAGAGAACATCTATCAAAAGAACTACAAGAAGCAAAGGCACAAACTGAGCAAGAAGCAAGGAGAAAGATGACATAACTACATAACCAACTCCAAGAAGCTCTCCATGAGGAGGCAATCCTAAAGGAACAAGTGGAGCATTGGAAGCAAGAAAAAAAAAGAATATATTATGGTGAGAGCAAGAGCATGTCATCACCACTCTAACCCAATGCCAGAACCAAGAGTTGGAGCAGATGAAAGAGAAAGTAGAATAATTGGTAGCCATGAATGAGATTAGAATTAAAGACTTAGCTTACAAACTAGCCCATTTAGAGAGTAAATGTCTCATGGCAGAGAAGCAATAGAGATGGGGATGTTTGGAGCAACAAATAGCATTTTTAAACATAGTGCTAAATGTAACCCAATCAAGAGAGAAAGAGACAATTGAGGAAGTCAAAAGGAAATTAGGGCTGGCAGGGAGAGTACTTAAGCATGGACTCCATGCCAAGGCACCCAAACCTAGTTGTAGCTTAGGAGTGGAGGAGTAATGAGCCTATTTGATCACAACTGGATTTCAACCATACAAGAACTTGAATTGCTAGGGATTGGGGAGCCGAAGAAAGGGGCATAGCCTCTCTCTCAAGAGCTAAAAAATCCAATCCATGAAGAGGGGTCAAATTTTGAGCATGACCACATTGAAGAAGATCAGCAACATGAACCAAGTCCCCCCTCTACAACCATAAGCACAACTAGAAGAGCAAAGGGAGGAATCCATACCACACGAAAGAATGGTGGACACAAGTCACAAACTGAGAGAGCAGGTTGAACTAGTACACAAAAAACTCCAAACCAAGCCACTACAAGTTCCATATGTGGCCATCCCTCAAAGAGAGGAGTGTAACCCTATAAACTGGGACCAGAAACTTGCAGTGTGGGAACAGTGGGGGGAAATTCCGGCGGCCCCTTTGAATTCACCTTCACCTTCCCTCGAATGTTGGATAGGGTACTATTTCCAAGGGTGATGGAGGACATGATAAAGCTCTAACTAAGACTAGGGAAGAGATGGTTGGAGGAGAGAATGAGACACCCCACGAGGTGGCAATAGGAGCCTATGGATTATTGGAAAGATAAGGCGCTGGAGATGCCTAGGAAAGTGGAAGGGTATGAGGCTCAACCTAAGTGGCACATAAACATTTGGTACTCTAACTTAGATGCCTGGAGGGCTTTCTGTAGCACCCTATCATACAAGAGGAATGATCCTACCTGCATGCCCTACCTGCCAAGGATTGGAGTTGATTTCAACTGGGAGGTGCATGGTAGGTATGACTTCCCTATGATCTATAATGTGAATGTTGCTTGTCCAAAAGAATGCTTCACTTTCACGGAAAGGACCTTTTGCCCTTATCAATAGTGGGCTTCCTTAGAGAATTCTCATTGTGCCTAGATACTGCTTCCATTACGACTTGTAATTATCTATACCTTTTGCGAATACTACTAAAACAAAAGTCTGCTACAGAGAAAGAGAAATTACCACCCCTCTTTTTTTATATTAATGCAGGAATAGATAGTTGCGCAGTGGTCCACCTCATGATGAGAGCCACCCTCTTGCTAGCATTTTTTATGAGCCTATTAGAGGATATGAGTGACAATGAGTTCACTTGGTACAACCATCCATTTTTTTCATCTACACCCCCTCAATATAAGAGTTAACTTGAAGGAATATATGCAAAGTAGGGCCTTCCTAAGCAAATCCCTTAAGTCTCCCCATAACTTGGCCCCGTGTCCATGAACGGGATGCCACTTAATGTGCTCCCTTGTAATTTGTTTTTTTTGTAAGGAAAAGAAAAAGAAAAAGAAGATAAAAAGGAAAAGAAAAGAAGAGAAAGAAGTGAAAAAGAAAAGGAAACAAAAATAAAATACATCTATTTGTACTCTATAAGCATCACAATTAATGCACCTAGAGACTACCCTAGCCCTCCCCCACTTCACAACTTAGGGCATATCAAGGGCAGGGCATTTTGATATACTTGTCTCCCTTACTCACTCACAGCACCTTCCTTTACATGAACTGGGTCCTCAAGTATGGGACAATATCTTAGGCTTTGCCTATGGCTTTTGACCCATCTCCTAACGCCACCATCACTTGCATAGTGCATTGCACGATAAGGTAGACATAACCCCCTAGAAAGTGCTTTTGTCTTCTTTTCAGGTACCATGTGTGGCGATACAGTAATCCAACAATTACGGAGGCCTTCTTCAACCAACCATCTATATTTGCCATTATTAGCAATCTTCAAAACCTACTTCATAGAGCATCCCCGACATGACCTACCTCTCCAAAGGCCCCAAGAACCATTCCATACCAACCCTCAATATTTTCAGCCTGTGCCATCAAGTGCCATGGGATTGGTACTCAACTAGGAGGGGGATAATGTTAACCCTGGGAAGATCAAGCTAGAAAAAATCCAAAAAATTGGAAGTGGAAGACAATCCTGAGGGAAGAGAAAGATGGAGGACAAAGGCACACTCAGAAAAAATTTGAAGACGCGAAGCATAGAAAAAATTCTAAATGTAAGAGGAAGCGCACAAGAATAAGTGCACCTTGATATTTTAGCAACAAGAGTGCTAGGCACATTGTAATTCTTTTTGTAAAAGAGTGTGGGGCTCACTCCCCTCATGCAAGTTGTCAAGAATGAAAGGCACAGGGGCTAAGGCCATGCTAATAAGAAGGATGGAGGAATGGACAAACCAAAAATGGGGATGGCCGCCTAAGGAGGAGATAGGGCATGCATAAAAGTCAAAAAGTGAGCGGAGAAGCTCATTCTTGTTATGTGGCCAAACTTGCTCTCTTCTTGCTTCTTGCTCTTGCTTCATTCTTGTGTATGAGAGAGGGAGAGAGGAAGTGTGTGAGAGGGAGAGTGTGTGTGAGAGAGAGTGAGGTACCTTGGAGAAGCTCTTCTTCTCCTCTCTTCATCATCATATTCTTCTACCCTCTTTCCTCACATGCATGGCTATGGAGGTTGAAGCTTGGAGCTTGGGAATGGAGCTTGTTTGAGAGTACATCTTAGATCATGGGGCTATCGATAGATTCATGGGAGAAGGCAACTTGATTGGATTCAAAGATAAGCTCACTACATTTGTGTGTGGGAGATTATGCATAGCTATGTGAGAGGGAGCCATAGCTCTTAGCTTGAAACGCTTGAAACAATAAGCGGTCCATGGGACTTTGTGGTGTACTTGCAAGAGCAAAAAACATCTAATTAGGAGCACAAGAGCCAAAAAAATCATGAGATAAGAGACCTTCTAAAAATCCTATCTTTGTAGGAATTTTATAAAGGGAGAAAAGGACCCTAAAATGGATCCCTTACATGGATCCTAGCGGGATCCTAGCCGACCATAAAGGATTACGAGTTAACTATAGAAAAATCGTAGACTTACGATCCTATGTATGGATCCTTTCAAATGAGAAGAAAATTTTTCAAAAACCTATAGTAAACCACAATGTTTATCCCCCTTTTTTGAAGGGATAATTAAGAATATCCCTCAAGTTCATGGCCGCAAGGAACCCTATCCTCGAGAGTTAGTCACCCAAGTGGATTCAAGCATGGAATTGCATTTTGAAAGAATTATTTGATACATTGGGAATTTTGATGAGATTGTGTATTTTCCTAAGAAAATATAATATGTCCATATAGAAGGATGGAAAAATGTGATTGACTTCCCCAAAGTCAATCCTCTAGCTCTTTCACTAGAAGACAATCTCCAATTTGGATAGCAAGATCTAGCACTAGACAAGAGAGGTTTCTTCATAGGAAATAAAGTTAACTAGGATGTGTTAAGGAGCCATGGGGCTCTGGCCACAATACATATGGCATTCTGAGATTAGGTTAACTCCCTACAAGGTTGAGATACGTCTCTTGGAAGGCTACAATTCTAGCTAAGGGAAGAATTGGTGGTTGCCTATGGATGGAGTTCGACTTTCCAATTTATGATTGATGGAATAGAGCTATGGTTGTACAAACTTCTTGAAAGTTTATGTATTTAGTATAAATATGGTGGGATTCAATAAGCTAACTAGAGAATTCCCTTGAAAGAAGTACGTGGGTGAATCGCCAATGGGTTCATTCTATAACATGATGGTCTCGGTTAGTTAAGAGATTTTCCTAAAGAAATGTAAGATTAGAAACTTAGGAAGAGTTGAGCGTGTTAACTATCCTAGGGTGTGGTTGTAGAACCATTCTAGACTTCACCCTATGGGTAGAGGGGTTGATGCATGTAGTTCCCCCTCATTTCTCACTCTCAATGGAACCAAGTGCAACACTAGTCCATTTTGGGTTGGATGTTGGCATAAGCAACTACCCTTGTCCAATTCTAGAAATTTTTATGGGAGACTTAGAAATCAACTAGGACCTACAAGTCAATCCTTGTGGGAATGAGGCAAAGCTTCTTGTACAATTAGGTAATAAAGATTGGTTATTCCATGGAAGTTCTAGATGGCACTAGTAGCTAGACATGTTACTTGATGGACTGCTAAAATGTATCACCAAGGTTGTGTTAGATAGGCATATAACACTTGAAATTAGAGCATGATTTGTAGTTCATAAGCTTAGGAATTTTTTGAAAATACATTATTAAAGGAAATTGGGAGCTTGTAAGCCTCCAAAATCTTTCAAAACTATTGTTCCCCAACTAAAAAATTTATTGTTAAGACTTATTATTGAATTAAGAATATCATGATTCCTTATGCATTTCAATTTTACTACTAGCAACAAATGAATCTTCTATCAGGATGATAAATCTTGGTAATGATTCTTGGTGTTCTAAGCGATGTTTACCTCCACTATGATTATTTTTACTTTGATTAGATGAATGGACTCATCTAGATTGTCAATAGAATCTACAATCTATCACCATTATACCATAAATAGTGTTGGCCATGTGGCAACATGTATTTTTTCATCAATTTCGATTGTTGCAGATACATTAGGATGAACCTAAAATAGGTCCAATGGATGGAAAATCTCAAGTTAGTCAAATTATTTATCTCTAAATAATCAATATTAAATCACACTCTCCACATACAAGAGAATAGATTCACTAGAATTGCTATATTTATTAGAAAATAATCCAAGTAATTTCATTTGAGAGAACTACTATTCTAGGTTGCTCTCATTGCAATAATCATTGCAAAGAAGGCCATCTAGACCCTCTATCCTAGTATAAGACCTTAGATATCTTTGCTCAACCCCTTGAATATAATATGATGGATGTAAACAAATTCCATGGCTAGACCTCGGAAAGAACTCCATAATGATGTATAACTTTTCAGTATTGATATTTAAATGAAAGATGACTACAGTTTCTTTGCAATCGTGCAAAAAATAAGGTATAATAAATCTCACAATGAAACATGCAAAAACTTGTATAAACCTTTGATAACTTGTATTAAAAAATCTATTGGGAAAATAAAGTATTGAAAATCATTACTACATGAAATCAAATGAAAAAAGCAGTGTAAGAAGGGAGGTACCTTCCCTTGTTCTATAGCTTAATAAAGATGAATGAGTTATTTAGTCTTTGGTAGCTAGAAATGAGTCTAGAGGCCTACTCTTTTTGGTTTGTGGCCCTCATGAAGTACACTCCACCAATGAATAATGCTCAAGATAGGTGGCTAAGTCTTACCATGGGTTAAACTCCCCCCCCCCCCCACATTAAACACCTAATTGGAGGCTATGAGACCCTAAGATGTTTAGGATGCACTTTCATGAGAGTCCAGAGAGGCACAATAAAGAAGACTAGGGTCAATGCAATTCGTACCTTTATTTCCACAAACTAAAATAATGATAGCCAAAAATGCTACCATTGTAGTCAGCATAAACACTTTAAGAGACAATTCCCAAGTTAAATCAACTTCCTTGATAAGAATAGTTCCATGGAGACATAGAGTTGCAACAAGAAGAGGAAAAGGAAGAGCTATTGTAGTTAATGCATGTAAAGAATAAGATTATCATGAGCTTACAATAAAAATTGAGATAAAAATAGGGACAATCTATGTGGTCCTTGACAAGAAGGGCTAAATTGCCAATTGTCAGTGATCCAAATACCCACAAATCACTAAGGTAACTCTTTCAAAGTTTTGATTGATTGCAAAAACACACATTTTTTCATTTTCACAAAATGTGCAAAGAAGTTAAACCTAGAAGTTCCATAAGAATCTAAACTCCTAGTTAATGGAAAGGAAGTTGTTTCTTGATATCTAAACTCCTTGTTGACTTAGAAAATGGAAAAGAATATATTTCTTCATATTAAACTAGGAATGTGGAATTTAACTTTGGAGATGAATCCACTAGCACTTCTAAGTCACAAACTAGTATGCCTATGTGTCATTTTTTGGAATGGATAGGCTTCTACCTAATGATCTCCACATCCATTACAAGAAAGAACAAGCATCATCCCACAACCAAAGGAAGGGTTATGTGACAACTCATAAACCTAAAATACAATTAGTTAAGGCTTTGTGTGTCACTCAAAGATTGAGAAAAGCATTCCTCGTTTATGTGATCAAGCTCAATGAGGTTGATCAAGTTCAAAGGTTAGAAAAGAAGCCCTCTTGGATGAAAGAGTTTGTGGATACCTCTCTAGAAGGATCAACTAAACTTCCATCAAATAGAGGGATCGACCCCATGAGATCAAACTTTTGCCAAGAGCATGTTGAGCAAGTAAAGAGTTTGTGAATACCTCTCTAGAAGGATCAACTAAACTTCCATCAAAGAGAGGGATCGACCATGAGATCAAACTTATGCCAAGAGCATGTTGAGCAAGTAAAGAGACCATATTAGATGTCTATCCCAAAAGCCATTGAATTGAAAGAGAAACTTAAAGAAGTACTAGATCAAGGCTACAAGCCAAGTTAATTCACCTGGAGATCCCTCGTTTTGTTTCAAAACAAGAAAGACAGAGCCCTTTGTCTTTTTATTGACTACCATACACTAAACTAGGTGGCAGAGAAGAACAAGTATCCAATTTCTAGGATTAAAAAACTTCTTGATAAACTTCAAAGAGCAAAGTTCTTTTCCAAGATTGGTCTAAGATCATGATACTATTAAATTAGAAGCAAAGAAAAAGACATTCCCAAGACTACCTTCAACATGATGTATGGTCCTAATGAGTTTATTATAATATCTTTTGTGTTGCCCAATCCTCCTACCATTTTCAACATGTTAGTACAATATATATTCTGACCCTATCTTGATGAATTTGTCCTTGTCTTTTTTGACAAAATTTTGACCGATGCAAAAGAAGAGCAAAAACATGATAGGAAACTCCAAATCATTATAGAGACACTAAGAACACACAATCTCCATGTCAAAAAGAGCAAGTGTGCATTTTTCAAAAGGCAATAAGGATATGCAAGAATGGTTGCATCCAAAGATAGTCAAGAAAGTGCTTATTTCATAGATTAACTAGATGGTACTATGTGTTAATTAGAGATTATGCCTTGAACGCCCCATCTCTCACCAATCTACTTCTTTGGGATTGACTAGATGGTACTATGTATTCATCAAAGGTTACACCTTGATCCCCACATCTCTCACCAACCTAATTTAAAAGGAGGTTTACATAGTGTGGAATCCTATTGAGCAATCCAGCTTTGAAACTCAAGGAAAGTCTACTAACGGCCCCCATACTGAAACTTCCCAACTTAAACTAGGAATTTGAAGTAGTGATATATGTAAGCTCTCTTGCATTGGGATGTGTCCTTATGCACAAAGGACATCTAGTGGTCTACTCTTTAAGGAAGTTAAAATCTCATGAAATAAATTATACTACTTATGATTTAGAGTTTCTAGATGTGATTCACGCCATCAAGCTTTGGAGGCATTATTCACTTGGAAAGAGGTTCACTCTAGTTGATTGATTATAAAAGTCTCAAATAGATCTTCACTCAACTTGATAAATATGAGGCAGAGAATATGGATCAAAGTGCTATAAGAATATGACTTTGAAATATATGCTAGGAAAAGAGGATGTGGTGATGAATGTACTAGGTGGTAAGGCTTTCTTTAATGCTCTCATCCTAGAATTGTTCTCAAGAGCAGAAACATTAGGATCTATGATGCTAATGCCTAATTACCCCATTATTCTAATCGAAAATGAAAAAGCAAAGAAATATCCAAATTATCAACAATAAAATAGGATGCTCAACTAATGACCAAAATCGTAATTCATGGCTTAAGTACTAAGACTTGTCTATTTTGATGAGGAACTTGTGTATTTCAAAAGAAACCTATGTATCCTAGATAGTTAAGAGCTTTTTTATAAAATGATTTGGGAAGCTTATGATTTGCTATTTTCATGACATCCTAGCTATGCTAAGACAATTAACAAGTAATTATCAAAAGGCTAAAAAGAGATGTGCTTAAGTATGTGTCAAGATGCTAAGGAAACTTCAACCATTGACACCCCCCAAATGAAATGGAAATTCATCACCATATGGACTTTGTGGTAGGATTTCCCTCAATTCAAGGAAGACATAATTCCATCATGGTGATCATGGATATGCTAATCAAAGTAGCATATCTTCTTTTCATCAAAATGGCTTATAAAGCTTCTAACATTGCAAGATTATTTACGAAGGAGATCTTCAAGGTCCATGGCCTACACAAGAAGATCATTAGTATGATTGAGTTTCCTTATTCACTTCTTGAATTTGGAAGAGTTTATTTGAAGCCATTGGAACAAAATTGTGTTTTAGCACAACTTATCATAGACAAATTGATGGTCAAATAGAGAGATTTAATCAAGTGATAGGAGACACATTTAGGGCTTATTCTGAGGCTAAGTAGGGGATTCAATATCTACCCTTAGTAAAATTTGTGTATGATGCTTCTTACCATAAAACCATCAAAATGACTCCATTCCAATCCATGCATGGGCAAAATTTTTAACTCCATTAAACTTCTCTAATGCAACCCTAAAAGTTGAAGCTTCTAAGAAGATGCCTGAAGAGATACTTCAATTGATTAGGAAACTGTATGTAAACAACACCATAGATTCTTCTCGAGATGAGGATATATTGATTCCTTCAAGGGGGAGAGATGTAATATCTTGAGCTCTAGATTCAAAAAAGCATGTGAACTACACCTACCATCCAAGAACAATTAATAAAGGTTATAAAGAAAGAAAGAGGGAGGTAGTCCAATGGCCATGCAGACTAACACCTTAGGCAAGCCTTAGAAAAAGGCTATAAGAGGATCCTTAAGAGGGTTGCATGGGACGTTTTTTTCTTGTTGCACCCTATACTAGTGTTACACACACACACACACACACACACACACACACACACAGAGGAAAGTTGGAGACAAAGGAGTTGGCAAAGTACACTAGATTATAGAGCTGCATTGACCTCTTCATTGATCTACCCTTCCATGTCCCCTCCCTCCTCATAAATCCTCCTCCTCCATCTATTGTTTTCTCATTTCACTATCAAATTGGGATCATTGTTTTACTTCAATTACCAACTCCCTATTGAATTGCCATCACCCTTTTGTACTTGCATTAGGAGTTTTTCAATTTCCTACTCCAACCCTCCTCCCATTCCCATTTTCACCTATTTTCTATACCTTGTCCTATTGCTAGTATAAGCTCAAGGGAAATCCTATCCTGAATCCCTTAAAAATAGACTACAATAATTGCTTAAATTAAGTAAGCTCTAGCTCTCTACCTTATTCCACATTAAGGTCCATTCCAAATCTTCCTCAAACATCCTTTCAACCCTTAAGTTCTATCTCAAAGATCATGATTAGCATCAAAGCTAAAGAGCATTACCAAAGGAGCAAAAAGGGGGCCAAAGATGGAGTACAAAGGTTTGAGATGGCACATAAGAGGAGTAACACTACAACAAAGCAAGAGATTAATAGAACTAATGAGGATCCATCTTCATTAGTCCAAGCTCACGTACCCCTCATAGATTCAAACTTTGTACATTCTTATTTAAAGGATTATAGAAAAGGTTGCTACTTGATTCAGCAACTAATAGAAGCAAAACCCGAGGATAGTAATTGGAGAAAGCTATACTACCTAGGAGAGGGGTTTCATAAAAGGGACTTCTTTCTTGTTATGGATACCAATCCCTCATAGTACAGTTTAACAAAGTACAATGAGGGAGCAATGAGTGCGTAAACTATTGGTTGAATTGTGAAAATTGAGGGACCAATCACAAATATGTAAGCATATCACAGAGAAGAAACTTCCAAGAAACTTTGATTAGATGAATGCTAGGCCAAAAAGTGTTATATGTGTTAAGAGCAAGTGAACTAAGGCTAGAGTCTTAATGTGAAAGAAAGCTTAGTAATATTAAGAGTATTAGCTTTAATAATGGCTATAAGGCCCTTGAAACTTTTTGGCCAGTTAAACGAGATTTTAAAGCCTAAAAGGGATGAATAGCACTATCGGTTTGCTACCATGATTCTTGATGGATATTCCGTTGATGGCCACCTTTCACATAATGATTTTGATATGGATGCTAATGCTCTTTACTAATGTGGATTAGAGTTGCACCGTGAGTCTATTGGATGAGCCTTAAGGTTCATTAACTTATTGAGCTACCTAGTGTGAACCCTAATGCTTTTTTTTTCCCCTCTTCTTCTTATGATTTTCCAATCACACACGAAGCTAAGTATGGTTGTTAAGATCCCTAGTTGAAGCTTCAAGGGCTAGGCAATGGTTAGCTAAAATTGTGCATAGGTAGCACAATGATGATAGCAATTGCCTTACACAAAGATACCACATTAATCTCAAGAAACTATTGACTTTTAAGTGTCAACAAAGAAAGGAGTATTGATAGATAACAAAGGAGAGAAAGTAAGATATTTGAAGCTCCAAGGGAGGTAGGTGGAGATGTTAAAGATAAGCAATATATAGGTGAAAAGAAAAGTTTTCCAATGATGATAAAATCTGTGTGTGTGTGTGTGTGTGTGTGTGTGTGTGTGTGTGTGTGTGTGCGCGCGCGCGTGCGCACGCGTGCGTGTGTGCAATGTAACGATGTTGTAGGCAAGACAAAAGAGGAGAGAGTGGATGAATTGAAATTTTCAATGCATGAAGCAATCCTTTCAATGTAATTTTCAAAGGAGAGAGAGTGGGTAAAGGAAGCCTATGCTAGAGGGTTAGTCATCTAAGTGGATCTAAGCATGAAATTCCATTTGAAAGGATTGCTTGATGCATTGAAAGTTGTTTGATATTTTGATTGTGTATCTTACTAGGAAAATATACTATGTCCACATAGAAGGATTTGAGAGACATGCTTGACTTCGCCCAAAGTCATCCATCTAACTTTCTCATGAGGAGCCAATGCCCGGTCTATATGCTAGGACACAACAGGTCTCTCTATAGGAAACAAAGTTACTAGCAAGCATGAATGAGCCAAGGGGGATTTGATCATAATTCATTTAGGGTGGGAGGCAAGTGTTGCCTATCCTAGGACATCATCACAAAACTCTCAGTTCCATTTTAGGGGTTGGGGTGAGACTTAACCCTATGGGTAGAGAGATTGGTGCATCTAGCTCCCCCTCATTTCTCGCTCTCAATGAACCAATTGTGGCACTAGTCTATTTCACCTTGAATATTGGCATAAGTAACTATTCTTATCAAATGCTAGCAATTTTGATAGGGGACTTAGAAATCAATTAGAAAACACAAATTGATCCTTGTGAAATGAGGCAAAGCTTCTTCTAGGAGGTAAACTCAAGAGACACTAGATAATAAAGTTTGGTTACTCAATTGAAGTTCCACACAAGATTACCTAGACATGTCACCTGATGGACTTCTAAAACATGCCATGAAGAGTACATTAGGTAGGCACATTTCAAACTATTGAAAGCTCAACAAGGAGGATCCACCTTGGTTATCTAGGGAGCTAGAGGCATGGGTGGCATGGGAGTGCTACTACACCAAAGTGGTAGGAGTAAGATCTCTAACTACTCTCCACTACTCGTACATCTAGATATGCTACTCTAGACCTCCATGTCCATGTCTCTACTTGCCATGTGCTCTTTTTATCTCTATTATTGTCTCCTACTTTGAATGGCTTTGTGTTGTCTCTAGTGTCTTCTGTCACTCTTTGGGACATTAAGGTCTCTCATCTCTTCTTTGAAAATAGAGGTCTATCTCTAACATGACCTAGGGATATATGTTGTTAGATGAACCCATCATTCTGTAGGCAAAGAATTGCCTTGGGTGACCTACCTAAGAGACTAGTTAATAGAGGTGCTCTTTATTAATAGAGGTTGATAGTTCAAGGATGGGCATTGGTAAAAGTAGTGCAGATGATGGTCCTAGCCATTTATTACTCTAAAGGTGTCCCTAGGATTGCATTAGCAAAGGTCCTCTTCCTCTAAGTGAGGTAGCTTAAGGTGCTACTATAACAAGATAAAAAATTAAAGTCTTATCAAGGCCTAAGAAAAGGTTGCTAATGGTATTGCCATTTCCAAGTGAGGCTTGGGGATGTGCTTTATGTGCCCACTATCCCCAAGAACCCAGCATCACTTGGTCAAATGGACAACCAAGGCTTAAAGTTCACTTTAACAAATTTGAATGCTTTATAGAATATTTTCATAATGGAAGGCCAAGTAGATTGATTGCTAGAGATCAGAAGAAAGGTAGACTTCTTACATTGGACGTTGGAACTCTCAATGCAAACTAGTATGTACATGGAGCAACAATATGGACAAGATAAGGATGTAGAACTATGACATTGAATTATTGGACATGTGAATTACAAAGGTTAAAGCCAATGCAAACTAGACAAATAGTTTTGTGGACTACCATAGTTTGGTCATGTAAACTATGACAATGTTTGTGACGCCAACCACTTGGAAGCAATCAAGGTTTCCATTTCCAAAGAGAGGAGGAATCAATATGTACTAGATATTTGGGATCCTTTCTAGAATGATTCTTTGAGTGGTTGTATGAAAAAAATTGTATGAGTTTTATTAATGATTTTAGTAGTATGACTTAAGTATACTTGTTATTTTATGGAAGCAAGGCTTTTGAAAATCTTTTGGAGTACGAAGCTATGGATGAAAAGAAATTAGAGATACACATCAAATGCTTGAGAACAAATAACGAGAATGAGTGCATCTCAAATGACTACTTTAAGAGATAATGGTAGTAAGAGGAGGCATACACCACAAGAGAATGAAGTTTCAAAAAGGAAGAACCGCATCATTGCTCAAATTGTGAGGCCTCCTATAAATCAAATTCATATATCTTTCACCTATTGGGATGAAATAGTAAGATATAGTAGTTCCCATCATGAATAGGATACATACGTGTAAAGTTTAGTTATGTGAAGCTTGGTACAAGATAAAGAATAATGGTTATATGGATGCATACAAATGCAATGAGGATTAAAATGGTGAAAATATGCAACCAAAAAGTCTTATGAGCAAGATATTGAAGATTTTGGTTGGGCCTCATGAACAACCAAAAGATATTGATGATGTGGTCATGAAGTTTAATAGATGACCAAAAGAGGACTAAATTTGCAAAGGGAAAGAAACCCATAATGGATAGTTTTGAAGCTAAGTAGTTAGATCATGAGTTTTGAATACCATGAGTGAGAATAAATAGAGTTAAAAGTATAGGGAAGTATGTACCTCCACAAGAAAGGGTAGCAAATCAACCAAGTAGTGCACTACATTTGAGAATTTATAAGACATCTACTGAACATATTGGCATATAAAGACTATATATGTATATAGAATGTAAATATAGTATCTCATGTGAGAAGACAAAACTTGGGATCTTGTGGAATTGCCACATAGAAAGAAAGCAATTGGATGCAAGTTGGTAATAAAAAGGCAAGTGTAAGGTTGGTGCTACACTTGAACACTACAAAGAAAGATTGGTTGTCAAGGGGTATGCACAAACTTATAGAACTATAATGAAACATTTAGTCCCATTGCTAAGAAGACTACTATTAGAACCATAATTTCATTGGTTGCCATATATGGATGAAAAGTATTGCAAATGGATTTTAAAAATGATTTATCAAATGGAAGTTTATATTAGAAACTTTATTTGGAGTAACCAAATGGTTATATACATATTAAGTACACAAATTATGTGTACACATTAAAGAAAGCTTAATGTGGGCTGAGAGAAGCACCAAGAGCTTGATGTGAAAGGATTAATATGTTTTAGATAAGCATGGGATATATGCGAAGTAAGGATGATATATCAAGACCACCTTCAAGAGCAAGAAGAAATAGATTTTTTTCAATGAATTTAACAACATTTCCTACCTTGGAATGCTTGATGATCACATTCTATGATTTCTCTTTAGAAGAGGCACAATAAGTAGCTACATTTGTGATTAAACTTGATGAAAGTGAGATTTTGAAGTGTACAAAATTAAAGAGGGTCTCCATTACCTTGATAATTAGAGAACTTTCATCAAGTCATTGTAGTGATTCAATGCTATTTAGTGTTCAATATAAACACAATATCTAGTGATTAGGAGCTTTTGAAATACACATAGAGGATTTTGATATACTACATTGGATTTTCCATTAAACTTCAACACCTAATATGATTAAGAGCCAATAAGTAGGAGAGTAGCTTTGTATTGAGAGATTTGGAAACTACAAGGTTGAATAGCACATAGTTGGTGACTTAAAGATACTCAAGTGCATGTATAATGCACATTATTTAAATATACTTATGCAAATTGGGCCAGCAACATTATAAATAGGATATCTAGTACTAGTTATGCTTTCTCATTACGTACAACTATGATTTGTTGGAGTAGCAAGAAATCATATACCACAACATTATCAAGTATGAAGAAAGAATATCATGAGATAGCAATAGCAACATGCAAGAAAACATTGCTAAGACCACTACTTCATGAATTGGGGATTGAGATAGATGAAAAATAATATTCTATTGTGAGAATATAAGAAAAATCATGTTGGCCAAGAATCCAATCTATCATGTAATGATAAAACACATCGAAGTTTACCGTCGCTTTATTAGAGAGAGTTTTGGAAGCAGATAAAGTTGATCCACGTAAAAAACCTCTCAAATAATATTGTTGTCCTATATAATCTTTTAGAAGTTATTATAGTCTCCTTATCACAATTCTCTTCTAATTGTAGATCCTTCCCTCAAACAGACAATGGATAAATATATGAGGCCCTACAATCTTCTAAAAGTTAGTGCATTCTTTTCAGTACAATCCTCTTCTAATTGTAGACCCTTCCCTTGATGGATAACTATCCTAGACCATATAACCACTTTCTCATCCTCAACCTTTTTGCTTAAACGTTAAAAGCTCCTCTTGGAAGTAAAATATATTTGAAAAAATTAGCAACTTTGCTTTGAATGGTACACTTAACATTTACTTTATAATATCAAGGTAATGAGTTCCTCCAACTTTATTAAAAAAAGAAAATAGCCTTTGATTTGGGGATTAGTTTCCACAAACAATGTTCTCTTCTTCAATATACTTGTTCTCAAAGCCTTTTGTGCTTTAAATATACTCTTAGCAAATATTGAGGTCCTTTGAGACTTTTATATCAATAGTGATGTCTAGACCCTTTGAGAACTCTCAATGACATGGTGTGTTTCTTATCTTCTTTTATCTAGGGCCTTTATTCCTAATTAGATTGATAAAACCTTCCAAGAATAAGATAACTTAACAAAATTGGACTTGAAAAAGAATATGGACGATATGATGCACTCAAGATCAATCTAAGGTTTCAAGTACTTTTTAATATATTTTCTTCTTGTTTAACATGTTTTGAGATATAGAAGTGTGGCATTGATATTTTGATATGAATTAATTACTTGGAGAAAACATTTGTATGAGATAATATAATATTAAAACATTATAATAATAATTACCTAAAGAAAAATGCAAAATTTTGGGGCAAATTTTAAGACATTGGATAAAGTCTAGTAGAAACATAAAATCCTTTATGTAGAATTTTTTTGGATAAGAATTTATGTTTCTACTTCACACATTTTGAGTAGACTCAATTTGAGCTCTGAAGAAGTGATGGCCTTTCTTAAGATCAACCAAAACAACTAGAACAAGTGACTCTTAAATCATCTATATCCTTAAAATGATTAGGATTCTCACCAAAAGAATTTTGTATATTAATCTCATAGATTAAATATTTGGCTAAGTCGTTCTCAACCTTTCAACATGATTGTTTGTAGGGCTATTTCTTGCATTATGGACCTAGGGCCCAAGTTGTCGCAACATGTAATGAGTAGTATAATGGTGGATCTCACTAGGTACATGTGACTAGTTGGGTCCCTGACTTGGCTCATTTAAACCCTATTAATGTTTCCATGTTAGTATTTCTTTTGAGTTTGTTCATATGGAGACCCGCCATCCTCACTACCAATAGGCCGCATTACTATACCAAGAGAGCACCCAAACACATGGGACTACATATGGGAAGGTCCCACTAATAGATCAAACAAATTTAGATTGGGCAAGTGATAGACACTTGAAGATTCACTATAGGTTTTTTGCTTTTACTATGGGATCGTGTATTATAGCTTGGATTAATACACAATTACCTATTGCCACTCTTCCATCTACAAAGGCTAATATAAAGCTTCTTATAAAATATATAATGATTAATGGCATACCATAGTACATACAACGACAATTAGAGAGGACCATGGATATCCAAGAAATGGGTGACCAAGCAACTACCAAGGTGCCTCTGAAAGACATTGATGTCAATGTTAATTGTACCAATTCCTCACCACAAAGTAGAAATAACTAAATCTCAATGCCTATCATGAACTAGCTCTTGGAAAGCACTTTGTGATCATGGATTCCCCACCTTCAACTAGACCAATAAAGTGTCCCCTCATGTGAGGACAAACTAGGAGCAAAGACCACTCTCTGTCAAACACCCTATCATGAACATAAAAGCCAAACCAGCTTTGAATCTACCAAACTTAGATAATGCACGTAGAAAATCACACTTGAGATGCTCTACACCTGCATATGGACAAGCCTCTGATACTCCACCACCACCACCCTCTCACAATCCCTCTCTAGCATTTAAGAGTTGCAAGGGATGGTGATGCACTAGAAAGTTGCAAATATTAGCGTGGGCTTTGCTGCATGGCTTGAGTTGGGAGTCTAAATTTGAGGATGATGACCTGTCAAAAGAGTCCTCTTGCAATGCCACTAGTTTCTTGTAGTCCTTGCAAAGGTATCCCTTCTTACCACAATGAGAGGACTCACTTCTCTTCTTTTGTTGCTTGTCACCCCTCTTTGAAATAGCAAAAAGCATCTAAAGATTCGCTGCCAGATCCAGGTTGTAGCCTCCCTTGCAAACACAAAGAAACCTCATGCTCAAGTAGCATTGAAATTATATGATCCAAACTCACCAGTGCCATCAATATTTGAGCTTGTCAGGTATTGGCAACACTATCAAAATCCAAAGGTAGCTTGTAGGGTACAATCCCCACAAGATGGACTCTTGGAAGGGTGGGCTCCATGTTGCAAGCTAATCTTGGATTTGTGTCACTACGAGAAGAATCGATTGAATCATATATTTGCATCGAACTAAATAATCTGCAACTAGCCATAGACGGTCACAACTCACATGGTCAACGGAGCCTCATTTACAAGCTGGAGCTTCTTCACCCACACCTCTCAAGATGTCATACAAGAGGTAACTACGGATGGACTTCTTGGAGATACACTGACAAAGAATTGAATATGCCTTGGCATCTGCGTTCTCCCAATCAAGGTTGCTTCCTCATAGTTGTATTCGCCCCAATCGGATGGAAGCAGAGATGGCTTGTAGGGATGCAAGGCAGATCCTAAAATGATATACCATAGTCACTTTTGCACAAACCAAGCTTTCATCACTGCACTCTAGGTAAATAGGTAGGTCCTTTAGGCTTTTCATCAGTATTGCAGCATGGAGGAGCCATTTTAGATGAGATACAAAGAAGATACATGGATATGAGAGAGTTAGGACTTGGGATAAACTGCCCAAGACCATGATTCAACAATTCAAGAAAACAGAACAGTTCAGACAAGAGAGAGAGGAACAAATGTGAAAAGAGTGTAGTGATAGAAACAGGACAACTGACACAAGTGATCTGTCTCCTAACAGTGTTGAAGCAGGCTGAAAACACACGGCGAAGGAACGGAGGTCTGCCGGGGGGGGAAAGACTGCAGAGAATGTCAAAACGCTAGCAGCTGGTGTGAAAATGATGGCTGATCAGTCAAAATGCAGGTGCAGCAGCCAAAAAACTGGTATAGTGCTGAGAAAACAAGCCATCCTGATAAACTGCCATTCTGCTGTAGCAATAGACACCCATGCCAGTAAAATGCAAACTCTAGGCTAGTCTACACGTGTGATCAGACCTGAAAAAGCAGCCACACACAGCACTCAGTAACAGAACCAACAGATTGGCTCTGATACAATGTTAGAATAGTGTGGAGTAACGGAAGCAAAAGAGACACAGCTAATAGAACTGCTGTAGACACAAAGCACACAAAAGAACAGCAAGAACACATGAACTCAAAGAGAATGAACTCCGGAAATTGAATCCATATACCAAGGCTTAAGAGTGTCTACA